>NC_091621.1:108651981-108955011 GCF_027580195.1 Bos mutus
GGGGGTGATGGACTGGGAATTCAGGGTTACCAGATGCGAACTATTATATAGAGAATGGATAAAAAACAAGTCCAACTATGTAACAGGGAACTATATTCCATATCCTAAGATAATCCATAATGAAAAAGCATGTAAAAAAATGTGTGTATAACTGAATCACTTTGCCATACAGCAGAAATTAACCTACTGTAGATCAACTATGGCACTCCACTCCAGCACTCTTGCCTGGAAAATCCCATGGACGGAGGAGCCTGGTGGGCTGCAGTCCATGGGGTCGAAAAGAGTCGGACACGACTGAGCGACTTCACTTTCACTTTTCACTTTCATGCATTGGAGAAGGAAATGGCAACCCACTCCAGTGTTCTTGCCTGGAGAATCCCAGGGACGGGTGAGCCTCGTGGGCTGCGGTCGATGGGGTCACACAGAGTCAGACACGACTGAAGTGACTTAGTAGTAGTAGTAGATCAACTATACCTAAGTTAAAAACTTTGTGTTAAAAACTTTGTCTTAAAAAAATAAATAACTGGGCATATACCCAGAGAAAACCAAGAGATATGCACCCCAATATTCAACTTAAGCACTATTTACAACAGTCAAGACATGGAAGCAACCTAATGTCCATCAATAGATGAATGAGGTAAAGAACATGTGGCATATATGATGATGACGATTTAGTCACCAGGTCGTGTCCGACTCTTTCGACCCCATGGACTGTAGCCTGCCAGACTCCTCTATCCATGGGATTCTCCAGGCAAGAGTACTGGAGTGGGTTGCCATTTCCTTCTCCAGGGAATCTTCCAGACCCAGGAATCGAATGTAGGTCTCCTGCACTGCAGGCAGATTCTTTACCAACTGAGCTATGAGGGAACACAGGGACTACTCTAGAGTCTACTATCACAAATCCTGAATAACAGCATTAAAAGCAGCTGAAAAAGATGCAATTACTATGACTTGTAAGAAGAAAAGTAGACAACAGGATAAGGATGTTACAGAATTTAGAACATACGCAATCTAAACATCACTGACATGACCCTGAGCACTGACGCTTCTCCCTGGGCTAAGCCAGCTGAGATGTGAGCCTGGATACTGGCAGAATGTCATACCAGACAATCCCTAGATTTGCAATTCTAAACTGAAATTAAGAACATGCAGGAGTTCAGAGTTTTTAAGGATAAGCCACCCCATTCTTTTCATTTGGCCCTGCAATAAACCTTTCTCTGCTACAAACAAACAAACACACAGACCCACATATATGTACAACTTCATAAAACTCACTGCAGAATAGAACCATGTGATGTTAATCTTGGGAGTTTCAAATCTGTATAGGTTTCCTATGTATGGGTTATGAGATCAAATGACAAAGACGTTAGAAAAAGAAAAATGACACAATCATCATAAAAGACACTTACGGATTCCAGTGTTCTTTGGAGATTTTGTAAAAACTGCCAAACATAATTGGCAGAATTTTATCAATATTCTCCTCAAACTAAGAATATATTCATTGTTCCAGAAGTACAGCGCCCTTTCTGAAAATGAGAACTGGCATATATATATGTAAGAATGTTACTCAGCCACAAAAGTGAAATAATGCCATTGGCAGCAACATGGATGGACCTAGAGATGATCACACTAACTGGAGTAAGCCATATAGAGGAAGTCACCTGTAATGTGATATTGTTTATATTTGGGATCTAAAAAAATGATATAAATGAACTTATTAATGAAACAGAAAGACACAGACACAGAAAACAAATTTATGGTTCAGATCAGATCAGTCGCTCAGTCGTGTCCGACTCTTTGCAACCCCATGAATCACAGCACGCCAGGCCTCCCTGTCCATCACCAACTCCCGGAGTTCACTCAGACTCACATCCATCAAGTCAGCGATGCCATCCAGCCATCTCATCCTCTGTCATCCCCTTCTCCTCCTGCCCTCAATCCCTCGCAGCATCAGAGTCTTTTCCAGTGAATCAACTCTTCGCATGAGGTGGCCAAAGTACTGGAGTTTCAGCTTTAGCATCATTCCTTCCAAAGAAATCCCAGGGCTGATCTCCTTCAGAATGGACTGGTTGGATCTCCTTGCAGTCCAAGGGACTCTCAAGAGTCCTCTCCAACACCACACTTCAAAAGCATCAATTCTTCGGCGCTCAGCCTTCTTCACAGTCCAACTCTCACATCCATACATGACCACTGGAAAAACCATAGCCTTGACTAGACGGACCTTTGTTAGCAAGTAATGTCTCTGCTTTTGAATATGCTATGTAAGTTGGTCATAACTTTCCTTCCAAGGAGTAAGCATCTTTTAATTTCATGGCTGCAGTCACAATCTGTAGTGATTTTGGAGCCTAGAAAAATAAAGTCTGACACTGTTTCCACTGTTTCCCCATCTATTTCCCATGAAGTGGTGGGACCGGATGCCATGATCTTCGTTTTCTGAATGTTGAGCTTTAAGCCAATTTTTTCACTCTCCACTTTCACTTTCATCAAGAGGCTTTTGAGTTCCTCTTCACTTTCTGCCATAAGGGTGGTGTCATCTGCATATCTGAGGTTATTGATATTTCTCCCGGCAATCTTGATTCCAACTTGTGTTTCTTCCAGTCCAGCGTTTCTCATGATGTACTCTGCATATAAGTTAAATAAACAGGGTGACAATATACAGCCTTGACGAACTCCTTTTCCTATTTGGAACCAGTCTGTTGTTCCATATCCATTTCTAACTGTTGCTTCCTGACCTGCATACAAATTTCTCAAGAGGCGGATCAGGTGGTCTGGTATTCCCATCTCTCTCAGAATTTTCCACAGTTTATTGTGATCCACACAGTCAAAGGCTTTGGCATAGTCAATAAAGCAGAAATAGACGCTTTTCTGGAACTCTCTTGCTTTTTCGATGATCCAGCGGATGTTGGCAATTTGATCTCTGGTTCCTCTGCCTTTTCTAAAACCAGCTTGAACATCAGGAAGTTCACGGTTCACATATTGCTGAAGCCTGGCTTGGAGAATTTTGAGCATTACTTTACTAGCGTGTGAGATGAGTGCAATTGTGCGGTAGTTTGAGCATTCTTTGGCATTGCCTTTCTTTGGGACTGGAATGAAAACTGACCTTTTCCAGTCCTGTGGCCACTGCTGAGTTTTCCAAATTTGCTGGCATATTGAGTGCAGCACTTTCACAGCATCATCTTGCAGGATTTGGAATAGTTCAACTGGAATTCCATCACCTCCACTAGCTTTGTTCATAGTGATGCCTTCTAAGGCCCACTTGACTTCACACTCCAGGGCGTCTGGCTCTAGGTCAGTGATCACACCATTGTGATTATCTGGGTTGTGAAGATCTTTTTTCTACAGTTCTTCTGTGTATTCTTGCCACCTCTTCTTAATATCTTCTGCTTCTGTTAGGTCCATACCATTTCTGTCCTTTATCGAGCTCATCTTTGCATGAAATGTTCCTTTGGTATCTCTGATTTTCTTGAAGAGATCCCTAGTCTTTCCCATTCTGTTGTTTTTCTCTATTTCTTTGCACTGATCACTGAAGAAGGCTTTCTCATCTCTCCTTGCTATTCTTCGGAACTCTGCATTCAGATGTTTATATCTTTCCTTTCTCCTTCGCTTTTCCCTTCTCTTCTTTTCACAGCTATTTGTACCAAAGGTGAAAGGGGATTGAGGAGGGGGGGTGCGGGTAAATTAGGAGGTTGGGATTAGCAGATACACACATATATAATATACTGCTGCTGCTGCTAAGTCGCTTCAGTCGTGTCAGACTCTGTGTGACCCCACAGACAGCAGCCCACCAGGCTCCCCCGTCCCTGGGATTCTCCAGGCAAGAACACTGGAGTGGGTTGCCATTTCCTTCTCCAATGCATGAAAGTGAAAAGTGAAAGTGAAGTCGCTCAGTCGTGTCTGACTCTTAGCGACCCCATGGACTGCAGCCTACCAAGCTCCTCCGTCCACAGGATTTTCCAGGCAAGAGTACTGGAGTGGGTTGCCATTGCCTTCTCCATATAAAATACTATATATAAAATAGATAACCAATAAGGATCTACTGTATAGCACAGGGAACTATACTCAATATTTTGTAATAACCTATATGGAGAAAAGAATCTGAAAAGGAATATCTATATCTGTATACACACACACACACATATATATTACTGGATATACATATAATGTATGTGCTCAGTCACCGCCAGGCTGTTATGTTCATGGGATTATTCCCACAAGAATACTGAAAGTGGGCTGCCATTTCTTCCCCCAGGGGATCTTCCTGACCCAGGGATTGAGCCCATGTCTCCTGCATTGCCAGGTGGATTCTTTACCAGTGAGCCACTTGGGAAGCCTATAGGAAACCTATATATATATATATAACTGAATATATAAAATATATGTAAAACTGAATCATTATGCTGCACACCTGAAACTAACACAATATGATAAATCAGCTATACTTCAATAAAAACAATACATTTTTAAATTAAGTTTTAAAGATTAATAAAAAATAAAAACTAACAAAAGCGGATAATCCTTTGGAAGGTCTCATCAACTAAAAATAAGAGAAAAGTTATGAGTAACATTAGGGCTAAGAACAGACACATTATAACTACAGATCTGGAGAGATTTATTTTTAATTATGAGAGAATTACATATAACTTAATGTCAATAAACCTGAAGATTAAATAAAATGGATGATAGTCAAAGAAAATAGGAATTTCAAGGTCAACTCAAAGGGCTTCCCTGATAGCTCAGCTGATAAGGAATCCATCTGCAATGCAGGAGACCCTGATTTGATTCCTGGATTGGGAAGATCCCCTGGAAAAGGGATAGGCTACCCACTCCAGTATTCTTGGGCTTTCCAGCTGGCTCAGATGGTAAAGAATTCACCTGCAATGTAGGATACCTGGGCTCGATCCCTGGGTTGGGAAGGTCCCCTGGCCACAGGACTGGAAAAGGTCAGCTTTCATTCCAATCACAAAGAAAGGCAATGCCAAAGAATGTTCAAACTAATGCACAATTGTACTCATCTCACACGCTAGCAAGGTAATGCTCAAAATTCTCCAAGCGAGGCTTCAACAATATGTGAACCACGAACTTCCAGATGTTCAAGTTAGATTTAGAAAAGGCAGAGGAACCAGAGATAGAATTGCCAACATCCACTGGCTCACAAAAAAGCAAGAGAATTTCATAAAAACATCTACATTTGCTTCATTGACTATGCTAAAGCCTTTGACTGTGTGGATCACAACAAACTGTTGAAAACGCTTGAAGAGATGGTAACACCAGACTACCTTACCTGCCTCCTGAGAAATCTATATGCAGGTCAAGAAGCAACAGTTAGAACTGGAACAATGGACTGGTTCCAAATTGGGAAAGGAGTATGTCAAGGCTGAATATTGTCACCTTGTTTATTTAACTTATATGCAGAGTACATCACGCGAAATGCTGGACTGAATGAAACACAAGCTGGAATCAAGATTGTAGGGAGAAATATCAATAACCTCAGATATGTGCAGATGACATCACCCTTATGGCAGAAAGTGAAGAGGAACTAAAGAGCCTCTAGATAAAAGTGAAAGATGAGAGTAAAAAAGCTGGCTTAAAATTCAACATTCAGAAAACTAAGATCATGGCATTCAGTCCCATCACTTCATGGCAAACAGATGGGGAAACAATGGAAACAGTGACAGACTTTATTTTCTTGGGCTCCAAAATTGCTGCAGATGGTGACTGCAGCCATGAAATTAAAAGATGCTTGTTCCTTGGAAGAAAAGTTACGACAAACCTAGACAGCATAATAAAAAGCAGACATTACTCTACTGACAAAGGTCTGTATAGTCAAAGCTTTGGTTTTTCCAGTAGTCATGTATTGATATTGTATGTCATGTATGGAGAGCTGAATCATAAAGAAAACTGAGCATCAAAGAATTACTGCTTTTGAACTGTGGTGTTGGAGAAGACTTTTGAGAGTCCCTTGGATTGCAAGGAGATCAAACCAGTCAATCCTAAAGGAAATCAACCCTGAATATTCACTGGAAAGACTGATGCTGAAGCTGAAGCTCCAATACTTTGGCCACCTGACACAAAGAACTGACTCACTGGAAAAGACCCTGATGCTGGGAAAGATTGAAGGCAGGAGAAGAAGGGGATGACAGAGGATGAGATAGCTGGATGGCATCACTGACTTGATGGACGTGAATTTGAGTAAGTTCTGGGAGTTGGTGATGGACAAGGAAGCCTGGTGTGCTGCAGTTCATGGGGTCGCAAAGAGTTGGATACGACTGAGTGACTGAACTGAACTGAAGGGCAGCTCAAGAAAGTTATGAAAATAACAAAAACCCATAGCAGAAATGTGTAAGATATTCAAAGAACTAGCCACTGAAATATCAGGCACAAGTGGTTTTCTTCTACTAAACAGATAATCTCTACATTATCCATACTGTTCTCAAATTTACAGAATAGAAAGAAATCTTTAATTCATTCTATGAAGCTAGCATATTCTTAATACCCATCTGAACTAAGACATGATACAAAAAAATAAAACTATAGATCAATCTTCACCTGTGAAGATGGACACAAAAATCCCAAGTAAAGTATCAGTAAATAGAACTTAGCGGATTAGAGCATAATTTATTATGACCATGAAAAGTTTACACCAACAATACAAGAACTGTTAAACTACAAAATTTATTAACATAACTCTTTATTTGTTCAACAAGTATATTCTAACTGCCTTATATGTGTCTGACTCTATGCTAGGTGGTGGGGATACAGCAGTACCAAATAAGGTAGGTTCATTCCCCCATGGAGCAATATCCTCATGGGAGAAAGAAACTCACTCAGAAGGAATTAAAGAGTTGGTGAAAGTGAAAGTCGGTCAGTGATGTCCAATTCTTTGCAACCCCATGAACTGTAGCCCACTGGGCTCCTCTGTCCATGGAATTCTCCAGGAAAGAATACTGGAGTGGGTTGCCATTCCCTTCTCCAGAGGATCTTCCCAACCCAGAGACTGAACCCAGGTCTCCCGCATTGCAGGTGGATTCTTTACCACTTGAGCTACCTGGGAGACTATGGTAAAACCAAGGGAGACTCACTTTAGATCAGGTAGCTAAGGAAGGCTTTTCCCAGAAGGGGCATTTAAGCTGAGTTGAAAAGCAACTGCTTGGGCTTCCATAGTGACTCAGTGGTAAAGAATCTGCCTGCCAATGAGGAAGACACGTGTTCGATCCCTGATCCGGGAAGATCCCACATGCCGTGGGGCAACTAAGCTTGTGCACCACAACCACTAAGCTTGTGCTCCAGAGCCTGCGAGCCACGACTACTGAGTCCACAAGCCACAACTTTAGAGCCTGTGCTCCAAGACAAGAGAAGCCACCGCAATGAGAAGCTCATGCGCCACAACTAGAGAAAAGCCTGTGCAACAGCAAAGACCCAGCAGAGCCAAAAGGAAATTAAAAACAATAATAAATGTTAGAAAAAGAAAAGCAACTGCTTGAGTATTTAAAGAACAAGAAGGATGATCAGGAAGGAGGCTAGGCCAGGTGCCCAGGGCAGAGAGGTGAGAGATGAAGGTAGGAGAAGGTAGATCAAACTGGGTCTTGAAGGTCACAGAAAGGAAAGGATTTTATTTTAAGAAGAATGGGAAGTCACAGAAGAATATTAAAGGAGAGTGAACGGTGCCATTTTATCCATTATTCACTCTCCACTTAATACCTAGGATCTACAAGCTGAAAATTTCAAGGGTCTAGGCAAATGTTTGGGATCTGAAAAAATATATTTACAAGTCCAAAATACAGAAAGAAAATTATAATCATAAAAATTAATAAATGCTTAAGTGTCCTCAGACTATAACACCAAGCAACACAATTCATTACGGTAAGCATTTCTTAAGTTTTCACTACATTTGAAAACAACTCTCACTTTGCAAAAAATGCTATGTTAATCACTAAAAAATCTTAGGGTAATTACAAATTAAGTCAGTTATTTGTAGCCAGAGAATGTCAGAAGCAAAACAATTAAAATTCTTTTAATCTATGATAGAAAAATAAATAAATAAAACCACATAAATAAATAAAACCACATATTTAATACGGGATGTGGATAGCTTTTAAATTGTTTCCTATAAAGTGGGACAAAAGTCTGTAAAACTTCCCAAAGTAAGCATTCCAAGGACCCACGCCGGTCTTACAACCACTCTAGACAGATCAGAGTTACATGTTCAAAAGCTGATCCTGGCTTCCCTATAGAAAATATGCTACTGAGGACCATGAGGAGAAGTAGAGACAAGCTGGAAGGCAACCATGGCCTTCTAGGTGAGGGAAGATAGCCTGGATCAGATGGAGGTAGTAGAGGTACAAAGAACATGCAACGTATTAAAAAGTAGAAGAGCTTCTATCATAAAGTAACTGGCTACTGCTGTTAATAAGAATGCAATCTGTGACCACAAAGTATAATAAGGCCAATTAACCCTTTTAAAAATAAGAGTCCAGGTTCTCGCCTCCAAGTCCAGGGTTAGGACCCAGCGCTTTCACTGCTGTGGCCCCAGATTCAATCTCTGGTTGGGGAACTAAGATCCTGTAAGCCAGATGGCAGAGACAAAAACAAAGACAAAAAAATCTCCAAACTCTGAAGTCACCATTCATTCATACAGTCAAGAACCATTTTTTAGGATGTACTATGTTTTAGGTACTATACTAGAACCAAGCCCAGGAGGGTACAAAGAGGATTTTAACACCCTGAAGGACAGAGATGTTCAAATTCATAATTAAAATATGGCATAGTGAGTGCCATAATTAAAATACAAATAAAGATACAAGAGAGTTATGCTCTAGGAATACAAAGAACTGCTGTTAAGTCAGAAAAGGTTTCATAGAGGAGGTAAGATTTTAAACTGAGTCTCAAAGAATGAGTTGGAATTTGTCATGTAGAAAACATAGTTTTGGAGAAACTTAATACTGTTCTCCAAAGAAGTTATGCCATCTTATAATCCCACCAATAGAGCACAAAGGTTCCAATTTATCCACATCCTTGCCAGCATGTTATTTGGTTTTGATTTTTTTTGATAGTTGTCTCCTGACGGGTGTGAAGTGACGCCTCACTGTGGTTCTGATTTATACTTCCTTGCTGACTAGTGGTGCTGAGTGTCTTTACATGTGCTTACTGGCCACTTATGTTAGCATCTTGGAGAAATGTCTATTCAAGCCCTTTGGATATTTTTAAAGTATGTTATTTGATTCTTGTTGTTGTTGAGTTGTAGTTCTTTACATATTCTGGATATTAATCTCTTATTAGATACACGATTTGCAAATACTTTCTCCCATTCTGTAGGACACCTTTTCACTCTATGATTGTTCTTTGATGCACACAATTTTCAAAAATTTTTAAGTATGATGTGGTTCCATTTGTCTATTTTTGCTTTTTTGCCTATGTTTTTGGTGTCCTATCCAAAAAACCATTGCAAGGCCAATGTCATGAAGCTTTTATCGTGTTTTCTTTCAGGAGTTTCAAAGTCTTAGGTCTTAAGCTTACATCTTTAATCCACTATGACAATTTTTTGTATATGGTGTAAGATAAGGGTCTAACTTGATCCTTTTGCAAATAGATACCCAAAATCCCCAACACCATATGTTGAAAAGACTGTCTGTTTCCCCCATTGAATGATCTTGGCACTCATGTCAAAGATTATTCAACATTATATAAAAGGGTTTATTTCTGGGGTTTCTATCTATTCCATTGGTCTATTTGTCTGTCTTAATGCCAGTACCACACTCTTTTTGATTACTGTAGCTTTGTAATATATTTTGAAATTAGGAATGTGAATTCTCCAACTCTGTTACTAATAACCAATTATTTTTATAAAATGTGCAAAGACAATATGTTTTTCCTCACAAACTTAACATAGATCGTTAACCACAACTTCTTTTCATTTTACCTCTTTTCACCATGATCTCCCCCTGTCAGTCGAATTAGTAGCTGTAGGCACTTGGGGGATTCCTAAATGGAAAGCCAAACTGATGATATATTGATTTTAGGTTTAATGGTAAATATTTATGTGGTCCTCAGTCACTTCCATGTGTGGCTGAGTTAAATTAACTGTCCTGCGTACAAAGATGTTGCTGGACCACTGAGCATGCTGACAGAAATGTGCAGGGTAGATCATACCATGATATAAATGTGTCAATTCAAATAGTATTTCAGGGTAGTCAGTACACAAGAAAAAATGTAGCCTTGCAATCCTACAGGCCATATATGAACAATATTTGCTAGAGTTCTCCCAAAGTTGATAACAATCTTACAAGTTTATATCATGTCACCAATAGCAGCTGTCAACCTTACTTTGCTGAACAAGGTCCGCATAGTCAAAGTTATGGTTTTTCCAGTAGTCATGTATGGATGTGAGAGTTGGACCATAAAGAAGGCTGAGCATCGAAGAATTGATGCTTTTGAACTGTGGTGTTAGAGAAGACTCTTGAGAGTCCCTTGGACTGCAAGGAGATCAAACCAGTCAATACTTGAGGAAATTAATCATGAATATTCATTCAAAGGACTGATGCTGAAACTCCAATACTTTGGCCCCCTGATGCAAAGAGCTAATTCATTATAGAAGACCCTGATGCTGGGAAAGACTGAAGGCAAGAGGAGAAGAGGGCAACAGAGGATGAGATGGTTAGATGGCATCAACAACTCAATGAACATGAGTTTGAGCAAACTCTGGGAGACGGTGAAGGACAGCGAAGACTGGAGTGCTGCAGTCCATGGGGTCACAAAGAGTCAGACACAACTGGGCAACTGAACAATAGCAGCAGTAGTTGTGAAGCTGAAAGGAACGTTTAAAATCTATCAATAACAAAAAGCATACTTTGGTCAACCATGTTATAGAAGACATTGAATTATCTTTTTATCTCTTTTTAGAAAATGTCACAGAATTGTAATATGAAGAGGTAATCAAAGTGGAAGCAGCCAAAAAATGTTGGAAAAAAATTTCACAGCAACATGTTAGGGAAATATTAATACAAATGAATATAAAATTATGTTATTTTCTGAATTTTGTATTTGTCAATTCTTGAGTTGCCATTTTTGTGATTTCTTTCCTCATTGTAAATAAATATTCACTTCTGTACCTCTAATTAGGACTTCCCAGGTGGCATTAGTGGTAAAGAATCCGCCTGCCAATGCAGGAGACATAAGAGATGCAGGTTCAATCCCTGAGACACAGGTTCGATCGCCGGGTCAGGAAGATCCCCGGAGGAGGGCATGGCAACTCACCCCTGTACTCTTGCCCAGGGAATCCCATGGACAGAGGAGCCTGGCAAGCTATAGTCCATAGTCCCACAAAGAGTCAGACACAATTGAAGCGACTTAGCACACATGCACCTCTAATCATGTAAATGAAATTAATTTTTTTCTTTTTTAAAAATTTTATCGGGAGTATAGTTAATTTACAATGTGTTAGTTTCAGGTATACGGCAAAGTGATTCAGTTATACATATACATATGTTCATTCCTTTTTAGATTCTTTTCTCATACACATTACAACAGAACACTGAGTAGAGTTCCCACTCTCGAACTATAGGTCCCTGTTGGTTATCTAATTTTCTTTTTCTTAAAGAGCATTCCCACAAAACCTAGATTTGTTCCTGGTCAGACAGAAGGGTCTCTTTGCTTGAACAAAGGCATGTAAGGGGTAAGGAAACCAGATATACATGGAAGATCTTATGGAGAGACACTGGGCAGGAGCAGGAAGATCTTTTAAACAGTAGAAGAAATATGTATAAGTAGGCTAAAGGCATCCTATGGAGGCCCTCAGAAGCAAAGAAAGACTTCAGGCTTGGATAGAAAATCTTTTCTTTTTTTTTTTCATTTCAAAATAAGCACAATCAACTGTTTTACAGGTAGGGACACTTAAGAGAGAACTGTGACAAACTTGGGTCTGTTGGGATATACTTAAGTACTGAATATAAAGTCAAACATGGCAGGTTATCCCTTTACTTTTCTTGTGCTGATAATGAATACAGTATTCTGGAGTTAGGATTTTTAGTCACCCCACCTCAGATTTTCAAAGTGAGTGTATAGAACAGGGATTCTTACTAGTCTGTGGAAACTTACTGATGTCCTCATTTATTTAATATACATTTATTGATGCTTTCTGGTGCCAACAGCAGTGACCATGTTGGCAAAAGTCTGTTCTTGTAGAGCTGAAGACAGAGCATAAACCCCTAGCCTGACCTTTCACCTTCCGCCACCTGCCTTCACGCTGTGCCTCCTCTTTACTACAATCTCTCCCTCATCACCCCCCAGCCTCCACCCACTGCTGCCCCAGTACTTCTGCCCAAACCGCAGCTCACAGAGACTCCGGCGGAAAGGGGAAAGGTGTGGTGCTTAGGGAAGAACGTGTGTCCAGACCCTCTAGCGAACATAAAACTTTCGGGAAACAAACATTACCCTCTCTTCATGATACCACTGAAAATTCCTGCAACTGAACATGCGCTTCTTTTGTCTATACTTACATAATCCTATGTTCAAAACATTTCACAACTACATGATAAGAGTAACATCTCGAAAAAGGCAGCCTTAAAACACCAATTTCAAGGAATTGGGCAAATACATCTTGCCTTTCAAGTAATGCTTTTCCATAAAGGCATATTATCTGTCCATAAGTAAAATATAAGCTAAATAAATAAGACTTTTAGTAAGTGAATTGTAGTTTTCTGAGAGACACATGTGCTACCCTATTCACTGTGTTTAAAGTCGGCATCTTTGCCTATAAAGACCAGCAATCCACACAGTGTACAGTCATTTGCAATTAGGAAACACAGGGAAAACCTCATAAAATACAGCTTAGAACTTAAAGACATTTTCAAACAATTAATTTAAGTGACTTCTGTGCAAACTAGAAAATTTATTAGCAAGTGTAAGTTTCCCAAAGACCTAGTACAAAATGTTTATGGTTATACTAAAACTTTCAGCAGCAAAAATTCCATGAGCATAAATAACTATCTATTGAACCTCTTTGTGGCATTTTCAAAATACCAATCAACTTGAAAATAACACTCACTTCTTTTCTCCCAAAAACAATATGAAGAGAGAAACCCAACCATTTCTCTGATGCCCAATTTATGACTGAAATTACAGAAGGTTTCAATTTGCTCTTAGTAAGTTTATTTCACCACGTACATATTTTAATGGTCCAAAGGCAGGGGGAAAGCTAATGAAAACTGATGGTAGAAAACAGAAAATAAAACATTAAACAACCAAAAAACCCTTTCCTACGGCCAAATACCAAGGTCTGCGTTTTGAAGATAATTATCTATAAAGTGAGTAATGTGGAAATACTTTCATTTCCTCTGTATTTAGGAAATGCTACAAAGCTTCCCAAAGCCTTTATTATTTATTTTTGGCTATGCTGGGTCTTTGCGTGGTATGCGGGCCTTCTTCCCCAAACAGGGATCAAACCTGCACTGCCTGCATTGGAAGGTGAATTCTTAACCACTGGACCAACAGAGAAGCACTTGTAAAGCCTTTAAGTCAGCACCAAACAAATGGTTCTCTAAGAGTTTAGTGTTAAATCTGGTAGTCAAATATAAAACAAGGACTATCAACTGTAGAGATCTGCAAAAACTAAACTTTTAAAAGCTGCACCGCAGCATAAGATGAATGTGAAGAGAGAACTGTAGAAGGAGGAGTTAAGAGTACGAGCAGAAATAAAGGTAAGGACTAGCTATCAGAATTCATAAAAGGTCTAATAATAATTCAGAAAAATTAAAAGGACATTTTATAACTAGACATTTAAGTTGCAAAGAATGTAATTAGTTAGAAGAGAATCTAATCAAGACACTGGAGTTAAGACATTTAAAAAACAGAACCTCAAGCAGAAAGGATACTATATCACACTGGGGCATAAAAGGTAGTGTTGACTCTCCAAATTATATTCCTCTCTGAATCAACATAAAACTGTCTTCAACATTTAATTTCCTTACAGGTCTTCCTTGCAAGAATAGATTCTCTCTTAGAAAGAGACAAAAAAGATAGTACCCTAAGAAGAGTTGAAATACACAAACTGATATAATTAATCATATCACCAACACATAAAAAGGGGATAAAAAAAGTGCAAGTGTTTAAGTTACTCAGTTGTGTCCAACTCTTTGTGACCCAGTGGACTATAGCCCACCAGGCTCCTCTGTCCATAGGATTCTCCAGGCAAGAATACTGGAGTGGGTTGCCACTTCCTTAGAGGGGATCTTCCCAACCCAGGGATTGAACCTGGGTCTCCTGCATTGTCCCATCACAGATCACTGCCTTGTTGTGGTGAAGGGGCTTGTATAACTCAATGAAGCTATGAGCCATGCCGTGCAGGGCCACCCAAGACAGATGGGTTATCAGAAAGTTCTGACAAAATGTGGTCCACTGGAGGAGGGGACGGTAACCCACCCCAGTGTACTTGCCATGAGAATCTCACGAACTGCATAAAAGGACAAAAAGATATGACACTGAAAGATGAGTCCCCCAGGTCTGAAGGTGTCCAATATGCTACTGAGGAAGAGTGGAGGAGAACTAGTAATAGCCCCAGAAAGAATGAAGTGTCTAGGCCAAGTGTAAACGATGCTCAGTTGTGGATGTGTCTGGTGATGAAAGTAAAATCCAATCCTGCCAAGAGCAGTATTGTGTAGGAACCTGGAACGTTAGGTCCGTGAATCAAGGTAAATTGAACATGGTCAAGCAGGAGACGATAAAAATAAATATTGACATCTTAGGAATCAGTGAACCAGAAATGGACCCATTAAATGGACCAGAATGGGTGAATTTAATTCGGATGATCATTGTATCGACTACTGTGGGCAAGAATCCCACAGAAAAAATGGAGTAGTGCTCACAATAAACAAAAAGAGTCCAAAATGCAAACGACAAAATGATCTCAGTTCATTTCCAAGGCAAGCCATTCAACATCACAGTAATCCAAGTCTATGCCCCTACCACCGATGCTGAAGAAGCTGAAGTTGATCAGTTCTATGAAGACCTAAAAGACCTCCTAGAACTAACACCAAAAAAAGATGTTCTATTCATCACTGGGGATTTTAATGCAAAAGTAGGAAGTCAAGCGATACCTGGAGTATCAGGCAAGTTTGGCTTTGAATAACAAAATTAAGCTGGGTAAAGGCTAACTGAATTCTGCCAAAAGAATGCACTGATCATAGCAATACCCTTTTTCAACAACACAAGAGATGACTTTACACATGGACATCACCAAATGGCCAATATCAAAAATAAAATTGTCCAACTGAGTGACTTTTACTTTCACTTTTGTAGTCAAAGATAGACAAGCTGTAAAGTCAGCAAAAACAAGACTTGGAGCTGACTGTGGCTCAGATCATCAGCTTCTCATAGCAAAATTCAGGCTTAAAACTAAAGAAATCGGGGGAAACCAGTAGGCCAGCCAGGTATGACTTAAATTCCCTATGAATATGCAGTGGAGGTAATGAATAGAATCAAGGGATTACACCCAGAAAACAGCTTGCCTGAAGAACTATGGACAGAAGTCTGTAATATTGTATAGGAGGCAGCAAACAAAATCATCCCAAAGAAAAAGAAAAGCAAGAAGGTAAAGTGGTTATCTGAGGAGGCTTTACAAATAGCTATGGTATCACCGACTCGATGGACGTGAGTTTGAGTGAACTCCGGGAGTTGGTGATAGACAGGGAGGCCTGGTGTGCTGCGATTCATGGGGTTGCAAAGAGTCAGACACGACTGAGTGACTGAACTGAACTGAACTGAAAGAAAGAAGAGAAAGCAAAAAGCAAGAGAGAAAGGGAAAGTTATATCCAACTAAATGCAGAGTGCCAAAGAACAGCACAGAGAGGGGTAAGGAGGCCTTCTTCAACGAACAGTGCCTAAAACTACAAGAAAACACAATAGAAGGGGAAATACTAGAGATCTCTTCAGGAAAATTGGAGATATCAAGGGAACATTTCACCCAAAGGTGGGCACAATATAGGACAGAAACAGTAGAGACCTAGTAGACGCAGAAGAGATCAGTAAGAGATGGAAAGAATACCCAGAAGAACTATACAAAAAAGATTTTCATGAACCAGATTACCATGATGGTGTGGTCAGTCACCCAGAACCAGACATTCTGGAGAGCAAGGTCAAATGGGCCTTAGGAAGCACTGCTGTTAATAAAGCTAGTGGATGTGATGGAATTCCAGTAGAACTATTCAAAACCTTAAAGGATGATGCCATCAAAGTGTTGCACTCAATATATCTGCAAATACGGAAGACTCAGCCATGGCCACAGGACTGGAAAAGGTCAATCCTCATCCTAATTCCCAAGAAGGGCAGTACTAAAGAATGTGCTAACCGTTGGACAATTGCACTTATCTCCCACGATAGCAAGGTCATGCATAAAATTTTGCATGCTAGGCTTCAGCATCATGCAAACCAAGAACTTCCAGATACCCAAGCTGGGTTTAAAAAAGGAAGAGGAACCAGAGATCAAATTGCCAATATTTGCTGGATCATAGAGAAAGCTAGGGAATTTCAGAAAACATCTACCTCTGTTTCATTGACTACATTAAAGCCTTTGACTGTGTGGATCAAAATAAACTGTGGAAAGTTCTTAAAGAGATGGGAATACCAGACCGTCTTACCTGACTCCTGAGAAACATGTATGCGGATCAAGAAGCAACAGTTAGAACACTGTATAGAACAACTTGTTGGTTCAAGATTGAGAAAGGAGTACAACAGGGCTGTCTGCTGTCACCCTGTTTGTTTAACCTATACGCTGAGCACATCATGAGAAATGCCAGGCAGGATAAGTTTCAAGCTGGAATCAAGATAGGTGGGAGAAACATCAACAACCTCAGATATACGGATGATACCACTCTAATGGCTGAAAGTGAACATGAACTAAAGAGCCTCTTGAGGGTGAAGGAGGAGAATGAAAGAACCAGCTTAAAACTAAGTATTAAAAATCTAAGACCATGGCATCTGGCCCCATTACTTCATGGCAAATAGAAGGGAAACGTGGAAGTAGGGACAGATTTCCTCTTCTTGGGCTCTAAAATCACTGCAAATGGTGACTGCAGCCATGAAATCAGAAGACGATTGCCTCTTGACAGGAAAGCTATGACAGACCTAAACAGTGTGTTGAAAACAGAGAAATTACTCTGCCGACAAAGGTCCGTATAGTCAAAGCTATGGTCTTCCCAGTGGTCACATATAATTGTGAGAGCTGGACCATAAAGAAGGCAGAACACCAAAGAATTGATGCCTTTTAACTAGAGATGACTCCTGAAAGTCCCTTGGACAGCAAGATCAAACCAGTCAATCTTAAGGGAAATCAACCCTGTATACTCGCTGGAAGGACTGATGCTGAAGCTGAAGCTCCAGTATTTTAGTCACCTGATATGAACAGCTGACTGACTGGAAATGTACCTGATGCTGGGAAAGATTGAGGGCAGAAGAAGAAGAGGGCGTCAGAGGATGAGAAGGCTGGATGGTGTCACAGATGCAATGGACGTGAACTTAAGCAAACTTTAGGAGATGGTGAGGGACAGAGGCCTGGTGTGCTGCAGTCCATGGGGTAGCAAAGAACTGGACATGACTGAGCGACTGAACTGACGGACTGAGCAACTTTAACACCTTTTCACTTTCACTCAAAACACTGTAGTGTGAAAATAAGGACTTTGGAGCCAAGGGCAACCTGAGCTTCATTTCTTTTGTAACAAGGCAGTTTGGTTTAATTTATTTTATAACTTGAATTCTTGCTCTTTTTCATGATTAAGCAGAATACAGATGATTGAGAATTTGGTCTCATGTTTTCATAAAAGGATGAGATTTTTCTGTTCAGAGTCCTTTCTCTTATTTAAAGGAATGCTCTCCTAAATACCAACAAATGGCCTAATTGCTTTTGAGTACTATGAATAAATAAAACAATATAAAAGTCATTAATTTCGCATTCTTTTTTTGTACTCTTTGAAATCCAGGCTACATTTTACATTTAAACTTCTCAATCTGGTCACTAATTTTCTTTATTGTGGTTAAAAAAAATAAATTTTACATCTTCACTATTTTTAAGTGTCAAGTTCAGTGGTGTTAAGTGTATCTGCTTTGTTTTGCAACAGATCACTAGAACTTTCTCATTTTGAACTCTATACCCATTAAATACTAATTCTTTCTCCTTTCTCCCCCTAGGACTTGACAACTACCACCTTCTACCTTCTGTTTCTATGACTACGTTAGACACCCCGTATGGGTGGCATACAGTACCGGTCCTTTGTGACTGGCTTGTTTTGCTTGGCACAACATCCTTAAAGTTCATGCACATTGTAGCATGTGACAAGATTTCCTTCTTTTTAAGGCTTCATAATAGTCCACTCTATGTATATACCACATTTTCTTTATCCATGCATCTGTTAATGGAATCTGGGTTGTTACACCTTTTGACTATTATGAATAATGCTGCAATAAATATGAATGTGTAAATATCTCTGAGAGATTTGTTTTTAAACAATAACCTTTCATAAAACGAACCAAAATAATTAAGAAAATTAAATCAATAAAAATTTACTAGAAAAATTGAGTTTTTTTAGTAGGTGAAAGACAAGTATCTCTTGAGAATATGACTGAATTTCAACATGGAGATTTAAAGCTTAGATTTGTTTATAAGTTATATTAAAATTTTAAGGAAGAAATGAAAAAGAGAACAAACTCATTAATACACCAAAACTAACATCTAACTCCAAAATAATTTATAAGAAATGATATACCCACAGATATCTAGATCATTACTTGTATCAGAAGTAAAACCAAATCAAAATCCTGCCTGTGTAGAAATATTTTATCTGAGAAAGAAAAGTGAAGTCGCTCAGTCATGTCCTACTCTTTGCGACACTGTGGACTGTAGCCCATCAGGCTCCTCCGTCCACGGGATTCTCCAGGCAAGAATACTGGAGTGGGTTGCCACTTCCTTCTCCAGGGACTCTTCCCGACCCAGGGATTGACCCTGGGTCTCCTGCACTGCAGGCAGATGCTTTACCCTCTGAGCTACCAGGGAAGCCCTGCTATTTTATCTGAAATAGCTTTTAAATAAGGATGATCAGACACAACCTATAAACAAGTATCTGCTCGTGCTGAGTTTTAAAAAGTTGTAATAGTTTTATATTTCAGTTCAGTTCAGTTCAGTCTCTCAGTAGTGTCCAACTCTTTGTGACCCCATGAACTGTAGCACGCCAGGCCTCCCTGTCTATCACCAACTTCCGGAGTCCACCCAAACCATGTCCATTGAGTCGGTGATGCCATCCAACCATCTCATCCTCTGTCGTCCCCTTCTCCTCCTGTCCTCAATCTTTCCCAGCATCAGGGTCTTTTCAAATGAGTCAGCTCTCTGCATCAGGTGGCCAAAGTATTGGAGTTTCAGTTTCAATATCAGTCCCTCTGATGAACACCAAGGACTGATCTCCTTTAGGATGGACTGGTTGGATCTCCTTGCAGTCCAAGGGACTCTCAAGAGTCTTCTTCAACACCACAGTTCAAAAGCATCAATTCTTCTGCCCTCAGCTTTCTTTATAGTCCAACTCTCACATCCATACATGACCACTGGAAAAACTATAGCCTTGACTAGATGGACCTTTGTTGGCAAAGTAATGTCTCTGCTTTTTAATATGCTGTCTAGTTTTATATTTAACCCAGTGTTAAACATGTCATGTGATCAATATTATGTGGCAATAAACTTGGTTTGTCTGATTTTCTCCAATAGCTCATAAGTGAATATACTCAAAAAAATGATTATAGATAACATTAATAGTAAATAAACCTCATTAAAAAGCAAATATATTCAGACTATATAAATAAACAAATGTTTAAAGTTGTATATTCTGCTAAATCTTATTCACATGTACACCAGCAATCAGCACAACTGATCCAAACGTTAACAATTTAGCACAAACATTTTCAATATCAGAAGTCAGTTATTTTTTCAAGAAAGCTTTCTACATGCTTAGCTGCCTTACACTGCCTGTTGACAGAACTTATACCATTGAAATAAACGTCACAGAAATAAAATTTCTTCAAGACTTCCAGAACCTATGGTAAAAATGTTAGATGAAGAAGGAAAGTGGCACAGATCAGCTAACAAATAATTTGAGACCTAATCCTTACTAGAATTTACTCTGTGACCTGCGAGTTATATAATCCCTGTGCTCCACCTGCCTCCATACGTGAAACAGGCTATCTATACACGCTAATACCAATGAATGGCAGCCATTTGGAAAACCCATTTAGAAAAAAATTAAGTTAGATCTCTGCCTCTCACCAAAGACAAAAACGAGTACCAGTTCAGTTAAAGGTCTAAATGTGAAAAATACAGTAGAAATACTCAGGACATTTTATCATGTTAGAGTAGAAGGGACTTCTCTAGACAAGCATGAAACACAGAAACCATAAAGGCTGATTTTACTACATAAAAATTTAAGTGGTCTATTAGTATGAAAGATGCCCCAATGTTGAACAATAAGGCCTGGGAGAAAATATTTAAACATCTTAAAAGACAAAGGTTAATATCTACACTTTGTAAAGGGTTCCTACAAAGCTATCAAAACAAACATTCCAAAAGAAAAGTGGGAATCATATGTAAACAGGTGGTACAAGATATAAAAATCAACAGCCAAGAGACTAACAAGATATTCCATCTTATTAGTAAGAATAAAAGTGCAAATTAAAGCCATAAAATATTAGAGTGGCAAAAATTCGGAGATAAATAATTTTACTGTCATTAACAGTGTGGAGGAACGGGTACTCTCACTGCAGATGGAAATGAACATTGATAGAGTTCTTTTGAACAGTAATTTGATAGCAGCTACCTCCTTGTAAAAAAACACAGCCCATGAGCCAAACAGCTCCATATCTAGAAATTTATTCTACAGAAATACATTTGTGTATAAAGATATAAGAATAAAGATGTTAAAAAAAGTATTAATATTTTTAATAATCAAAGAAGTGCAAGTCACCAAAATATTTATTAGAGAATGATTATAGTATAACAGAATGTACTTCTGCAGATGTTTAAAGGAATGAAATAGACTGCAAAAGATGTCAAATGAAAAAAGTAAGTCTCAGAGAATGTTAGAAAAAAAATCTGTTTAGTTGTTTTTCTAAATACACAGAAAAAGTTTCAGAAGATGAAGAAGAAAGGTAGGGTAGAAGAAGCGAATAATTCTAAATTCACGCTTACTGTTTGAATGTTTTATGATGACCAAATATTACTTTTATAATTAAAAAAATAAAAGAACAGATGGGAATTTCGTAAGTCATTCAGCAATATGTCACTCACAGCATCCAGAATGTAGTATTCAGTTCCTAGATCCTACTATCCGGATGGAATGATCCTTTGCTAACTGCAGTTCTGAGACACAAAAAATAAAATTTTTCAATCTGTTTATTTCTGTTGCCTCAAACAAAACAACACAGCCACTTTGCTCCCAACTCCCACAAAAGAAGTGGGCAGGTGTATGGGAGGAAGACCCAGCAAGAATATTCATTTCTGCTTTATCATTTCAATATATGATAGCTGACCAAGCCCAGGAAAAAAAAACTCACAAAACAAAATTAAACAAGATTGATCTGTGAAAAGGCAGAGACTTGTGAAAACAAAACTATCAAGGGAGAATGGTAAGTATACAACCCATGATGTTTCAGTCTGCTGGAGCCATCTGAAGCTCTCTAAAAGAAGTATAGTTTGTATAATGTAAAACTTGTGGGAGAATCTGCCCCAGCAATGTTTCCTGAATACCTAAAGGGGCTGATTCAGGATAGGGGTTACTGGAGCAGGTTTTTGAAGATAAAGACTGGTTTGTTTGGGAAATGGATACCCTTCAGGGAATAGGAACTTCACCTGTGTTTTAAAAATAGGCTTTGTGCCATTTTCCTTGTTTCCCCCAACTCACTCTTAGCCATGAGACTTTGATCTTGACAACTGCAGTTTTGCTGGCCACAATACTTTTCAGGAACATAGTTCCCGACGTTGGCAAAGAATTTGAGTTCAAGAGATATCATAAAACACTTTAAAGTCAGAAAGATTCAATTCAGATCCTAACTTCTGTTTCAAGGTGCATTATCGCAGGCAAGTTACCCACTCCAGTATCTGAAGTGGAGACGCTGTGAAGGGTGGAAAAAACACCGGCAGTGTCTAAGCAAAGTTCTTGTGCACAGAAAACTCTTGTCAAATGGGAGCAAGGATTTTTCTGTTATAAGACCTTTGACCTGAGTGTAGGAGTGGAGAGTGAATAGCGGGCAGGGCACCTGAAGTGCTCCTATAATTCTACTGCGACTAGATGTTAGGCTTTCTAATTTGCTAAAGATGAATTGATTCCATCCACCCATGCAGAATATAAGTGCATTTGACAGAATACAGCAAAGTTAGGATTTATATTGTAAGCTATTTTTAAAACTGCCTGGTTAGCAAATTAAACCAGCTGTGAAAATATCCTGGTTTCCATTCACAACAAATACAAGACAAGCATTCTCCTTTAATGAACCTGGCCTTGTGGCAGCATAGCATATTCTGCATAATTCATTCCAAAGGGTTTCGGAGACAAAATTTTCATAGGACGGACCAAAACTATTTTCGAGGGAAAAAAAAAAAAAGATGAGAGAAAAGAGTTTCTCTCTACAGATTTTCAGTGAATTCCACAAGTCACTGTCCCAATAACTTAGAAGACTACTGTCTGAATAAAAAATGGTAGTTATGTCAGTACTTGAAGCCAGTCTTAACTGTTTTTCCTTTAAAAGGGCATATGAAACACCAGTCTGCTCTGCAACATAATTTTTCAAGTTCTGTGACAGAGGGAGGAAAAAATCTACTCACTGCCACCAGAAAGCTACCCAGAGGACTCTCAATTTCAGATTTAGAACTTATCACTCCTTAAGAAGTTAGAGGAGAGATCCTGAATTATTTAGAATGTTGGCTAAGTCATATTATTTATAATTCCTGTTCCTCTGGGGAAACAATTTGTTATTTCAACAAAGATCAGAAGTATAAATAACTAAATGGAACAGAATTTCAGGAAGTACTATTTAAATAAATTCACACTTAGAATGCAGGGAAACAGTCTATTAATTCAGTTCACTTCATAAAGCCATTGCTAAGAAAAGGATATACCATTTTACACTATCTTTGGAAATCAACCAGACTGAGTTAGTTCAATTTGAAACATCCTAAGCCTTAAAGCCTTTGCTAAAGCGTAACATAAATTTTAATTAGTCAAGTGTGAAAAACTACAAAGCCAACTTTCTTGCCCCTCCAGTTAGTCTGTCTATAAACAGAAGCAATGCATTAACAGCCACCAAAGCAACTGGGGAGGAGTTTCACCATGTACCCAACATATACACCCCTTGCAAACATGCTCTCAGCAGGTTTAACCAAAGTACTTCTGAAGATCTGTAATAAGACCCTTTTCAAATAAACCGTGACTCACTGTTTGCTTTCTTCACCAGGAGGTGGAGTCTTGCCATGCCCTTCCATTACAAAATCCTCCTGTTCCACCTGCAAAGTCAAGCACCACAGGTCAGCAGCAGTCAGGAACCAAGATGCAGTCACTTCCAAGTGCAGGGCCTGTGCTTACAGAACCACATGGCATTCCACTACATGCCTAACTAGAACATGAGCCCCAGTCAAAGGTTTCCTTCTCCATGTTTGTATATGGCATCTCTCCTTGCGTGACCAGATTTGCAGAATAAAAAAAGGAAGCATGTTCATTTGCAATTCATAACTGTGACAAAAGGTCAGCATCCAGAATATAATTTAAAAAAAAAATGCTATGAAACAGTAAGAAAAAGAGCCTACCAGAAAACTCTACAAAATAACTGAGTATGAATTTCACTTAAGAGGATGCATACATGGCCCTAAAGAAATGAAAAGATGTTCAGTCTCCTGTCAATCAGGAAAATGCAAATTAAAACCACAGAGAGATACCATTTCACCACCACCAGGCTGGCTGAAGTGTAAAAGTTGGGCAATACCAAGTGTTGCCAAGGGTGCAGAGCAACAGCAGCTCTCGCCCATTCCAGCGGGAGGGGAACTGGTGCCGCTGTTTTTAAGTGGTCTGCCATTATCTACTACACGTGACTACATGCTTACTGTACAAACCAGTGACCACGCTTCTAGATATATACCCTAAAGAAACGTTTGTGCATAAATACGAAAGTATTTTTAGCAGCACTATTTTTAACAGGAAAAAAATAAACTTTCATCAACACTAAAAGTAGACAAATAAGCAATGGTGTTTTAAGACAATAGAATATAATACTGCATGAAAATGAATGAACTACAGCAACACGCCTCAACCTGGATGAGTTAAAAAACACAATACGAGGTGAAAGAAGCAAGTCACAGAAGAATACAAATCCAGTATAAATCTATTAACATAAATTCAAGTATATAAATTTTAAAATCACACATATGTATATATAAAGACACATATGTATATTTATAGTTTATAAAACTATAAAGAAAAGGGAATAACTATTACAAAATTTAGGCTAATTAGTATCTTAGGGAATCGGGAGGATTCAATCAGGAAGGGGCACATGGTTTCTAGGGTATAGATTCTATTTCTTGGCCTATGTAGTAGGTATATGGGTGTTTATTTTATAATTATTTTTGTAACTGTGTGTTTTTCTTTTCTCTTTCATAAGTATGGTTTATTTCTGAATACAATTTTCAAAAGAAGAAACAAAGCATTCTATTATTCCAGATGGTTTATTGCTCAATAAAGGAAACTAAGTGGCAAAGACAGAGCTACCTCCACAAACTGAGACGATTAGTCCTATGAAAACTTCCCCCAAAGGCATAATTTTTAAAAAGTCAAACAAAAGTATTCAAGGAGAGAGATCTCAACAGACGTATTCAAGGATTATTCCCTACTTAGAAAAATACTACCCACTGTTGCTGTTGTTCAGTCGTGTCCGAATCTTTGCGACCCAATGGAAGGCAGCACGCTGGGCTTCCCGGTCCTTCACCATCTCCCGGAGCTTGCTCAAACTCGTGTCCATTGAGTCGGTGATGCCATCCAACCATTTCATTCTCTGTCGCCCCCTTCTCCTCCTCCTGCCCTCAATCTTTCCCAGCAATCAAGGTTAATTAATTTTTATTGGAGCATAGTTGCTTTACAATGTGCTAGTTTCTACTGCACAGCAAAGTGAATCAGCCATACATGTACTTATATCCCCTCCCTTTTGGGTCTTCTTCCCATTCAGCTCATCACATTAAGTAGAGCTCCCTGTGCTATTTCTTTTAACAGAAACTAGTAATCTGGAAGATAGACAACAATAATACAGACACACACCATAATGAAACCCAAATAAAACAAAAGGCTTTCCAGTTCTGCAACCCTCCCTCTGCAGCCTTCATTTCTCAGAAATACTGGAGAAGATGGAAGAGTATTAAGAGGCTAAGTTTCAGAAAGAACAGAAAAATTGAGATTTTTAATGGAAAAAATCTCCTTTCCATTAAAAGGAAAAACTGGAGGAATTGTAAGTAAGAATAATAAAAGACGCACACTGCGAAATTCAAACCAGGTTTCGACTTCTATTCTTCTCTGTGGACTTCCTGATCCTGGAGCCCACCAGGCTTTGCTAAGGAGAGACAGGATTCTCCCATTCTAAATTTACAGTGATCTAAACCTCTAGAAGAAAAAAACATGGTTACAATGTTGCAAAGGGAACTTTATGAGGACGTAGAGATGATCTTTGTCTAGGTCTTGGTTACATGAAAGTACACATATGTGAAAAAAATCAATGAACTGTGCATTTTCTGAACTTTACAAATAAATGTTATGCCTCAATTAGGAAAAACAGATGACAAACTCTTTAAAGTTTCTTGCAATAATTTTCTCAAAGAACGACTATTTTCTATATACTATGAAATTTTCTCAATCTTTCATCTCTAAAAATCCTTTCCAATTAAAGACCGCTACACTGTGGACTCGGCCTCTGCTTAGATGTTTTTTAAAGGCTTATCTACAACCAATTTTTAATAACCACAATAATGACAAGAAGCAATAATCAAAAAGCCCACAGTTTCAACAAGCTCCCCTATAATGACTTTCAAATCTTTAACTGCAGCCCCCATAAAGTGCGTGAAAGCTGCTCAGCCATGTCTGACTCTTTGTGACCCCAGGGATTGTAGCCTGCTGGGCTCCTCGGTCCCTGGAATTCTCCAGACAAGAATACTGGAGTGGGTTGTCATTCCCTTCTCCAAAGGACCTTCCTGACTCCGAGACAACCCATGTCTTCTGCATTGCAGGCAGATTGTTTACCATCTGAGCCACCAGGGAAGCCCCCATATTTTATTAGTCTCCACTTGGATGGTCCAATAGGTCCAAAAGGAAACACCATCTTTGTCCTTAGATTTCCTCTCTTTTTTATATCTGCTATGTCTGTAAATGGTACTATCATTCACTAAGATCCTCAAACAGGAAACTTATAATCGAGGTTACAGGCCCTCCACCTCCCCTCCTTAACCCCTTAACTTCCTTATTAATCACTAAGTACAGTGGCTTCTATCTCTTACACAGCTCTCACACTCATCACCCCTTCTTTATCCTCTTTAACTGCCATAGGTAAAGACAGCTTCTCTAAATCTCACTACTACAAAAGCCTTCTCACTAGTCTTTGTCCTTCGGGTCCCATCTTATTTCAATCCATCCTCCAAATCACTTCCATCAAATGCAAACTGTAAAATGCAAACAAGATCACATCACTCTCCTTGAAATTCTTCACTCTTATCACCTCTCTTGAGGGATAAAAGTTCAGTTCATTTGCCTAAGTAAGCTTTTTTATCGCCCCTGCCTCACTCACCCATTCTGAACGCCTGGTGGAGCACACACCAACTTCTCGGCCCTTTGTGCCTTTACATATAATGTCTCTTTTTGCCTAGAAGCCCTGGTCTTCTGCCTCACGTTCACTTCACATTTCTGCTCATTCTTTCAAGTACCAGTTAAAATGCTTTTCCCCAGAAGACACTATCTCCTTCACCAGGGTTCTTACCTTTTCTCACTGTCCAGCATCTCAGAAGGCAACAAAATGGTCCAGAAAGATCACTGCTCCTTACTGCCAATTCCTGTTTTTCTCAAGACCATTTCCTTCTTTATTCTCTTCCACCTCTTTATTTCTTGTCTCTTCCCATCTTTATTTCTTTTCTACAAATGTCTTGAACACTTTGGGACTTAATTTGATGATCTCCACCATTCCTCTCCCTTGACCTCATCTTCAGAAGCTTAAATATTTTCATTCATAAAACTTACACCATGGGGAGGGAGAGGGTGGGACAAATTGAGAGAGTAGCATTGAAACATACACATTACCATATGCAAAATTAGACAGGCAGTGGATACTTGCTGTACGATGCACGGAGCTCGAACTCTGTGCTCTGTGACAACCTAGAGGGGTGGGATGGGGTGGGAGATAGGAAGGAGACTCAAGAGAGAAGGGACAACGTATACTTATGGCTGATTCATGCTGATATATGGCAGAAACCAACATAACATAGTAAAGCAATTGTGCCCCAGTTAAAAATAAATAAAAAACAAAACAAAAAGAAAACTACACCATATCCTCGCCTTTCTCTCACTTCCATTCATCTGTTTAACAAGTATTTGTTGGGTACATATTACATGCTAGGTGCTGTGGTAAAGAAGACAGTTTTTGCCCCACCCCCTTGAAACTTGCAGATTGGTGGGAAAGACAAACTAGTCAATTACAAAACAGCCAGAGAATGCAATTGAACAACTTAAGGAAGGGCACTAAACTCAGTCTACAGGCATCAGATACTCTAGACCCATCCTAGGCAGCCTCATCTCCTTCCTGCTTCAATGAGGAGGTGGGCAGGACTCGAGGCTGAGTCTTGCCATCCATCCGGACCTCTCCACACTGAGGTCCATGAACTCTGAGATCCGCCTCTGACCACAAGAACCTCTTCCACTCCTCCCCTCCACTTGAATCTGTAAGGAGTCTTCATTGTCCCATCTAGTTCTGTGGTTTTCCTCTTCCCTCACTGTGTATTCAGAGCTCTAGCCGACAGGCATCTTGGTGACTTTTCTCGGCAATGTCCTAAATTCGCTCACCACCAACTTGTCCTTAGGACATCCCTGTCTTGCCAAATCCTTCTCCTTTTCCCCTTCAGCTTCTGGAGTGCAGAGCTGGAGGAAGTTACAAAACTGGTTCCTTTACAAATCATACCAATTAACTTGCACTCAGTGCTGACATTCAGCACCTCTGCCTGGACAGCCTGTCCTCATCCCGTCTTTCTGGTGAACTTCCACTTAACCTTCAAACCCTGGTTGCAAAGTTACTTGTTTTAGGAAGTGTTTTCTGCTATCTCCCAGCACTTCCTCTTCCTCCCTTTCCCCGTGCTCCTTCCCAGTAGCTCCGGAAAGGCCTGGCAAGCAGCTATGATCCTTGGCTCACCTGCTGCCCTCCTGCTGTTGAGCCCAGGAGGGAAACAATGTAACTTCTGTCAGTGGATCCTTCCCAGACTCTAACACAGGCCTTCTGGTCCATCATTGGTTCTTTCAACAAAACTTCCCAATGCCTTCTAGGTGCCAGGACTGGGCTGAATGACTGACCTACTGTACCACATCCTTCACTCATCTATCCTGTACCTTTTCTGCTCTCTTCAAAGACATCAAATCCACCCACTAGGCATTCTCCCTAAGTCCATCCTTTCTGAAGATGACAATGCCTACGAATATCTTGTGAGCCTATCCAATAACAAAGTTCCAAAAGCCCCTTATTTTTTCTCTGGGGATTATACCTTAAACCTCTGCATCTTCACCCATTTCCTCCCTTGACTGCTCTGCAAGGTTAACCTCACCACTTGTTGCTAAACTCATGACCTACACCATACTGCCTCCTCTGGGATCTTATTATCTAAGGAACCCTTCTTTCTCCCTTTCTAGTAAACCCATCTCCTCAACCTACAAATACTTCATAATCTCTATCTATAATTTTATTTATGTATTTATTTGTGGCTCTGTTGGGTCTTCATTGCTGTGTGGGCTTTTTCTCCAGCTGCAGCAAGCAGGGGCTACTCTCTAGCTGAGGCATGTGGGCTTCTCATTGCGGTGACTTCTCTTGCTGTGGAGCAGAGGCTCCAGGGCACATGGACTTCACTAGTTGCGGCACATTGGCTCAGTAGTTGTGATTCCTGGACTATAGAGCACAGGCTCAACAGTTGTGGCACATAGGTTTAGCTGCTTCTTGGCATGTGGGGTCTCCCCAGATTAGGGATCGAACCTGTGTCTCTGGCACTGGCAGGTGGATTCTTTACCACTGAGCCACCAGGGAAGCCCAATCTCTTCTATTCTGAAAAAGTTATTTTTGGCCTTATAACCTCTCCAGATATCCTCCTATTTTTCCCCTTCCCTTTACTATCCAAATTCTTAAAAAGAATAAACCACACCCCATCACTTCCATGTTCTCACCACTGAGCATGCTCTTCTGCTGCCACCCCACAACACAAACGTACCTCCCTTCTCCCATCCTCCCAATATAAATCACAATTTTTGTTCAAATTAATATTCAGTTCTAACAATGCTATTACTCAGTAAATAACATATACAGCTGAATCATAAGGAATAAGTTTCCTTTCTTGGATATTTTTTCTTTTCCCTGGAACTAAAAATTACTACTTCGTCTTATACTTTCTATCAAATTTTTTTAACTTGGTATTTATTATGTGTTTTCACTAATTCACCCGCAAACCCTCCAACAGAGTGGTGAGTCTCCTCTTAATAAGTCAAACACTTCAGGTAATCTGTCAATTTCACTGCAGTCTTGAATACATCCCTTGGGGGTTTTCTTCTGTGCCAGCTGAGATTATCTGCTCTCCAGACCACTAAATAGCAGACACTTTGCCAGGGATGCCTCTCTCCCTTCATCTCTGGGATTCCTCACTCTCTCCCCGTCACTGGAGCATGTTTCCTAGACCTTTTGTGCTCCTCTTTTATGGTTTATTCCTGGAGCACAGACTCCAGTTATTTCCTAATAAGAGGTATACAGGAAGTGAATTTTTTGACATTTTGAATGACTGAAATGTCCTAATTTTATCCATATATTTAACATATGGAATATTTTTATCCACATACACAGTCAGATACAGAAGTTCAAGTTGGTAAACCTTTCTTCCAAAAATATGAAGGCCATGCTCCATTGTCTTCTAGCACCCCAGAGTTGCTATATAGAAATTCAATATTATAAATCCTAATGTTTTGGATATGACCTGATACTCCTTTGGAAACATTTAGGATCCTTTCTTTTTCCTCAGCTTTCTAAAAATTTGTTGTTGTTGTTCAGTCACTAAGTTGTGTCTGACTCTTTGTAAGCTCATGGATTGTAGTAAGGCTCCTCTGTCCTCCACTGTCTCCTGGAGCTTGCTCAAATTCGTGGCCATTCAGTCGGTGAGGCTATCTAACCATATCATCCTCTGCTGACCCCTTCTCCTCCTGCGTTCAATCTTTCCCAGCATCAGGGTCTTTTCCAATGAGTCGGCTCTTTGCATAAAGTGGCCAAAGTACTGGAGCTTCACGTCAGTCCTTTCAATGAATATTCAGGGTTGATTTCCTTTAGGATTGACTGGTTTAATCTCCGTGCTGTTCAAGGGACTCTCAAGAGTCTTCTCCAGCACCACAATTTGAAAGGAGCAGTTCTTCTGCACTCAGCCTTCTTTATGGTCCAACTCTCACATCCATACATGACTAGTGGAAAAACCACAGCTTTGGGACTTTTGTTGGCAAAGTGATGTCTCTGCTTTTTAATACACTCTTCAGGTTTGTCACAGCTTTCTAAACATGCAAACCACTAAGTATGGTCCTTTTTTCATTTAGTGAGCTGGTACTGATCCAACCAGGGATCAAACCTGAGTCCCCTGCATTGCCCGGAGAATTCTTGCATGATGGGAAGTCCCCCATCTTGTCCAGTTTTAATCCTTCCCTCCTGCTCTCCCTCCCTATGCCACCACTAACGTGCTTTCTGTCAGCATAAGTTAGTTTGCATCTTCCAGAGTTCACAGGCACTGAATCACACAGTATGTACTATTTTGGCTCCCTCTCCCCCTCTCCTCTCACTTCTCTCTCCTCTCGTTTGTCTTTTTGCCCTGGCTAGAAATTCCAGTACGGCGTTGAAGAGAAACGTAGTACCAGACAGCCTGTTCTTTTTTGTTGTTTTTGTTGTTCACTGTAGGAGTAAAGCATTCAGTCATTCAACATTGAGCTCAATGTTAACTGTCAAATTTTCATAAAAGTCCTTTATCAAGTTGAATAGTTCCTTTCTATTATTTTGCTGAGCGTTTTCATCAGGAATAGATATGACGTCTGTTAAATGCTTTGTCTGCATCTCTTGATCATAGGATTTTTCTTTTTCACTTTGTTAATATGGTGTATTACATTGATTTTTAATGTTAAACCAACCCTACCATCCTGGGTAAACCCTACTTGTTCACATATGATCCATTTACAGATTATTAGATTCAATATGCTAAAATTAGGCTTAGAATCGAAGAAGGCAATGGCACCCTACTCCAGTACTCTTGCCTGGAAAATCCCATGGATGGAGGAGCCTGATGCGCTGCAGTCCATGGGGTCGCCAAGAGTCGGACATGACTGAGTGACTTCACTTCCACTTTTCACTTTCATGCATTGGAGGAGGAAATGGCAACCCACTCCAGTGTTCTTGCCTGGAGAATCCCAGGGACGGGGGAGCCTGGTGGGCTGCCGTCTATGGGGTAGCATGGAGTTGGACACGACTGAAGCGACTTAGCAGGAGCAGCAGCAGCAGGCTTAGAATTTTTGCATTTATGTTCATGAGAGATACTGATCTGTAATTTTCTTTTCTTGCAATGTTTTTATCTAGTTTTGTTATCAGAGTAACGCTGGCCTCACAGAATGAGTTGAGTACAGATGACCCTTGAACAACATGGGCTTCAACTGTGCAAGTACACTTATATGTCGATTTTTTTCTTCAATTGTAAATACTGTACTCTCACACAATCTCCAGTTGGTTGAATAAGAGGGTGTGGAAGAACCCCAGATATGACAACCGAGTATAGGAACAGCTGAATGTAAGTTATATTTGGATTTTCGACTGTCCAGAGGGTCAGTGACCCTAATCCCTCCATTGTTCAAGGGTCAACTGTATTCTCTTTGCTTCAAGTGAAATTATACTAATTCACATATAAGAACCTTATAACAGTATTCTACCATTTTCCCTCTTTAGGTCTTTACACCACTCTTATTGTACAGTTCACAGATACAAATGTTATAAACCCATAATGCATCTGTATTATTGTTGTTCAATCAATCAATTCTCTTTTAGAGATGTGAGTAACAGGAAAAAACGTCTGACATATTTAACCTGTGTAGTTTTCATTTTCTGAGCTCTTTATTCCTTTGTGTAGATTAATATTTCCATCTGGCATCTTTTTCTTTCCTCCCTTAACATTACTTATAGTAAGATACAGATAAATTATTTCAGTTTTTGTATTAGTATATCTGAAACAGTTTTTATTTAGCCTTCAATTTTGAAGGAAATTTTCACTGGTTATAGAATTCAAGGTTAATTTCTCTTTCAGTGCTTTCAAGATGTTGCTCTACTGCCTTCTTGCTTGCATTGCTTCCAATGAGAAATTCTTTGTTCCTCTCTTAGTAGTGTGTCTTCTTTCCTCTGGTTTTAAGGTTTTCTTGACCACTGGCTTTGAGTAATTTGTTTAACGATGGGCTTTGATGTGGTTTTCTTCATTTCTTGTGCTTCAAGCACACTGAGCTTTTTGGATTTATCGGTCTACAATTATTATCAAATTTGGAAAATTTGAGGCCATTATTTCTTAGCTATTTTTTTCTGCCCCAACATGCCTTCTTTGGGATTCCCTGGTGGCTCAGACTGTAAAGAATCCGCCTGCAATGTGGGATTCCTGGGTTCAATCCCTGGGTTGGGAAGATCCCCTGGAGGAGGTCATGGCAACCCACTCTAGTATTCTTGCCTGGAGAATCCCATGGACAGAGGAGCCTGGCAGGCTAGAGTCCATGGGGTCGCAAAGAGTCGGACACGACTGAGCAGCTAAGCACAGAACAGCACGTGCCTTCTTTAGAGACTCCAATTACAGGGACATTGGGGTGACTGAAGTTGTCCACAACACACTGATACTCTTCACTTTTTGGATTTTTACTCTTTTTTTCTTTGTGTTTCACATTGGATAGTTTCTGCTGCTGCTGCTGCTAAGTCGCTTCAGTCGTGTCAGACTCTGTGCAACCCCATAGACGGAAGCCCACCAGGCTCCCCCGTCCCTGGGATTCTCCAGGCAAGAACACTGGAGTGGGCTGCCATTTCCTTCTCCAATGCATGAAAGTGAAAAGTGAAAGGGAAGTCACTCAGTCATTTCCGACCCTCATCGACCCCATGGACTGCAGCCCACCAGGCTCCTCCATCCATGGGATTTTCCAGGCAAGAGTACTGGAGTGGGGTGCCATTGCCTTCTGTTCTTTAAATTAATCTTTTATTCTACAGTATCGAATCTGCCACAATTCCATCCAGTATATTTTTCATCTCAAACATTATAGTTTTCAGTTCTAGAAATCTGACTTGGGGCTTTTAAAAATATATATTTTCCATGTCTCTGCTTGACCTTTTGAACTATCTGAAACATAGTTATAATAGGTGTTTTAATATCCTTGTCTGCTAATTCTAACATCTTGGTCAACTATGAGTTGGTTTCAATTGACTTTTCTCTTCACTATGCTTGTATTTTCTGGTTTTTACATGCCTGAAAAATCTCTACTTTGAATAACAGACACAGAATTTTTGCTGGATCCTGAATACTTTCGAATTCCTATAAATATTTTTGAGCGTCATTCTGAGATGCAGCTAAATTATTTTGAAATAGTTTGTTCCTTTCAGGTTCTGCTTTTAGGATTCTCAAGTCAGACTTCATAATTAGGTAGGGCTAATTATTCCCTACTCCTGAGGTAAGAACTCTACTAGTACTAATGCTCAGTATGCTGATAATGATCCATGAATTATGAAAGTTTCTAGTCCACAGAAACAGGCACCATTACTGACAGTGTTTGAGTGCTAGACAGACACTGTTACTTCCAATCCTCCGGGGTGGGGACCCCCTCCTGCCTCAGTCTTGACCAGTCACGTACATATGCCAAAAAGCACTCTGCTCAATACTTAGGGGAACCCTCCACAAATCTCCAGACTTCTCCCTCTTAGCTGCTCTCTCCTCTCCAATACTCTGTCCTACAAACTTCGGCTCCCTCATTCTCCCCAGACTCTCAGCAGTGTTTCCTCAACTGAGAGGGTCCACTGGGCTTTGCCTGGGCTCCCCATTTCCCACACTGTGGCCCGGAGGTTCCCTCAAGCCAGGACACAGGGGTTGTCAGAGGACTCATCTTGTTTTCCATTTCTCACTTATCACTGTCCTTCACTATCTGATGTCCAGTGCCTTGAAAAACTGTTGTTTCAAACACATTCGTGTATTTGTAAAGTTGTTATTTCCAGTGGGAGGGTAAATCCTATTTCTGATACTCCATATCTTGCCCATCTCGCCTCTGAATTTCTTGACTTACAAAGCTCTTCTCTCATAGTGTTACATGGAAGCTTCCCCCTCATCATTTAGGCATCAGCTCAAGTGCCATGTCTTTGAAGTGATGGATGAATCCTAACCACCCAACTGAAAGAGCTTCCACACTCAGCCACTCTCTAGCATAATGCACGTCACTATCTGAAGGATTACCTATTTATGTGTTTTGTTGTCTGCAAGAATGCAAACTCCTTATGATGAATGTCTTATTCATCATAAACTATCATAAACCAATGTCTTATTCATCATAAACTTGCTGACTCTCTAATCTGCTAATCTCTGCTTTTCCTTCTTCTACTCTCTAAACGTTTATTTCTCCAGCTTCTGTCCTTGGACCTCTCTCTTCACATTCTTCACAGCAGTTTCATCTAATCTCACAGCTGCAACTAGTAAATTTTTAAAAATTAATCAATTTTATTTTTGGTTGCACTGGGTCTTTGTTGCTGCGCATGGGTTTTCTCTGCTTGTGCAGAGCGGGGACTACTCTCTAGTTGCAGCGTGTGGGCTTACTGAGATGGCTTCTCTTGTGGAGCACGGGCTCTGGGCACATGGGTTTCAGCAGCTGCAGGACACAGGCTCAGCAGTTGTGGCTCTCAGGCTCTCAAGCACACCGGCTTCAGTAGTTGCAGCACTCGGGCTCAGCAGCTGTGGCACATGGACTCAGCTGCACCACAATATGTGGAATCTTCCTCAACTATGGATCAAACCTGTGTCCCTTGCGTTGGCAGGTGGATTCCTATCCACTGTACCACCAGTAAAGTCCCTCAACTATTAAATTTGAGTGATTCCCAATCCTGTATTTCCAGTCCCCACATATCCTGCCTCCAGTCCTGCATTTTCACCTGGCTGACAGTTTGCCGGCCTCTCAAACTCTGTATGTTTGATACAGAATTAATCTCATTCCCTCCCAAAACTGTTTTCTTTATTATGTTTCCTATTTGGCAAGGGCATCCCCATCCTCCCAGTCATTTTGCTTGAAACCTTGATATTACTTTTGGTTTCTCCTTTTCCTTTTCTCTCACATCAATTGCTAAATTCCATCCACTTTATAAATGTTACACCTTTCTAACCACCCACTCCATTCCAGGTACCATAAGTGGTTTAAAAAGGAAATATATATATTTGCTGAAATAAGAAGCTGAGAAGGACAGCTAATATTCTGCATAACAGAATCAATATTCAAAATGAGTTTAGCCAACCAAAGGACAGAAATTCCCAAATTGTTTTTTGTCCTTATTGAACATCATTTACTAACAGAAAAATATACAAACCTTAAGTGTAGAACTAACACCCAAAAAAGATGTCCTTTTCATTATACGGGACTGGAATGCAAAAGAAGAAAGTCAAGAAACACCTGGAGTAACAGGCAAATTTGGCCTTGGAATACAGAATGAAACAGGGCAAAGGCTAATAGAGTTTTGCCAATAGAACACACTGGTCATAGCAAACACCCTCTTCCAACAACACAAGAGAAGACTCCACACATGGACATCACCAGATGGTCAACACCAAAATCACACTGATTACATTCTTTGCAGTCAAACATGGAGAAGCTCTATACAGTCAGCAAAAACAAGACCGGGAGCTGACTGTGGCTCAGATCATGAACTCCTTATTGCCAAATTCAGACTTAAATTGAAGAAAGTAGGGAAAACCACTAGACCATTCAGGTATGACCTAAATCAAATCCCTTATGATTATATAGTGGAAGTGAGAAATAGATTTAAGAGACTAGATCTGATAAAGTGCCTGATGAACTATGGACGGAGGTTTGTGACACTGTACAGGAGACAGGGATCAAGACCATCCCCATGGAAAAGAAATGCAAAAAAGCAAAATGGCTGTCTGGGGAGGCCTTACAAATAGCTGTGAAAAGAAGAGAAGCCAAAAGCAAAGGAGAAAAGGAAAGATATAAGCATCTGAATGCAGAATTCCAAAGAATAGCAAGAAAAGATAAGAAAGCCTTCCTCACTGATCAATGCAAAGAAATAGAGGAAAACAACAGAATGGGAAAGACTAGAGATCTCTTCAAGAAAATTAGAGATACCAAGGGAACATTTCATGCAAAGATGGGCTCGATAAAGGACAGAAATGGTATGGACCTAACAGAAGCAGAAGATATTAAGAAGAGGTGGCAAGAATACACAGAAGAACTGTACAAAAGAGATCTTCATGACCCAGATAATCACGATGGTGTGATCACTCACCTAGAACCAGACATCCTGAAATGTGAAGTCAAGTGGGCCTTAGAAAGCATCACTACGAATAAAGCTAGTGGAGGTGATGGAATTCCAGTTGAGCAATTTCGAATCCTGCAAGATGATGCTGTGAAAGTGCTGCACTCAATATGCCAGCAAATTTGGAAAACTCAGCAGTGGCCACGGGACTGGAAAAGGTCAGTTTTCATTCCAATCTCAAAGAAAGGCAATGCCAAAGAATGCTTAAACTACCACACAATTGCACTCATCTCACACGCTAGTAAAGTAATGCTCAAAATTCTCCAAGCCAGGCTTCAGCAATATGTGAACCGTGAACTTCCAGATGTTCAAGCTGGTTTTAGAAAAGGCAGAGGAACCAGAGATCAAATTGCCAACATCCGCTGGATCATCGAAAAAGCAAGAGAGTTCCAGAAAAACATCTATTTCTGTTTTATGGACTATGCCAAAGCCTTTGACTGTGTGGATCACAATAAACTGTGGAAAATTCTGGAGAGATGGGAATACCAGACCACCTGACCTGTCTCTTGAGAAACCTATATGCAGGTCAGGAAGCAACAGTTAGATCTGGACATGGAACAACAGACTAGTTCCAAATAGGAAAAGGAGTACGTCAAGCCTGTATATTGTCACCCTGTTTATTTAACTTATATGCAGAGTACATCATGAGAAACGCTGGGCTGGAAGAAACACAAGCTGGAATCAAGATTGCCGGGAGAAATATCAATAACCTCAGATATGCAGATGACACCACCCTTATGGCAGAAAGTGAAGAGAACCTAAAAAGCCTCTTGATGAAAGTGAAAGAGGAGAGTGAAAAAGTTGGCTTAAAGCTCAACATTCAGAAAACTAAGATCATGGCATCTGGTCCCATCACTTCAAGGGAAATAGATGGGGAAACAGTGGAAACAGTGTTAGACTTTATGTTTTTGGGCTCCAAAATCACTGCAGATGGTGACTGCAGCCATGAAATTAAAAGACGCTTACTCCTTGGAAGGAAAGTCATGACCAATCTGGATAACATATTCAAAAGCAGAGACATTACTTTGCCAACAAAGGTCCATCTAGTCAAGGCTATGGTTTTTCCAGTGGTCATGTATGGATGTGAGAGTTGGACTGTGAAGAAAGCGAAGCACTGAAAAATTGATGCTTTTGAACTGTGGTGTTGGAGAAGACTCTTGAGAGTCCCTTGGACTGCAAGGAGATCCAACCAGTCCATTCTAAAGGAGACTGGTCCTGGGTGTTCTTTGGAAGGACTGATGCTGAAGCTGAAACTCCAGTACTTTGGCCACCTCATGCGAAGAGTTGATTCATTGGAAAAGACTCTGATGCTGGGACAGATTGAGGGCAGGAGGAGAGGGCGACAACAGAGGATGAGATGGCTGGATGGCATCACTGACTCAATGGACGTGAGTCTGAGTGAACTCTGGGAGTTGGTGATGGACAGGGAGGCCTGGCATGCTGCAGTTCATGGGGTCGCAAAGAGTCGGACACGACTGAGCGACTGAACTGAACTGAACTAAGTGTAGACAGTGTAGACATCAATGAATTTTAGTATTTACTTGTTTATTTGGCTGTGCCGGGTCTAGTTGTGGCACGTAGGGTCTTTGATCTTCATTGTGGCATGCACCATCTTTAGCTGTGGCATGGAAGATCTTTAAGTTGCAGCATGGAAACTCAGTTGTGGAATGTAGGATCTAGTTCCCTGACCAGGGATCGAAGCTGATCCCCGTGCACTGAGAGCACAGCCACTGGACCACCAGTGAAGTCCCAACAGCCAACTTCTAGAAGCCATCCTCTGCTTTTTATCTTTCTAGCAGAGACAGAGTCTTCTAAACTCAACAGACTGAAGTGTACACCTCCTAACTCTCAAGAATATATAATCCCATCTCTCCAAAAAAAAGAAAAAAAAGCCTCTGGAAGATACTGCACGATGATTTCAGGGAATATTTCTTCAAAAAGAACATCAACAGTCTCCAAGAAGATGTCCTTTGTCAATCCTGTCCAACCATAAGGCACACCTGATTTCTGTCAGTACAATATGTACATGGGTATTTTTAAAAACTGCACTGACCCTTTCATTCACTTATTAGCTATTCTTAGCACCTTCTCTACCAATGCCATTCCAAAACTGTCCTCCTTAAAAGGAAATCTAAACTCGTCATTTCAGTCATGCAAGCTAAACTCTTCAATTTAACAATGATTTCTATTTCAGAGGGAACATTAAGCTGGACCCCACTTTCTTTCTTTCCTCCTCCAAATATCAGTCACCACCAGACAAGAGTCAGAAGAGCAGGGTTCTGGCCTGAGCCCCGGTACCACCACAGCAGCAGGGGCCAGCCTCACTGATCCCCAGGCTCCTTCAAACTCACAAACCTGGTGAACCGCTTCCATAAACACACTCAGCCTTGCTCCACTCATTTCTTCACTCTTTACTCAAACATGCCTGGGCCTCCTCCATTTAAAAAAATCTTTCACAGGACTTTCCTCGTGGTACAGTGGTTAAGAATTCGTCCTACAATGAAGGAGATGTGGTTCTATCCCTGGTCAGGCAACTAAGATCCCACAGGCTGCGGAGCAACTATGCCCAGGGGCTCTGGAGTCCATGTGCCACAACTAGAGAATCTGTGTGCCACAGTGAAAGATCCTGCATGCTGCAACGAGGATCCTGCATGCTGCCACTAAGACCGACACAGCCAAATAAATAAACACAATTTTTTTTAATCTTAAAAAACTCCTTTCACTTGAACCAATACCTCCTTCTGGTCAGGGAACTAGGTGGTTCAATGGTAAATAATCTGCCTGCAAATGCAGGAGATGCAGCAGACTCAGGTTTGATCCCTGAGTCGGAAAGCTCCCCTGGAGCAGGACATGGCAATCCACTCCAGTATTCTTGTTTGGAGAATCCCACAGGCCACGGAGACTGGTGGATTGCAGTCCATGGGGTCATAAAGAGTTGGCCGTGGCTGAGCACACAGCACACACACTATTCGGCGCTCTGCTCTCTTCATTTACTTGTAGATTTCACAACTGGATAGTAGACTACAGCCACCACTCTTTATGTTTTTATCATTTCATTTCCTTTGAACCCATAAAATTGGTTTCTCATCCTCTTCGTCTTGAAGACCACTAATAAATTTCTTTTAAAAGCATTATTATGGAAAATGTCAAGCATATACAAAGTGAATACAAATGAATCCTTATGTATTCATCACCAAGCTTCAATAGCTGTGAACATTCTGTCATTCTTGTTTCATCCATACTTCCATCCGTTCTCCATCCCTATTCAATTACTATTATTTTACAGTTTTCACAGGTAAAGTGTACCTGAAAAGTTGTACTTTTTAATTGCAAATTCTAGAAGTATACTTTTAACAAATGGATATACACCCGTGTGATCCATACTCCTCTTGGACACAGAATACCTCCACCTCTCCAGAAAATTTTGTGTACCTTTTCTTTAATTAATTCTTCAAAAAATAAATCCAGCTACATTTTCTAAATTACCAACCTCCTTGGCTTCTCAGCAGCATCTGACAGTATTGATTCTACCTTTTTTCTTGAAATGTACCTCTTGGTTTCTAGGAAGCAAAAGTATTCCAGTTCATCCTCACGTCACGTCGGCTTTGTTGCTGCTGCTGCTGCTAAGTCGCTTCAGTCGTGTCCGACTCTGTGCAACTGCCATAGACTCACCAGGCTCCCCCATCCCTGGGATTCTCCAGGCAAGAACACTGGAGTGGGTGGCCATTTCCTTCTCCAATGCATGAAAGTGAAAAGTGAAAGTGAAGTCGCTCAGTCGTTTCCAACTCTTAGCGACCCCATGGACTGCAGCCCACCAGGCTCCTCCGTCCATGGGATTTTCCAGGAAAGAGTGCTGGAATGGGGTGCCCACGTCGGCTTTACCTCCAGTATATTTCCAGTCTGTCTTCCTCCACTTCAGTGCAGTATGCAAATCCACTTTCTCTCTCACCCACGTGACTGACTAGGACTGTCTTCTTTCTCACTGGTCTTCTTGCTCCCACTCCTGCTTCAGTCCAATCCATTCCTCACATAGAAGCCAGAGTGATTTTTAAAAAATGAAATCATGGGGACTTTCCTGGTGGTCCAGTGGCCAAGACTGCACGCTCAATGCAGAGGGCCCAGGTTCGATCCCAGGTCAGGGAACTAGAGCCCTCATGCTGCAACCAAGAGTTTACATGCTGAAATTATAGATCCCACATATTCTAACTAAGACCTGGTACAGCCAAATAAATAATAAATTTTTTTAAAACGGAATCATATCACATGACTCCCTACTTTAACTGCCTTTAATGGCTTCCCAGTTGACAGAAATTCTTCCCACTTGACAGAAACCACATTCTATGCCAGGACTGTCAAGTTCTTGCAAGGTCTCAGTCTCTCTCTGTAACTTCCTATCACCACTCAGTGGCACAGGACTTCTGTCAGTTCTTGGAAGAGGCCAAGGGCTTCTGAAGTTGTTTCTTCTGTCTGGTGTACTGTTCTTCTAGCTCTTTACACAGTTGGCTCCCTCCAACTGTGTAAAGAGTCTTTACTGTTCTTTACTCTTTTAGAGTCTCAACAGTCTTTACTGTTCAGCTGAAATGCCACGTGTTCACAGAGGGCTTGCTTGACTAGCCTAAGCTTGTCCTTCCGGTCACCCTGTATTGTATTATTTTATTTTCTTCATAGTATTGATCATAATTCAGAATCACTATCTTTATTTATGTTTGTTTCTCCCACTAAAATGTAACCACCTTGAGAGTAAGAACCCATGTCTTTTTTCTTTGTTGTAGTGTATCCACTAATAACATATGCTCAAGAATTATTTTTTTTTAATGATTTAATTCAAAGTCATTGTTTTGCAGAAAAGTCCCCACTTTTTCTCAACACCATTCACCTTTCCTAACTTATTTCTATTAACAGAAAACCACAAATTATGTTACCATAGTACTAGGATAAATTCCTGCATTAACATCAAATCATTTCAAGATTTTAAACAAAGAGAAGCATAAGAAAAAAGTCATAAAATGTAACGTAAATGAAGACTAGTGAAAACAAAGTTATAATTTAATTTTAATAGCAGAAGCATCTACTTATTGCAAGTATAAAAAGAATATTCTTTTTTTTTAAACCTGTTATTTATTTGGCTGTGCCAAGTCTTAGTTGTGACACACAGGATCTTTGGCTGTGGCATGTAAACTCTGAATTGTAGCACGTGGGATCTAGTTCCCTGACCAGGGATTGGACCCCAGCCCCCTGCACTGGGAGTGTGGAGTCTTAGCCACTGGGCCACTAAGGAAGTCCCCCCCCAAAAAATATTCTTTTACTCTTTAGCCTAATTGATTCTGAACTGATGAAATATTCAATAATTGAAAAATCAAGAAATGCAGTCCTCCTTCCTTCCCCAGAAAGGAGGTGGAAACTGAGCTTCTGGTACAACTAAGCATTCTATGTCGATCTAGTTACATACTTGCCAAGCAATCTTCCAATTTCAACCTAGCTTTCCAGGAAGAGAATGTACTAGTCAGAGGATCCAAGAATCTAGTCTTCCTTAACATTGTGGTTTATTATAAACTAATTAATTAGGGTCTTGGGGAAGGGTCTGTGTGTACTGTAGAAATCCTGGGGTCTGTATATTTTTGGTGGCTGGCCTCGGTGTACATGTCTTGGTGTGTGAGTGTTTGGGGGACATTCTTAGAGTGTGTGCATCTCTCACTTATTCTGACTCTCCTTAAACCAGGTTTAGGGATCTAGATGAAAGTGAACATGTTAGGAACTAGATCAAAGTGCTCAGTCGTGTCTGACTCTTTGCAACCCCATGGACTGTAGCCTGCCATGCTCCTCTGTCCATGGGCTTCTCCAGGCAAGAATACTGGAGTGGGTTGCCATTCCCTTCTCCAGGGGATCTTCCCAATGTCTCCTGCATTACAGGCAGATTCTTTTCCATCTGAATTACCAGGGATGCCGGGATCTAGATGAGTCTGATTAAAGTCTATTGGATTCTACTTTGGCAGAAAGAAGGAAGGGATCTGGTGATACAGGGGGAAAAACAAACAAGGGGAGAGGATGAACCTGTCCTTCTACCTAACACATGGACTGTAATGAGGGGAGATTCAGAGAAGCTGAAGAGCATCTTTCACAAGGAGCTCTGGGGCTCGGGGCACAAACTGTGCTTCTCTGTAGCCCAGCCCACGTACCCATTAAGTAGTCATTCTTCATTCCGCTTCCCCCAACCAATCTCTGGCAACCACCAGCCTGTGTTCTATGTAATTATCTATTCTACATATTACATATAAATGGAATCATATGTGACCTTTTGTGCCGGGCTTCTTCCAATTAGCACGATGTTTTGGAGTTTCATCTGGTGACATCTGACCCCTCTCCACTTTTGCTCTGGGGAAAGAATTTGTTGTTGTTGTTCAGTTGCTCAGTGGTGTCTGACCCCATGGATGTGGAGAAAGAATAAACCTTCCCAAGAGAGTATAAGCAGCAGTGGCAACAGCAAAGGACTTCCTTCAGGACGGTTCAGGGCAGACAGCCCTACAGGTGCAGGGAACTGTTCAGAACACAGTGTGGGATACGCTTGGAGCTCCCAGCAAGGATTAGAAGTGATTTTGACAGGAGAAAAAGGGACGTGAAGGTGAATAATGAGGGTTTTATATGACCAAGAAGAGAAAAAGCCAAGGAGACTCAGGACATGGAGCTAGATATAGACAGGTATCAACACAAACGTAACCACTTCTACACAGGTGACAACGAAGTATTCATTTAAGCTTTAGCCTGAAAAACCAAACCAAATGCCATTTATAAATTTATAACTAAAAATGTCTAAAAATGATCAGTGATACCTCTGTGTAGCAGGAATAAGGCATAGGCTTTTTTATTTTTTACCTTATACACTTCTGATTTGCTTTAATTTTTAAAATAAGTACATACAACTTGCATAATAAAACCTTAAAAGATAAAGTGCTAGTAGTCTACAAGTGAATCATAAATTTTTCTATGAGCTCAGTGAAATTTGTTTTAAATTTGTCAAGGAATATAACAAAAGTGGAGAAGGAAAAAAATCCTTTCAATCTTAGGTGAGGTTTAATTTAAATTAATCAGATGTCTAAATTCACCTAAAACACAACACCCACTCTCCTCACTCACTGTCCCTGTTTAATTTCTGCTCAGACTGTTTGCACCTTTAGTAATTCACTGACCTTGGAACTGCTTTCTTCCGATACTTCTCCCTCATTGGTCTGCATGGGAACAGACTCTGTGCAAAACTCTGCAGAAACACACAAATACTGCCTAAAAGAGGTAAGAAGAGAAAAAAAACACACATAAGGAATCAGTGTGCATATTTGCTTTCTCAGATTACATTGAAATTCTGTCACCAAGACTAAAAATAGTATGAAGCGATGACCTTGAGTATTGTGTGTGTACACATGCACATGTGTGTGTGTGTGTGTGTGTGTGTGTAGCATACATACACAAATATCCCAGGGAGAGAGGCAGGGAGAGAGTTTTCCCCACCTTATGAGAGCATAATTAGGAAAGGCTGAAGACACTGGATTAGTAAACAGTTCTAGATTTCTTTCCTCTTTTTATTTGACTTGTGGCAGAGGTTAAGAGTAAAAATCTAGCGATTCATACAGTACAAACACTGACCTGTTGGAAAAGTGGCCCACCTGAGAAAAGTAGGGGGCCACTTGTTATGCTGTAGCAGGGCATATAGTCTAACTATCAGGCTAGGCTACTGCAAGTGGCTGGGTTTCTTAGGTTTATAATTTACGTTCAATATTTATGGTATTTTATAACTGAAATTCAGGTATACTCTAATGGTTGATCCTACCTTTCTATTTTAAGAAAACCTGCTCAATAAATTTCAGTTTATTTATTTTTTTATGATAACAGGCCTATAGGGCAAGACAATAAAAAGTAGCAATTTTTCTTCTAAGAATAAAATGAGTCAAATAAAAGTATATTAAAATTTTATGAATTAAAATGAACCCAAAAGAAACTACTAAAAGTTTATGCAACCTTCAAATTAATTCATTAAATATGTAATTATTAAGGAATAGGAACCATAAAGACAGCTGAGTGCTGAAGAACTGATGCTTTTGGAGAAGACTCTTGACAGTCCCTTGGACTGCCAGAAATCAAACCAGTCAATTCTAAAGGAAATCAACCCTGAATATTCACTGGAAGGACTGATGCTAAAGCTGAAGCTCCAATACTTTGGCCACTTGATGCGAAGAACTGACTTATTGGAAAAGACCCTGATGCTGGGAAAGACTGAAGGCAGGAGAAGAAGGGGACAACAGAGGATGAGATGGTTGGATGGCATCACCGACTTAATGGACATGAGTTTGAGCAAGTCTGAGAGTTGGTGATGGACAGGGAAGCCTGGCGTGCTGCAGTCCATGGGGTTTGCAAAGAGTTGGACACGACTGAGTGACTGAAGTACTCAAACTGACACAAACAAATCTCCATTGTAATACAGGTATGAATATTTTTTTCAAATTCTTCAAAGGGCTCAAAGCTACAAAATAGGAAAGCTAAAATGATGCTTGACAGTGTACCTTTTTGGCATGAGAGAAATCTTTACGAATACAGCAGATAGGAGATGTGCCAATCTGGTTCTGGCACAGGCTTCTCAATAACCATTCACAAGGTCTGAGACCAAAAGGTATTTCTAAGAATCTGTTTCTTCACCTGGTGGGTGGGAAAGGACATAAAAACACCCACTGTGCTCGTCTAATAACGTCTGTTGGGAACCAGTGTTTATATATATATATAACGTAAAATGTGAAATTGGTACACTGGAAGTCCCTTGACCACCCCCACCCCACTCACTCACTCCACACAAACCAACACCATCCATTCCCTCTGTAAAACACGCAGAAAGTGAAACAGGCGTTCTCTAGGTGGTTTTGTACCTCACACCTATTTGTGACAGTTGTGCCAAAGCAGAATTACCCTTTCTATGAAGACTAAACTGACAGCCCTGGAAAAACTCGGTAACATAACTAGAAAGATGTGGTATACAAACTGCTTCACAAATGTCTTTTAAGTTCCCATTCTACTTTACTGGAACAGAGATTGTATTTCATAGATGATACATTATAGCCACAGCAGACCAGGAAAGGCATCTCCATTATCTCTGTGCCATTTCCATTTGAACGAGCTTCCCTCTCCTGAGGTTTCCCGCTTGGCTCCTCTCCATCCACACACTCCACCCTAGTGGAGGGACAGGATCTTATATGAATGGAGAGTTGAGAAGGAGAAACAAGCTATGTGAGCTCGGCCCCTCCTGTCTCCTCCCTTTTGAAGCTGCCTGTCCCTCAGGAGCACTCACTGTGCTCAGCTCTCAGACCCATTAACACAGGTCCCTCATGGCTACCTGTGACAGGTAAGACTGTTGAATTCTGAGCTTCACTGTTAAGACTCTGTTTCCTCCCGTAGATGTAAGCTGCATTCTCCAATACAGCTTTTTTAAAAAAAATTATTTATTTATGGCTGTGCTGGGTCTTCAAAGCCATTGAGGTGCACAGGCTTCTCATTGCAGTGGCTCCTTTTGCTGCAAAATGTAGGCTCTAGGGTGCTTGGGCTTCAGTCTTTGGGGCCAGTGGGCTCAGCAGTTGTGACTCTCAGGCTTAGAGAGTCTTGCTCTGTGGCATATGGGATCTTCCTGCTCCAGAGATTGAATCAGTGTCCCTTGCATTAAAAGGCGGATTCTTAACCACTGGGCCACCAGGGAAGCTCTCCAACACAGCTTTATTAGTGTAAAGATGGTTTTTTGGTCTCCCAAATCCCCTCCTCTTTGAGAAATAAATTTCTCAATTGGTAGAGAACTCAGTCAAGAGAAAAAATACTATTTATTAGGTCTCTCAAAGACTTAAATCTGATGCATGAGACCAGTGTCTTGATTAATAGACACCAAGGAAAATTTGAGGAGAAAGATACATGTCAAATTTCTGAGGCTTTTGTTAGGGCCAGGACTTTGGGCCTTGGTTCTTTTGTGAGGGGGCATAGCGCTTTGATCTTATAGAGGTTTACATTAGGCCACATGAGTTTTTACAGTTATATACTAGCTTTTAACTATTGAGGCCAAACTGAAGTTTATAAAGCATAGGCCACCCTGCATTTTAACCTTAGTGCAACTCTGTCTTCAGGTGTGTGGCTGTTTCTATAGAGACAAGGTTGTAGGCACTGGGCACAGAAGATTGAGCAAGGCTCGGGGGCTTTGCTGGCCTCAGTGAAGCAACAAGGCACAGTTGGCAGTGGCAGTGATGGTGGGGTCCTGAAAGCTCACCTAATGTCAGCTGTGCAAGTGGCCCCAGCATACAATGGCCACTCTGGCCTAGCAAGCAAATGCCAGCTGTGCTGGCCTCAGCAAAGGGAAGAGGGCATTAGCAGGCTTGGGTGGCTCCAGAGTACAGAAGGCTGCTGCCTGACCTTGAATTATGCAGGCACAGCTTTTCCTAAGCAGGCATAGCTGAGGCAATGATTAGGCTTTAGGGAAAAGAGACATTCTTCCTACAGGCCTTGTAGATACCTAGTGAGGGCAACAGTTATTTGCTATGGATAAGCTACAAGGCAGCTGAATTTCAAACAGCACAAGCACCATCAAACCAGTAAAGTTCTATGTTTAAATTCTTTTTGCTAAGTTTATATAGGCAATTCAAAGGGGGAAGGGCAATTGAGAGGTTTCTCATTAAATGTCAGGTTGATGTCCTTTATTTAATTAGCCTTCATTGTGTTGGGCGGGTGACTTTTTACTCTTTTTAATGTTTTTCAACGAGTTTTTGAGAAAGCCTCGATGCCATTCTTATTGAAGACATGGCTCATACCTGTGCCTCAGGGTCTAAGTCAGTTTTCCTGCCCTTCTGAGGAAAAGACAGGGGAATAAAGTAGGTGACTGATAGTCTTTACCTGGTGCATTGCAGGCCTCAGCAGATGTTAGTGAGCAAACATGAGGAATGTCCTGCAGGCTCTGTGCTGGGTCTTCTCTAAAAGTTGACCAACATGCTCATATCTCAAAGCCCTCCAAGATCCAGACCTCGCCTGCCTCTCCAGTGTCATCGGCCGAGGCCTCTTTGGTCCCTCCTATCTAGCCACAGTGAACTACTTGTGCGCCGCGCTCAGTCGTGTCCGACTCTCTGCGACCCCATGGCTGTAGCCCACCAGACTCCTCTGTCCGTGGGATTTCCCAGGCAAGAATACTGGAGCGGGTTGCCATTTCCTCCTCCAACAGTGAACTACTTACAGCTTCCCAAATACACCAGATTGTTTCCCGTTTCCATGCTTTTGTTCATATCACTCCCTCTGCCTTTCTATTCCCTGCTCCTCATTCAACATTCAGCTTTTATAAAGTAATTGCTGTCCCATCTCTAGGCAGAACTGATGACTCCTTTCCCAGTGTCTGCAAGGGATCTTGTGAGAAACTTATTAGCGGATCTGTAACACTGCATAGGATTTATTTTCTTACACTGATGCCTCACCTATTAGATTATCAATGCTTTGATACCAGACATTGTTTTTCAATCTCTGCATGCCCAGATTACTTAAAACTGTGCACCTGGCATTTAATAAGTATCCAATAAATTCCACTGTAAGAATGACTGAATTAACCAACTAAGTCTTTTTTACTTAAAATTGCAGTTCACTGGGTCCCCACCACATGCCAGATGGTGCTTGACTAGTATAGGAGAATGAGCTTTGGCTTTGAAGGAGCGGAACAATTATTCTTTGTCATTTCTTAGCTGTGTAATCTTGAGCAACTTACCTAACATTATAATCTGCATTATTTTCATCTACAAAACTGATCGGGGGGAGGTATTACTCCTGCAAGGTGTCCAGGTGCAGCAAACAGGCACTACAAAAACAGTTAGTTCCTTCCCAAGAAGTCTCGGAGGGTTTACAGACCAGCAAAGCAGACAAAAAAAATAAGTAACTCTTAATATAAATAATGTTGTTTTATTGCTGTATCAACAACAGGTGCCCCTGGAACACAGATAAAAAGGAAATTCTGCCAGAAGAGCCTGGGATGAGGGGACAAGAGGAAAGATATAAGCAGGAAAGTAAATAGTGGCATTCTTGTCCCCTCTTCCAAAATCTAAGCAAAGAAAAAAGAATCCATCAAGGCATAAAGTTGTGAAAAATAACTTCACATAGTCTGGTAAGGTTTACAGATACTCAGTGGTGCTCAGTCACTCAGTCGTGTCTGACTCTTTGTGGCTCCATGGACTGTAGCATGCCAGGCTCCTCTGCCCATGGAATTTTCCAGGCAAGAATACTGGAGTGGGGTGCCATTTTCTTATGCCAGGGGATCTTCCTGACCCAGGGATTGAACCCAGGCATCTATTGTATCTCCTGCATTGGCAGATGGGTTCTTTACCATCTGAGCCACCAGAGAAGCCTCTTACAGATAAGGGTATACTACAAAAGAAGCCAGAAATGTTGTTTGGAATTAGGTCTTGGAGGGGTTTGTAGGATGACATCTGCAGTGACTGGGAGCCGTAAGAGCTGTTTAGGCAAAGGGGCAATGTGAGCAAATCTATGGCTAGACGCTGAGTCAGGCAGTGTGTGGACGACACACTGGAGTGGGGAGGCACCGGAGGCAGAGGAGCTAGGATATGCGCATGTAACACTGCGAAACTGCTAAATCTAATAACAAATCTAGTTCCATAAAAGGATGGGACACCAAGTGTCAGTATCAAACTAAATACAGGTGTTTTTAAAGGGACCTAGTGAAGTGGAAATTCAAAGGATCAGGAGTGATGGCCACTTTAAGTTCCCTTCTGTAAGAACTCTGGAAAGAAGCATTAATATCAGAATGTACTTTTCTTTTTTTTAAACGTGAAGACACTCTCATTTCATTGCCCGTACCGGGTGGATATTCATTTTTAAAACTTACCTTTGACAGTATCCTGGGGCAACACAAGCCCGTGAGGATGAGTCTAGACTACATTCAGTGCAAAAACCAAAACCCTGAAAAGAGAAGAAAATCCCAATGAGCCTCATGCTCACAGCAAGACACCGTGGTGAGCAGCAGTCATGTATAAACCCGGGCTTCTCTGTCTACCAGCTACTGACTCTTAGGCCAGTGGCCTAACGGCTCAAGCCTCAGCTTCCTCATTCAACACCGGGAGCAACAACACTGTCTTCCTCATAGGGTTCTCTGAAAGTTTAGATGAAATACTTGTAAAAACACTTTTAGCACAGGGCAGGGCACCAGCCACATGCTGGATAAAGGTGAGTGGATATTAAGAATGTGAACTGAAATATTTTCTGGAAAAAACATTACAACTGATATTAAACCTTTATTATTTATTTAACCTTGTTTGTTCTACCAGAAAAATACCAAGCTGCTTTATTTTCTCCATTTGACATGAGGATGTCTCGTCATCACTTTAGAACTAATGCATCCCAGACCACACTCTTCATCTCCCACCCCCAACCCGCCCCGCCCCCAGACTCCATTCTCCAGTCTCCACTGTCTCAATCAAGGGTGTCATCCTCCACTCAGGTTCTGGGGTCAGAACTTCAGATTCATCCTGGATTTCTCATCCCACCCCAGTCCTCTTACAGCCAGTCAGCAAACCCTATCATTCCTGCTTTCAAAATACGTATCTTAGAGCTACCCATAATTCTTCATTTTCATTGCTATCATCATTTCCTACTTGTGGAGGCCTCTTAGCTCGTTTTCTTGGGCCTACTCCCACTCCTCCCCAAGCCATTTCTAATTAATTGCTGGAATGGCCTCTTAAGAATCAAAGCAAATGACAGCAAGCTGCTAATAAGTGCAGTGAAAATGTTATTTCGTGAAGGAATGTCTTCTCTCTTTATATATATGTGAAATATATATATACACACACACATGAAATGACAGCCATGTATTATTAGATAGTTAAAGATCCCAGGCCAGTTCTTTCATTTTACAATGGCAGAAACAAATGCCAGAAGGATATTCTGCTCAATGTGGGGACAAATGCGGCAGAAATTTATCTGTGATTAGCATCAACACTGCTGTCAGAAAGCCCGTCACTGTTTGGAAGTTGGCCACCTAGTTTCACAATCAAGTTAACATTTCTGTCCAAGAAAGCACATTCCACTTCCCATGGCTACAGATTGTAAATTACAGGTTCAGAACTACCTTAGGTCACAGCATTTGAGGTGATGTTTTACTCAATCTCAAAGGTATCTTATTGCCCTCTTATCTACCATCATCTCCACCTTAGCTTATTTTCAGTGTTTGAATAAATAAATCTCAGATGGAATGGTACTATGATGAGTATTTATTGTTGCTATTTAGTTGCTAAGTCGTGTCTGACTCTTGTGACCTCATAGACTGTAGCCCACCAGGCTCCTCTGTCCTTGGGATTTCCCAGGCAAGGATACTGGAATGGGTTGCCATTTCCTTCTCTAGAGGATCTTCCTGACCCAGGGATCGAACCTGTATCTCCTGCATTGCAACAGATTCCTTATCTCTAAGCCACCTGGGAAGTCCTATATGATGAGTGTCAGTAACATTTTAATTATTAGCTTTACCCTCCTATTAAACACACTGTTATCCCAACAATCTTCCTTTCTAAAAAGCCAATTTGACCTTTGGGTACATTACTGGCAAAATCTAGTCAGTAACTACCCATTGTCATTAGGGTACAATTCAAAATCCCTCCAGTCCTGTCATCACATCACATCCTGGTCGCATGGTTGGCACAGGGCAGCCTTGCTCATGACGTGCACTTGCGTCCCTGGGAGCCCGCTGCCTCACTCCCTTCTACTCCTCTTTTAAGATGTGCCTCAGGCGTTAGCTCCTCACAGTTTTCTGTACCCTTCTTGGCTGAAGTATTCCTCTTCTGAGACCATACAATATCGGTAATATCCATGGATCTGTTTTATTCATGCAACAGAACTCCTTGACAACAAGGACTACCTACGTCTTACATTACCTTTGAACTTGGTATCAGATGGAGCTCAATAAACACAGACTGAACTGAATGTTGATGTGACCCCAATAACAGTACTGCAGTGTGGAAGCGTCCCCATTAAATGGCACCGGGGAAGGCTGAATAAGCCAGGCACAGCTTCCAAGATGAGCCTGGCCCTCACAAGGATGTAAACTCTGTGGTTATGTGTGACGCTCAGCACCTCAGAGAAAGACGGGATTCTTGAACTTTTTCTCAACCACAGACTAGCAAGGTAAAAGACTTAATTTTCGGTTCTCTATTGTGATTAGTTTCTGCCCAGGCTTAAACATCCTTCTCAGGGTAAACACTAAATTCTGTACCAACTTCATACAGGGGCCCATTATTACATATCTTGCTAACAGACAAGCTTAAGACATCGTGGCCAGATCGGTCCTTTGCCTGTTTGGCAGTTGGTCCCAGACACTTGCTGGCGGTCAGTGACGGAAAAGGAGTTAAAGCAGAGAAGTTGCCAGCGGGGGAAACTGGGCAGTTTTCCAAGTACTCTGGAAACCAGTTTTTACAGAACAGCTTCATTACTTTCTCTGCAGGGCCGTGAACCTCTGTATCAGATGCACTCCTATTCAAGGTACACAGAAAATTTAATTCTAAAATCAACACTGAAAATTATCTAATTGAAGTTATCTACAGCACTGTTTTCCTTCTAAGGTATGAGTAATGGCAAATTCCTCGCAAACACCATCTGAAATGTTCAGAGCTGCCCTATAATCCTTCCATCTGATCATGCGTAGCCATGGCAGTAAGCTACTTGAACTGCTCTAGTTTTCTCTAGTCTCTCACAGAGTAACCAAATTGGTCTTGAAATTCACACAGTGGGGTGGGAAGGTTCAGTGGATCTTGGACTACATCAATATCCAGGCCCTACAAAACTTCAAGTAGGCTTAAAGAGTTTCTCCACAGCCAAGTACAGAACTAAACTCACCAGGTGGAATTAGAACTGAATCCTTTACAAAGAATATGAAAAGAAGTACATATCCAATAAACTATATTTACTAATAATGTCTCTGATATGATGGAATTTTAATTTTGAAACTTGATTGTTCAGCATGATTCTTCTAAATATAATTTTAATTCTCATTTCAAAAACTTCAAGCAATATAGATAAAGTCCTTGACCACTGCCCTCCCTCCCTGCCCTGGTCCTCCCAGGACTCACCACTACTGCTATGTTTGATAATCAGCATAATTCTCCAGATGCAGATTATTAAGAATACACTGTAAACTTCTGAGTCATAAATAACACGGAAAACCCAGACTGTCTACATTGTTGGCGACTGGCCTAACTTCAAGCAAGATGTCTGGAAGAGCAGCAGACATGGGGGTGGAGCAAAACACCAGCAATGAGGCCAGGGAGGTTTTCCTGGGAGGGGAGCACAGACCAGGAGACTAGGGGCAGACAGGAGGGGACTACGAATCCAGCTCTATATGTGGGGCACACAGCCCAAGCGGGCAAAAAGGAACCTGTTGAATTAAGTAACACCAATAATAAAGTCAGAGCCTAAGGGGCGCAGATAAAGGTAGTACTACTACAGGAAGATGGGTTTATTTAGCTACCAATACCCAAGGGTTACCATTGTTCCAAGATCTGGAAATGCTACTTGCAGTTTTAGGTCACGTCTACTTCAGTTCAACACTTTGGAAATTCTGTAAAAATGTTCAAGTCTGCCCATTCCTAAAATCACCCCCTTTAATCCTAAAATCTCCTGCAGATGGTGTGCCCTTCCTCCCCTCTAGTCAAGCTCTATTTCCAGGGGATCTTCCCTACCGAGGGATCGAACCTGGGTCTCCTGCATTGTAGGCGGATTATGTCCTGTCTGAGCCATTAGGGAATATCCCTTAAATATGTATATATATTTATTTATTTGGCTGCACCAGGTCTTAGTTGTGGCATGTAAGATCTTTAGTCATGACATGTGGGATCTAGTTTTCTGACCAGGGATCGAACCTAGGATCCCTGCATTGGGAGCCCAGTCTTAGCCACTGGACCACCAGGGAAGTCCAAAGCTCTTTAAAAAGAAGTTTTATTTGTGGTCTCAGTGTCCTAATCTCTCATGGACTTAATCATCATCAACATTTGGTTTCTCTCCCTATCACTCCCAGTTGTCAAATACAATGGCTATCATTGAATTATTCGCTGTAACCTTTCTTTGGCTTCTAAAAATTAGAAGGATCTGAATACGTGTCATTTGGAAGCCCCTTTCCATCTTGATGGTAAGGACGTGAGATCTCATCACTAGGCCAGGGGCACTTCGCTTTAGTTCCTGGTCCTTGGCTGAGTCTGGATCTCCCTGTCTCCCTAGGCTTGCAGCCAGTCCAAGGCCCTTGTCAATACTGTTGGTTTTCAGATTCCCATCATGGGCAGGGGGTTGCTGGGTGAGAAGCAGCTGCTTCTGCGCATGGAGGACTGGGGAACAAAGGTCATGGTGAAGAAATTCAACTCAACTCCTGGTTTTAAGGATTTGAGCATAGTTCTGATGCTCAAACTGACATGGAACATATTTAGTCCCTTTATCCCACAGAAGGGGTTTCCCTGGTGGCTCAGACAGTAGAGAATCTGCCTGCAATGCAGCAGACCCAGGTTCAATCCCTGGGTCGGGAAGATCCCCTGGTGAAGGGCATGGCAACCCACTCCAATATTCTTGCTTGGAGATCCCATGGACAAAGGAGTCTGGCAGGCTACAGTCCATGGGGTGGCAAAGAGTCGGACACAACTGAGTGACTGAACAACATTATCTCAATGACTCCCAGATCTCTCTCTAGGGCTGACCTTTCTTAAAACCTTCAAAGCCATCTGTATAACTTCCTAATGTCAATAGACTTCTCTACCTCATGTTCCACAGGTCCCTAAAACACAATATAATGAAACAAAATAACACTCCCCTTAAAATAATCTGCCTGTCTTGGGAATACTAGCATCCCACTTAAAAATCTTGAACCATCACCTCCATTTTCCTCTCACCAAACTGTCAGCTCTGCTGCTGCTGCTAAGTCGCTTCAGTCGTGTCTGACTCTTGTGTGACCTCATAGACGGCAGCCCACCAGGCTCCCCCATCCCTGGGATTCTCCAGGCAAGAACACTGGAGTGGGTTGCCATTTCCTTCTCCAATGCATGAAAGTGAAAAGTGAAAGTGAAGTCGCTCAGTCGTCTCCAACTCTTTGCAACCCCATGGACTGCAGCCTACCAGGCTCCTCCATCCATGGGATTTTCCAGGCAAGAGTACTGGAGTGGGGTGCCATTGCCTTCTCTGCTGTCAGCTCTAATCCTCCAATATTTCAACAGGTACTTTCTTCCCTATTCCTATCATCTCTGCCTTAGTTCTGGCATAATCTCCACTGATTTATCCACTTGTTTTTTAAACTGGTTTTCTTACCCTTAAGACCCACCCCACCCCCACTGCCATTAGAATTACCGTTATAAAGGGCAAAACCACAGGGCCTTTGCAATGCCTTTCATCCATCTTCAAGATGAAATCCAATTCCACCGCGTGGTATACAAGGCCCAGGATCCATTCAGCTCTCACCTTCATCTCACAAAACCACTCTGCTTTCAGTTTCTCTTAAGCACCACAGGGTTTCACGTGTCTGTGATTTTGTACATGTTTTGTCAACCGGACTCCTTCTCTCACAGGGCAAATTTCAATTTTGATGATGCAAGAAAAGGGAAACCTTTCCTATCAAGTTTGTCTTGATTCTTCTCTTTTGCTCCAGGTGCTCTGGATGGGTCCTTCCTCTGGGTTAGCAACTACACTCGGTATATATTTCCACTAGGCTTGTTTATGCTGTATAGACTACAAGGTTGTAAGTTTTCTGAAGACAGGAAGGGCTAAGTCTTTTTATCACTGTATCACCATCACGTAAAACAGTGCCAGTGCAAAGGATATTCCAATAAATTCTCCTGAAACAAAAACATGCATTTGGAGGGGGGAACTATAAAGTCAACTCAATATAATATTCTTTGTTTACTGAAATCAGGATGCTGTTCATGGCTTATAAGAGTACACCCAGGGCCACAGTACTGATTCCAATCATTCACTCAGTGAATGAGCCACCTGCCAGGTTTCATGTCTGTTCTAGAAATACCATGTTGAAGTCATGCTAGGCTCTCAGGGCACTGTGCTACCCGCATGAACCCACAGATTGCCATGGAGAAGCTGTGAAGAAACTCTGGGACTGAGAACAGGACCCTGGCATAAAGATGTTAAATTTATTCTTGTAACTTTTAAGTCAGGGAAGAGTTGCCTAATAAATAAACTGAAGCAGCGATGAAGAAAAAGGCACATGCCTCACCTTCAACTACTAATCCAGTTTGGTCAAATGGAACTAATGCCCTCTGGCTTAGTCCAGGACAACTTGTCAATTCTTTAACACAAAGGGCTTCAGAAAGTAAAGCTACCCTCTAAGACCTACACAAACTGCCAGTCACATGAAGGTGGGGGCGGGACGGAGGGGAATAATGACTGCCAGCTATAAGAACAGCAGAGGCAGCTACTGAACAGCAGATTCAACTCAACCAGCTTTCCTGAGGCTTACGAAACACCTAGCACTATGCTCGCTGGTTTCAGAACAAGGGCCTCTGACTAGGTTTTACTGCAATCATTGGCCACAAAGAATTAAAGAGATTGGGGGCTTCCCTGGAGAAGGCAACGGTACCCCACTCCAGTACTCTTGCCTGGAAAATCCCATGGATGGAGGAGCCTGGTGGGCTGCAGTCCATGCGGTCGCGAAGAGTCAGACACGACTGAGCAACTTCACTTTCACTTTTCACTTTCATGCATTGGAGAAGGATATGGCAACCCACTCCAGTATTCTTGCCTGGAGAATCCCAGGGATGGGGTAGCCTGGTCGGCTGCCGTCTTTGGGGTCGCACAGAGTCGGATACGACTGAAGTGACTTAGCAGCAGTAGCGGTAGCAGGGGGCTTCCCTGGTGGTCCAGTGGCTAAGACTCCGTGCTCCCAACACAGGGGGCCAGGGTTCAATCCCTGGTCAGGGAACTAGATCCCACATGCCATAAATAAGAGCTCAACCTGCCACAACTAAAGAGCCCATATATCACAACAAAGATGGAAGATTTATCATGCTTCAAATAAGACTTGTGCAGCCAAATAAAGAAATATTAAAGAAAAGGAAAATAATTAAACAGGCTAAGATGCTCAGCTTTTGCATTCAATATATTGATGATCTGTAATCAAAAAGTATTCTTTTTCCATGTTGTGTATTCAATTTATGTAGTTAAAAAAATCAAATAGGTATTTCTATGAAGGTTGTCTACAATATTTCAAATGCATATTGGTTCTCCACTAAAACAATAAGGGAAAATTTAATATTGATATTGAAGATAATAATATGAAACTATTTATGCTGTGTTCAGCAATATACATCATGGACATCTCATTTAAGATATGATCCCTATCCTTAGAGCTTCCCTGGTGGCTGAGATGGTAAAGAACCTGCCTGCAATGCCGAAGACCCAGGTTCAGTCTCTAGGTCAGGAAGATCCCTGGAGAAGGGAAAGGCAACCCACTCCAGTATTCTTGCCTGGAGAATCCAACAGACAGAGGAGCCTGGTGGGCTACAGTCCACGGGGTTGCAAAGAGTCGGACATGACTAAGCAACAAACACTTTCCCTATCCTTAGAGGTCTTACATTATTGATAAGGAGAAGAAAATTAGCACACCAAGCAGTTCCACAAAAACTAAGCAGTAAGCTGTGCGGCACAGAAGTTTCGAGGATGCAGAAAAAATGGTGGGCTGGACAACCTGTGCAGCCTTCAGGGAGAAACCAAGATCCCGGCTGGAACTGATGGGATCTAAAGCAGTGATTCTAAAACTTTTTCATTGCAGGGTCTCTTTACATCCCTAAAAATTATTAAGGATCTGCAAAAGCTTTTGTTTATGTGGGTTGTAGTTAACAATATTTACAGGTGCCTCAGTGGTAAAGAATCCGCCTGCCAATGCAGGAGACATGGGTTCAATCCCCGAGTCAGGAAAGATCCCCTAGAGAAGGATATGGCAACTCACTCCAGTATTCTTGCCTGGGAAATCCCATGGAGAGAGGAGCCTGGCAGGCTATGATCTGTGGAGTCACAAAAGAGTTGGATACGACTTAACAACTAAACCACAACAAACACATTAAAAATGAAAACTATGAAAAATTTAAAATATTCACTCATAAATATTTAAATATATAAGTAATAAATGATTACATGTTAACATTTTTAAATTAAAAATATTTTAAAGGCTAAAAGTTTAGAGAACAGTGCCACTTTTTTACACTTTTGTAAGTATCTTTGATATTTTGCAAGTATCAGACAACAGCTATATCCTAATATCTGCTTTTGCATTCAATCTTTTGCAGTATTGCATGCCATGTAGCCTCTGGAAAACTCCACTGTACACTCAGGAATGAGTTTAAAAGGCATATAACATCTTAATGTTATTAAAGAGTTGTGATTTCATGGACCCCCTGGAAGGATCTAGACCTGGGGGAGTGCGGGGGATCCGTGGACCACACTTTGGGGAATCGTTAATTTTAAAAGAGAAAGAAAATGCTACATGCAAGGGCTGGGCAGGAAGGAAATATGTGGCTGGAGAGCCATAATTTCTAAGTACGCAATGCTTCCCTGTAAACTCTTGGCTACAACCAGGCTCACCTTCATCGTGAGACTGAGAGACCGAAATGGCCAGGCAAAGTGGGGACCAGAAGCCTCCTCTAACCCCGTGGTGCTCTGTGCCCACACAGGAGGCTCTGCAGCCCCTGTAACATTCCCCGGAGGCCACGTCAGCCCTTGCTCGCTGGCACCTCCACTGCGCTCTCCTCCCAGAAGCTGTAAATGGCTCACAAGAAACTGCCTTGCCGGGGCTTCCCAAGGCTGTGTTTACTAACTGCAAAATCATCTCTCTGCCACAGTCTCAGATTCTTCAGACATTTCTTGATCTGGCTGTCTTAAAGAAACACATTTAACATCAGCCACGTAGCCAGTTTTTCCTTGCCAATAACCATGGGAGTTTGCTATTCCGTTCTCGTGCATCTTGCGACTGTAAAAACAGTTCCCGGAGCATCATATGTCATGGATCTAGTTGCCACAAACTGAAAACATTTTCTTCATATTTTGTGGCACAAACTAAAAGCATGCTGGATGTGGTTTGCATACAGTCCATCTCTGGCCAAAAAAGAGGCTTAAATATATGGATAGACGGGAGAAAGGGGGTGGCCATCACCATCATTAAACTGTTTGATCAATCAACGTTGGATAGTGTATAGCTATGGCAAAATTCTAAATGGAAATAAAACATTCTAAAATTATCCTGCAATAAGTACAGTTGTTCTTTTCATGCAGCAAGCTTTAAGTTGCCTAACAGTTGTTTTATAGCTGAGAGAAGCACAGATGAAACAGAAACTTCTTTTTTAGTCTTTTAAATAAAAAAATTATATAATAAAAGCAATCATGAATCTATATAGTTTTTCAGTCTTTTTTATGCTATTTTTTAGTAAACATATTTATTAAGGCCCCTTTACAGAAGAGGATAGGTCATTTTGAAGCCAAAGTGAAACTGAAACTTTAAAAAGAGATTTCTGCTTCTGGGAATGCTAAACTAGATAATTCAGACCAACAAGCTTATCCTGCTAAGAATAGCCTAGAAAATCTGGACAAAATATTAAAAATAATCTTCAAGGCACTAATAAGTTAATTAAGAATTACCATGCATAAAAATCAATTTCAAGTGAACTATGTATCTAAATGTGAAAGATAAGTAGTAAAGCTTCCGGAAAACAATGTGGGATGTTACCATCACTGAGGCACTGGGAAGGAGCTCTTAAACAGAAAACAAGAGTAACCATGGACAAAAGACAGATAAAAGATAACGATACCAAAATTCAGTTTTTGTTCACCAAAAGACATCCTCAGGAAAAGGAAAAAGTGGGTCATATAAAACCAATAAAAGACTCATATTCAAAATAAAAAGGAGTTCTGACAAGAAACGAAAGATAACAATAGGAAAATGGGCAAGAGGCTAGGTGAGGCACATCACCAAATAAACAAACAAACCACAAAAACAAATAAAAAGTTGTCGAACCTCAATAATAAGTAAGAAAAATACTTCCATCAAAACCATGATGGAAAAAAAGAAAAAGAAAATCACAGCGATATAACTTTGTATACCAGAACAATTAAAATTTTTAAAGTCTGATAATAACAAGTGTGGCCAAGGGTATGGAACAATGGGAATAACCATGTACTACTTGTGTGAATGTATAAATAAACTGCTATATCCACTTTGGAATATAGTCTGGCATTATTCTTCTAAAGTGGAAAAGAGACATACTTCACGATCCAGCAATTCCACTCCCAGGTATATACCCCAAAGAATTCATGCACAGGGGCACTGAAAGATACACAAAAATTTTCAAAGCAGCACTATTATAAGAGCCCCCAGCTGGGAACAACCCAGATATTCTCAACAGTAGAATAGCATATTCATAAAATGGAATACCATACAGCAATTAAAATCAGGAAATAACAACCACACAGAACATGGATGGATTTCAAAAACATAATGACCACATAATAAAAGAATATATAGTGTGTGACTCTGTTCAAAATCAGCCAAACTTATAATGTTTAGACATGCGTGGGTGATAAAAGGAGAAAGGAAAGAAAAGAAATCAGAAGAGTGGTTACCTGCAGGTGGAAGTCGGGGTGTCTCTAGAAAGCTCACTAAGGGCTGCTGGTTCCTGTAATGTCCTATTCTTTGATCTCAGAACTGGTCATTTTAAAATAACTAAGTTTTACATTTGTATTTTATACATGTCTCTGGTTGTGTGATATATTTCACAATAAAAAACAATGAAAGCAAAACAAAGATCAAATACATACAAAGGAAAAAGTGGTATCTTTGCTATAACTTTAAAAATTAGATGACAGAACCCAAATTCCTTAGCTGGCATCCCTTCATTATCCAGTCCTGCCTTCCTAGTCTCATCTCTTGCCACCCACCTTCTTCACAGGTAGTACAAGGAGTCTGTCACGCTCGTGCTCAACCCTGAGCTTTCTTTACCTTCACTTCTGATATCTGTCTAGAAGACCATGGAGACAAAACCCAATCATCATTCTGTCAGACTAAGTACAAACATTCAAGACACAGCCTGGATGTCATCTCCAGTGAGAAAGCTTTTCAGGAGACACAGATTCTAGGGCCACACCGACTGGTTCAAATTCCAGATCAGCCATTTACTGGGCAGAGTGACCTTGGTCAATTTATCAACAATAATCTTGTAGATTCTTCATCTATAAAAATGAGTATGAAAATACAACCTGCCTCACTAGGTTTTTGTAATGATTCAATGAGTAAATATATGCAAAGTGTCTGGAACAGGCCTGAGAGAGAATAAACACTGGGTATTAGCTATTATTATAATCTAGCTATTATTATCAAGTATTATTATTAACTAGGTATTAGCAGGCTGAGTCGGAGAAGGCAATGGCACCCCACTCCAGTACTTTGGCCTGGAAAATCCCATGGATGGAGGAGCCTGGTAGGCTGCAGTCCATGGGGTCGCTAGAGTAGGACACGGCTGAGCGACTTCACTTTCACTTTTCACTTTCATGCATTGGAGAAGGAAATGGCAACCCACTCCAGTGTTCTTGCCTGGAGAATCCCAGGGACAGGGAAGCCTGGTGTGCTGCCGTCTATGGGGTCGCACAGAGTTGGACACAACTGAAGCGACTTAGCAGCAGCAGCAGCAGCAGCAGGCTGAGTGCTGAAGAATTAATGCTTTTGAATTGTGGTACTGGAGAAGACTCTTGACAAGAGTCCCTTGGACTGCAAGGAGATCAAACCAGTCAATTCTAAAGGAAATCAACCCTGAATATTTAGAAGCACTGATGCTGAAGCTGAAGTTCCAATACTTTGGCCAGCTGATGAGTGAGTCGACTCGCTGGAAAAGACCCTGATGCTGGGAAAGATTGAAGGCAAAAGGAGAAGGGGGCGGCAAAGGATCAGATGGTTAGATAGCAACACCAACTCAATGAACATGAATCTGAGCAAATTCCAGGAGATAGTGGAGGACAGGGGAGCCTGGCATGCTGCAGTCCATAGGGTCGCACAGTCAGACATGACTTGGCAACTGAACAACAACAATTACTAATAAATCAATATACTCTGATAATGCCCCATCCCCCAAAGCCCCTCCAGATTAGCTACTCTTCTTCTGGGTTCCCATGGCCCAGGATTATAGCTTGTTTTCCTTTATACAGCCCTTATGGTTAACTACTTCCTTGAGAGCAGAAACTAAGTCGTTCATGCTTCATTCCCCAATATATAGCACAGTGCCTGATACGTAGTAGATGCTCAATCTGTGGAATGAATAAGCTACAAAGGCTCCAAACATGCATCTCTATCCACATAAGAGTGCTCCTTCAGTGCCCCTCTATTCTGTATGAACAATACAAACTGGAAGCACTGTCTCAATTTTATACCTAAAATGGGAGAATTTATAGTTATGTAAATTATGCCACAATAAAGATTAAAAAAAAAAAACCACACAAATATTTGACATTCTTTTACAGCTAGCCAGAATCCTCATTCCAGAAGTCCTCAAACCAGTCAATCCTAAAGGAAATCAACCCTGAATATTCACTGGAAGGACTAATACTGAAAATGAAGCTCAAGCACTCTGGCCACCTGATGCAAAGAGCCAACCCATTGGAAAAGACCCCATTTTGGGAAAGACCGAAGGCAAAAGGAGAAGGGGGTGGCAGAGAATGAGATGGTTAGAGAGCATCACCGACTCATGTCCATGAATGTGAGCAAACCCCAGGATACAGTGGAGGACAGAGGTGCCTCAAGTGCTGCAGTCCACTGGGTCCCAAAGAGTCAGACACGACAGAGCGACTGAACAACAAACAGCAGAATTCCCACGTATTTAAAATCTCACCTACACACGGGAGAAATAACAGAGAAATAACAAGAAAAGTCAGCTTTTAAAAATTAAAAAATAAAAATATTTCATGTACTAAATATCTTAAAAACCTAAAGCATCATCTCTATACTTATTTTCAAATCCAGGATCAACACAGTGATCTTGATATACAGGCTTTCACTATCATTTATTTATTTCATCCCACCTGTACATACAAACACACACTCTGGCCTCAATTGCATTTATAATTGCAAATATAAATATTTGGCATAATGCCTCCCCTTTTTTAATGGCCAAACAGCAAGCATAAGAAAAAGGTAAATATGGAAAGCACAGTGTATAATGAGATAAAAATAATAATATACATACAATAAATAGGATTTCTAAATAGGGTATAAACTAACCCTTAGAAATCGATAGTCTTTATACAAGTGTACTTCAGACTGAATTCTATGCAAGTCCTAAAATGTATCCAAATTAGTTTGCTGAACTGGAATCATTAAATTGGATATTGCTTAAAGTAGGTCACTGGCATGGGCCTGAAAGTATTTGGTAATACAGAAATTTACTCGCAAAGTCACTTGTCATGAAGAGATCTGACTTAGACACAACAGGAGAAATCACACTGGTTAGGTGTCAAGTGTAAGTTGTACTTTATTTAAATCTCATTTTAGATGTATCATGCTGCAGATTCTTGAATAGGGAAATAACAAGATGAAAGAGGGTTTTTAAGAGTAAATCTGGTAGCAAGGTTTAGAAGACGTCTCTTGTGCTTCCTGCTGCTTTGTCTCTCATATCTATTCAGTCCCCTAAGGCCATTCATCTTTCTTCTGCAATGTGGTTCAGGTTAATTCCTTTCTTTCCATGTCTACTCCCTCCACTATAATCCTAATTTGTATCAGGAGGTGTCAAAGGACAGGAAAATTGGGAAAAGAAGCCAAAACTAGAGGCTGTTTAGAATAATCTAGATGGAAAGGAAGAGGGCTCGGTCTTAAGCAGTAGTTCTCAAAGTAAAGTCCCCCAGTTCAGCAGCAGCAGCAGCATCACCAGGGAATGGACAGAAATGTAATTTCTAAGGCTTTACTCAGACCTGTTGAATCAGAAACTCTGTAGGCAGGGCCAGCAATCTGTGCTTTTTAAAGAGCCCTCCATGTGATTCTGATGGAGGCTAAATTTTTGAGAATTAGTGGTTTGGAAAGAAACAGAGAGAAAGGAATGGGCCAAGATGAGAGAATTTGGGAACCTAATAAGAATTTCTATCACAAGGTCCCTCCAACCCCCAACCTAACCTATCCAAAAAGAAATGGTCTTCTCCAAACCTGCTCTTCAAGTGTCATTCCTTTGTGATGCTACAATCTGCTACATTGCTTATGTTCAATCTCCCTTCCCATTAATTCTCATCCAATATACTAATCTCCTTGACTCCATGGTCGAAGCGCTTATCAATCAAGGAGAAAACAATGCGCAATGAAAGGGAAAGTTGGGCTTCCCTGGTAGCTCAGTGGTAAAGAATCAGACTGCCAATGCAGGAGACACAAGAGATATGGGTTCAATCCTTGGGTGGGGAAGATCCCCTGGAGGGCATGGCAACCCACTCCAGTATTCTCACCTGGAGAATCCCATGGACAGAGGAGCCTGCTGGGCAACAGTCCATGGAGTCACAGCAGGTGATGGGGTCACAAATAGCTGGACATGACTAAAGTGACTTTGCACAACACACAGCACACAAAGGAAATATGATTAAAAAAAGGACTCCTCAAACCAGTGAAGAAAAGCAAAGTTATTCAAGAAATGATTTTCAAATAACCAGCTAGTCATTGCAGGAGTGGACAATGGAAAACTATATTCCTTTCACCAATTCTGAGGTACATATTTTTTTCTTTACATGGTAACATCTCTGAAATCCAGGCAGATTTTATAATTAATGAATGCCATCTTATATCTTATAATTAACTGAGAGCATTCTTCCTTACTTAGAGGAGCATAAAATAATGGCATGTCTTACAACTGATGGTACCTAAAATTCAGTATAGTACTATAATCTCTAACATTTACTGAATGCATATTATGGGCCAGTCACAATCAGTTTAGTTCAGTTCAGTTGCTCAGTTCATGTCCAACTCTTTGCAACCCCATGGACTGCAGCGCACCAGGCTTCTTTGTCCATCACCAACTCCCAGAGCCTACTCAAACTCATGTCCATCAAGTTGGTGATGCCATCCAACCGTCTCATCCTCTGTCATCCCCTTCTCCTCCTGCCTTCAATTTTTCCCAGCATCAGGGTCTTCTCCAGTGAGTGTTCTTCATATCAGGTGGTCAAAGTATTGGAGCTTCAGCTTCACCATCAGTCCTTAATATTTAGGACTGACTTCTTTAGGACTGACTGGTTTGATCTCCCTGCAGTTCAAGGGACTTTCAAGAGTCTTCTCCAACACAACATTCTCAAGAGTCTTCTCCAACACAATGCTTCAGATTTAGTAACTCATTTACTTATTTAAAACCTGCCACAAAGTGTATTACTGTCATTCCATTTCACAGAGAAGGAAATTGAAGCAGAGAGATTAATATATTCAAGGGCAACAGAACTCAAGCTGACTCTAGAGTATTAAACTCTTTCTTAATTACTGTATTATAGCTGAAAGCTCAAAACACTCTTCTATTTCCTCCATTCATCATAAAATGGTCTTTATTTCAAAATGTTTTGATTTCATCATCTTTGAAAAATAATTATTTTTCTCTCAGCACTTTGACAACAGCATTCTGTCTCGTGGCTGCCACTCTGGCCAATGAGAAGTCAGCTATCATTCTGAGAATAGTCTGCTTTCTCTCTCTGGCCACTATTAAGATCTTGTATTTTCCAAAGAATTGAGGGGATATTTCTCTTTCTTTATCCTGTTTGAACTTCCTAATTCAGAGGATTCAAGTATTTCATCAATTTTGGAAAATCTCAGTCATTATCTCTTCAAATAATGACTCTCTCTCAATTTTTCTATTATCTCCTTCCAGAACTCTGATTAGATGTTATGTCAGACCTCATTGTATCTTTCACATGCCTTAATCTTTCTTTTAGATTTTCTCTTTGTTTCTCTGGATTTTCTGCGGGCAATTTCTTTAGCTCTATCTTCTAGTTCATTAATTCTCTCTTCATGTGTCTGATCTGCTATTTAACTTGTCAATTAACTGTTAAGTTCAATAATCATGTTCTTCATTTCGGCAACAGTTCTTTTTCAAATATATCTGGTTATTAATATCTTTTAAAAAAGCTAGTCAGATAGCTCTACAATGATGCACAGCAACTGTAAAACCCGGCCTCAACATATGGGACTTTCAACTCAGTTTTCATATGGTTTCAGTTACCTAGTTACGCTTTTAACCTCTGCTTTTATTTCTTTAAATATATTCAAATATTTTTACTTTATTCAGTTTCAATCATTACTATATATATATATATATATATATATATAGTCTTTTCAAATCATCTGATTTTCTCTCTGCTGACTCACTCATTGTAGCTTGTTTCCTAAGTGATCTGTGATTTTTCATCATGGGCTTCTGTTCTCTGGAATTGTATTTGTGGGACTTGTTTGAGTCCTAAGTAGGATTTTCTTTTTTCCCTGAGAATATTTGTGTTGTTCTGTCAGGTTCCTGGACACTACGAACCCAAGAACAGCTTAAAGTAAATTAGCTTGAGTTTCTCATGCTACACAGATAGTAAGAATTCAAATCGCACATTCACACACGGGCCAGTTCATGGTTATGAATTCCTAGGGGAGATTTTCAAAAAAATTTACTATGGAAAAATTTAAGCACAAAAAGTTGGCAGAATAGGAGCTTCCCTGGTGGCTCAGTGGTAAAGAATCCACCTGCCAATGTAGGAGACATGGGTTAGATCCCTGATCCGGGAAGATTTCCACATGCCGTTGAGCAGCTGAGCCTGTGGGCCACAACTACTGAGCCTGTGCTCTAGGGCCCAGGAGCCACAACTACTGAAGCCTGTGTGCACTAGAGCCTGTGCACTAGTGAAGAGAAGAGAAGAGAGCGAGAGAAGCCACTGCAATGAGAAGCCTGGGCACTGCAACTAGAGAGCAGCCCTGGCTCTCCACGACTAGAGAAAAGCCCGCACAGCGACAACGATCCCACGTGGCCAAAAAGAAAGAAAGAAATAAAATTACATTTAAAAAGTAGGCAGAATAATATGATGAATCTTCACGTTCTCATCATCAGCTTAAATAGTTAATTCCTGGCCAACAACATTTCATCTGTATCCAGCCCACATCTGTCTCCCTCCCTCTGCATTAGTTTTAAACCAAACCTATTTCATGGATAAACACATCAGTATTTAGCCTTAAAAAAAAAAAAAAACTATTTAAAAATTCACAATTTCACTATTACACTTAAAAATATTAATAATAATTCAAATACCAGCAGGTCACCAGTTGGTATTCAAATTTTCAAATGTCTCATAAATATACTAGGTTTTGTTACTTTGTTTGCTTTGATGTGTTTTTCCTTTGCAACCCATCTGTCAAAGAAACCAGGCTATTTGTCCTGTACGGTTTCCCATAGCCTAGACTTTTCTTATTAGACCCCCATGTTGGTATTTAATATGTTGCTCTGTCCTCTGTAATTCTTGTAAATTAGTACTCAGATCTAGAAGCCAGATCAATTTGTATAGGAACAGAAAGACACAAGCTTAATGTAGCTCTAACAAATGGTAACCAATAAGCTTTTATAAAGTATTACTATGAACTAATACATGTTTCAGTTACTGTTTTTATTGGTATTCAAACTGTCGCATCATTGGTCAAAGAGAGTCTCTTCATGCATACTCTTGGGTCCTTTTTTAGAAAAATTTGGTTTTAATTGGTGGATAATCTGTTTACAACGTTGTGTTACTTTCTGCCACACGTTAACAAGAATCAGCCACAGGCATACATATATGTCCCCTACCTCTTGAACCTCTGTCCCACCTCCCACCCCATCCCATCCCTCCGGGTTGTCACAGAGCACCGGGTTGAGCTCCCTGCATCATACAGCAAATTTCCCCTGGTTTCCTCTTTTCCATATGGTAATGTACATGTGTCAACACTACTCTCCATCCGTCCCACCTCTCCTTCCCCATCTGTGTCCACAAGTCTGTGCTCTACGTCTGTGTCTCTCTTCCTGCCCTGCAAATAAGTTCATCAGCACCATTTTTCTAGATTCCATATACATGTATTAACATATGTATTTTCCTCTAACTTATTTCATTCTGTATAACAGGCTCTAGGTTCATCCACCTCACTAGAACTGACTCAAATTCATTCCTTTTTATGGCTGAGTAATATTCTATTGTATATATGTACCACAACTTCTTTGTCCATTCATCTGTCAATGGCCATCTAGGTTGCTTCCATGTCCTAGCTATTATAAATAGTGCTGCAACGAATACTGGGGTACATGTGTCTTTCAGAATCATGGTTTTCTCCCAGTATATGCCCAGTAGTGGGATTGCTGGGTTATATGGCAGTTTTATTCCTAGTTTTTAAAAGAAATCTCCATACTGTTCTCCATTGTGGCTGCAACAATTTATATTCTCTTGGGCCCTTTTGATATGATCTGCCATAATTTTTGATGATTTCTTTATAATATATCAAGAATTTCTAGGTTTAGCTTTATCTTGTATGATTCCTGCTGCAGAACTGGGTAAGCTATCCAAGGAATGCTGTTTCTTTTATGATAACTGGTATTTTTGAGACCATAATTTGGACACTAGGGTTGTATACTGCCACTGGGCTGATCACTGTTTCTACGGCTTTTCAGTGGAATACAGTAGTAGGTGGTGGTGGTGGTTGTTGTTAAGATAAAATATACCAACAGTTCTTCCCAAAACTTCCAATTCAAAATCAAGTTAATCAAGAGAAAGAGAAGACAAGCCACAGACTGGGAGAATATATTTGCAAAAGATATATCTGATAAAGGGCTGTTAACACACAGTAAGAAAATGAACAACACAATTAAAAAATGGCAAAAGACCTGAATAAGACACATCACCAAAGAAGGCACACAGATGGCAAATAAGCATATGAAAAGATGCTCATCATTATATGTCATTAAGGAGTCATGGATTAAACAATGAGATACCACTACACATCTATTAGAATGGCCAAAAACTGAAACACTGACAACAGCAAACGCTGACAAGGATGTGGAGCAACAGGAATGCTCATCCCTGGCTGGTGGGAATGCAGTGCAGCACAACCACTCCGGACAATGGCTTGGCAGTTTCTTACAAAACTAAACACAGGCTTACAATCCAGCAATCACACTCCTTGATACTTCAAAGGAACTAAAAACTTATATCTACACAAAAACCTGAACACTGATGTTTACAGCAGCTTTAATTGCCAACACTTGGAAGCAAGCAAGATGTCCTTCAGTAGGTGAATGGATAAACAAACTGAAAATGGATTATGCATCACCAAAAAGAAATGAGCTATCAAGCCATAAAAAGACATGGAGGAAACTTAAATGGATATTATTCAGTGAAAGAAGCCAATCTGAAAAGGTTACATACGTAAGATTCCAACAATATGACATTTTGGAAAAGGCAAAATTATGGAGGCAGTAATAATATCAGAGGTTGCCAGTGGCTCTTGGTTGGACGAAGGGATGAATAGAGGGAGAACAGAGGATTTTCTGAGCAGTGAAACTTTTTATGATACTGTACTGGTAGTTATATGTCACGAAGCATCTGTCAAAACTTACAGAATGTACACCACCAAGAATGAATCCTAATGTAAACTGTAGACTTTGGGTGACAGTGATGTGCATCAATGCAGGTTCTTCAACTGTAACAAGTGTACCACTCTGGGGCAGGATGTTGATAGCAGGGGAAACTGGGGGTTGGGGGTGGAGAAGGAGTTAAATGAGAACTCTGTACTTTGTGCTCAGTTTTACTGTGAACCTAAAACTGCTCTAGAAAAATAAGCCTATTAAAAAAAATCAAATTAACAGGGTTTTAATTCACTTCTTTTATACCTGTATCTCCTTTCATCTATGTTGATAATCTGAGTGTCAACAACACTGGAAATGATAAAATGCCACATAAGTTGGTTGGTTGGTTTAGTCGCTAAGTCACGTCCAACTCTTGCGACCCCATGGACTGTAGCCTGCCAGGTTCCTCTGCCCATGGGATTCTCCAGGCAAGAATACTGGAGTGGGTTGCCATTTCCTTAGCACTCATTTGCTTTATCTGACAATACATACACAACAATCTCCAAATGACAATACTGATACCATCACCAATAATGCATGGTACACTTGAAGGGTTTTGTTATTTTGCTGTTGCCTGTTTTCTGTAGTTCTTTTTTTGTCCTTAGAGTATATACCACTAAGGATATAAAGTTCAAATTACTGAGTTTTAAATTTTAGGTTCTTTGCTTCTTGTTATTTTCAATTTTTAAGAATTGCTTTTTGGAAGAAAATTAATTTTGCCTTGAAAGTGTTAGTCACTCAGTTATGTCCAACTAGACTGCAACTACTAGAGCCCGTGTGCCTAGGGTCTGCTCCAAATTAAGGAAGCCACCTCAGTGGGAAGCCTGTACACTGAAATGAAGAGAAGCCCCTACTTGCTGCAACTAGGGAAAGCCCACATGCAGCAATGAAGACCCCAGTACAGCCATAAAAAAATAAATAAATTTTAAAAAAGAAGTAGGGCAGAGAAGCTGAACTCAAGAGAGTTCCCCACATTCTCCCAGGAGTGGAAAGTGGAAACTGAAGTCACTCAGTCATGTCCGACTCTTTGAGACCCCATGGACTGCAGCCTCCCAGGCTCCTCCGTCCATGGGATTTTCCAGGCAAGAGTACTAGAGTGGGTTGCCATTTCCTTCTCCAGGGGATCTTCCTGACTCAGGGATTGAACCCAGGTCTCCCATATTGCGGGGGGACGCTTTACCCTCTAAGCCACCAGAAAGCCCACCAACGTGTCCTGGGAAGTGTCATGTGGAAGCCTGGTCCTTAAGAGACTGGCTCACCAACAGTTAAGTGGCTGGACTTCTGTATCTCTGAGGGAGACTGAGGCTGACAGTGCCCTGCAAGAGCCAGGCCTGCCTACATCTCCAGCTTCTCTCCTACCACCCTGCCTTCTCTGTCTCCAGCAAACCTCAGTTCCTCCAAGGGTTCAAGCTCTTTCTTCCCTTAGTACCTACACGTCAGCGCCTTTACCTGAAGGCTCTGCTCCAAATGGTCACCCAGCCAGCTCGTGCCATTCATTTCAATCTTTGCTTCAACGTGACTTTCTCAGAGGGGTGTTCCCTAATCTCTCAGACCAGGTCAGATCTCCTTGTTAATCAGTCTTAAAAGCTCCCTATATTTCCTAAAAGGCACTTACCAGTTTTGGCGTTACATATGTATTAACAGTAATGTGGCTGCTTGATTGTCTTTCTCCCACTGGATAAAAAGTTATGTGATGATCAGCAAATGCTTTCCTTATTCCTTTATCCCCAGTTCTCAATACCATGTCTGGTGTAGAGGAGGTGCTTAATGAGTATTGGTTGAATGAATGAGTGAATAAAATATTTAATGATTCATATATAAAACTGATGAACTAGATCCTGAATACTGAGAAAGTGAGAAGGATCAAATTGTTAAATATGGGGGAAAAAATCTGTATTCCAGAGTCTTCTCAAGGGGGACAATACTTTATTCTCTTCTAACTTGATTTATAATTTAAATACATTATCATTCAACTTGTAGAATATATTTCCTCTCTTTATATAATGAGTTTTAGAGATCAAAATATCAAGAAACAAGGTTTCCTTATGCTTGTCACAAAAACTAAAGTTTTTTCACTGGTGATGTAGCCAGCATAAGCCAAGAGTATTATAATAAAGAAAAAAAATTCAAAATAAAAATACTATATCCTCCTAAAAATGCCAGAAGACATGTGTCTGTGGGAGAAACGTGTCTGTGGGAGGGGGAAATCTAGACATAAAAAGAGATGGGAAGTATATAAACCAAAAGCCATATTGATAATCTTTAAAAACATCAAATTTTTTTGTAGCCAGAAATAGGAAAAGTTCTCTTCACTGGACATAATGAATAAAGCACAGCAGAAGGAGGACACACAATTTAAAAGAGAAGTTAAATCTTCATTTATTTTTTTCTAAGGCCTTCTTTTTCCTATTTCCCTTCAAACAAACAAACAAAAAATACATATTTTAGATTAAGAAAAATAGCATATCTATCCACTTGAACCCAAAGTGAAAGATCTTTTTTGAACTCCTCATACATTCTGATTAGCATCTATTAAAATGTGTGCTATACATGATCAAGTATCCAAACTTCACATACAGCCTTTACCACTGATAGGAACCAAAGCTCCTCAAAGAAACAGCTGACTCAGAACTGGGACAGCAAACGTGTAAGGTAAGCACCGGACATCTTGCATATCAAAAAGCAAGGATGCTAGCTATAAAACATCTTCAGAAGTCAACTCGAAGAGGCTCCTCCCAGTAGTTAAGAATGGGACAATCTGAAGCATCAATAAAAATAATCATAGCAATGGTTTCACATATACCAAATATGTTAAAAATCCATGAATTCATAGTATGATTTTTTTAAAAAACTCCCTGGTCTCCTTTGGATGATGCTAGGGAACCAACTTAATATTTTGAAACCTGGTAAGCAGTCTCATCACTTCATGGCACACAGAAGGGGAAAAAGTGGAAACAGTGACGGATTTTATTTTCCTGGGCTCCAAAATCACTGCGGACAGTGACTGCAGCCATGAAATTAAAAGACATTTGCTCCTTGGAAGGAAAGTCATTACAAACCTAGACAGCATATTAAAAAGCAGAGACATCACTTTGCCAACAAAGGTCCATATAGTCAAAGCTGTTATCTTTCCAGTAGTCTTGTACAGATGTGACAGATGGACCATAAAGAAAGCTGAGCACTAAAGAATTGATTCTTTTCAATTGTGGTACTGGAGAAGATTATTGAGAGTCCCTTCGACAGCAAGATCAAACAAGTCAATCCTAAAGGAAATCGACCCTGAATATTCACTGGAAGGACTGATGCTGAAGCTGAAGCTCCAATACTGTGACCACCTGATGCGAAGAGCCGACTCACTGGAAAAGACCTTGATGCTGGGAAAGACTGAGGGCACAGGACAAGGGGGCGACAGAAGATGAGATGGTTGGATAGCATCATCAACTCAATGGACATGAGTTTGAGCAAAGTCCAGGAGATAGTGAAGGAAAGAGAAGCCTAGTGCACTGCAATCCATGGGGTCATAGAGTCGGACACGGCTTAGCAACTGAACAACAACAGATAAAGGGAAAAGAATCAAGCATTTAATCCACCTTCCTGAAGGAACTATACCTTAGATTAACCACAGAATAGATATGAGAAAGTTTTTCTAATTAATCAAGACAAATGACAGAGTTAGAATATCACCATTTTGCAACGAAGAGTAACATAAATAATGAGGTACTGCTCCTCAGTGTCTGTTAACATCACAGTCAGATGAGACAACTGCTTATTACGCCTCCTAACAGAAGTACCCATCTCCCATAAAGTATTCTCGCCAAGGAAAAGAACCTGAATTAGATCAAGCCTCTAGATATAACAACCAGCTTACATGAAATACAAGATAGAGGGACAAGTTAAACACGTCACAGAAATGCAATTAGCAAAATCCAGAAGGTGAGAAACTATTGGACAGATGACCAAGCTTATTTTTTAAGTAAATTGAGGGGAAAAGGGAACTATAAACACACTCAGGAGGGAATTTCCTGGTGGTCCAATGGTTAGGACTAGGAATCTGTAGCCCCAGATTCAATCCCTGGTTGGGGAACTAAGATCCTACAAGTGTACGGCATGGCCCAAAACACAAACAACTTCAGAAATGTATTATCCAAATGGTACATACATCCTTGTTTGGATCCTGATGTAAATAAATCAAATTTACAAAATCAGCAGAAACCTGAATCCTTATTTTGGTATGATACTAATTTTTCAGATGTGACAACTGCATTATGCTTATGTTAGTGTTTTTTGGTTTTTTTTTTTAATGAGTTTTTAACTTTTAGTGATATAACTTCCCTGGTGGCTCAGACAGTAAAGCGTCTGCCTGCAATGCAGGAGACCTAGGTTGAATCCCTGGGTCGGGAAGATCCCCTGGAAAAGGAAATGGTAACCCAGTCCAGTACTCTTGCCTTGAAAATTCCATGGACAGAGGAGACTGGTAGGCTACAGTCCATGGGGTCGCAAAGAGTCGGACACGACTGAGCGACTTTACTTTCACTTTACAGGATATTTATAAATGAAATACATGTGAGAGGCTGCAATCATTTGAAGGTCTGTCTAGGGCTGGAGGATCCCCTTCCACAATGACTCCCTCACATGGTGGCTGCTAGCTGGAGGTTAGGTCCTCTCCATGGGAACCTTTCCACAGGCTATTTGCATGTCCCCACAATATTAAAAAAGCCTAACATAAACATAATGCAGTTATCTGAAAAATTAATATCACACCAAAATATGCATTCAGATTTCCCCTGATTTTGTAAATTTGATTTATTTGCATCAGGATCCAAACAAGGATGTATGTACCATTTGGATAATACATTTCTGAAGTCCCTTTTGTTTCTGACTATGCTGCACAGCTTGTAGGATCTTAGTTCCCCAACCAGGGGTTGAATGGATATTCATTGGAAGGACTGATGCTGAAGCTGAAACTCCAATACTCTGGCCACCTGATGCAAAGAACTGACACCCTGGAAAAGACTTTGATGCTGCAAAAGACTGAAGGCAGGAGGACAAGGGCACAACAGAGGTTGTCCCTCTGAGATGGTTGGATGGCATCACCAACTCGATGGACCTGAGTTTGAGCAAGCTCCAGGAGTTGGTGATGGACAGGGAAGACTGGTGTGCTGCAGCCCATGGGATCGCGAAGAGTCGGACACAACTGATTGACTGGACTGAACCGAACTGAATTGAACAATATGGCAACCTGCCTTCCCTCAGAAACTGCCATGCCTCTTATGTTCTAGCACTGGAAATCACACCAGCACTGCTTCAATATCTCACTGGTTACACAGGTTAGCCTTACTCACCCTAAGAGAGGATTACACAAAGGCAAGAACATGAGAGGATCATCAGGGTCATCCTGCAGGCTGGCTACCGCATTATGCTATGTAAGCTCTGGACTGTCTTTCAAAACCCTTCACCCTTCTAATGCACACCAACCTCACTTCATTTCTTTCTTTTAAAAATAATTTTTTAAATTTATTTATTTTTGGCTGTGCTGGGTCTTCATTGCTGTGCAGGCTTTTCTCTAGTTGCAGCCAGCGGGAGCTACTCTCTAGTTGCACTATGGTGGCTTCTCTCCTGGCAGAGCACAGGCTCTAAAGCACAGGCTCAACAGTGGTGGTGCACAGGCTTAGTTGGTTCTCGGCATATGGGATCTTCCTGGCCCAGGGATCAAACCCATGTCTCCTGCATCAGCAGGTGGATTCTATCCCACTGAGCCAACTAGAGGAGCCCCTTGCCTCATTTCATTTCACTCTTTCTTGGTGAAAAAAAGCTTCAGCTTTACTGGCTTCCCTTCTTCCTCAGAAGGTGAGGCGTTTATACCCAGTTTAGAGCCTTTGTACTAGTTGTTCCCTCTGCCGTAAGTATTCTCTCCATTCATCATCTGATCAATCAGATTTGACCATAAATGTCACCAGCTCAGAGAGGCCTTCCCTGGCCACCTGGTCTGAAGAAGCCATCTATCCCCTTTCTACCTGAGAGTTCAGTTTTAATTATTTGCAGAAACACTTATCACTCTGATATTTTAGCACATCTGGCTTAATGTTACACTCTCTAGCACACTTGTTCATCATATTCAACATAACCTCGCCACCCAAATGGGTAACCCTGGCAAATGCCTTGCCCTTCTCAGCTCTAAGGACCTTCTCCTTCCCTCTGCCTCAGCCACATCCTCCCACTATCACACCAAACTCAATCCACTATCTGATCCTTCTATTTCACTTGCTCAAGAGCCCCATGAAAATGACTTTTTAATTGCAACAAGACCTTTGGTTCCTTGACTCCTTTCCTCCTTCAATTTTTTCTCTTCATCTAGCTTACATTTCATAGTTAATGATTAGAATCATTCCCTTGCAAGAACCCTCAATTTGCTCCAAAGATTTTTTTTTTTCAAACTCCATTATTTCAGAACCAAGAAACTGTCTTCTCCATATCAAGAATACTGATGAAAAAGCATTCAACTAGCTAGATTATTTTTACCATAAATTCAAAGTCACTAAATGGGCGCTCAGCTGGCAATCCTACTAGATTTCTCTAGCAAACTGGATTTCTAATTCCTCCCCTCTCCAAGAAATCTCTTTCTTACCCACTTTCCCCTCCTTTACAGCACTGACATCCCTTTTAGCTAATGTCCTTGATTTTCCATTGAGAACCTAAACAAGCCTAAAACTGGAAATCTGTCATTTTATCATGACCAGTTGTATAAACTGATATGAGCTGGCACCTGTTTTCCCTTCTTTCCTCTGTTTCAACAGACACGATCCTCCTCCTCCTCCTGAAGAACAATCCCTCTGCTTACAGTCCTGATAGCTTCCCTTCTTCCCTTCCTCCCTTCTCAAAAACTCCAATCTTGTAATTATCTCTTTTTTTTCCATCAACCGTCATCCACTATTTCCTGGATCACGCCCATCTATAGAATACATTTAAGCTCTAGTATGTTCCCTTTTAAGAAACAAACAAAATTCTTCTTTGATCCCATATTCCCCTTCAGGTACAACTCCATTTGTCTACTCTCTTCACAGCCAAATTTCTGTAAAGTGGTTAAATTAATAAATACTATCTGCATCTTCTCACCTCCCATTCTTGTTCTGTTAAATCCATTCCAATATGACTTCTGCCTCCATCACAAGCAATATCCATCCTGCCAATCCAAGGAGTAGTTTATCCCCTCATCATACAAGGTCTCTCAGCAGCACTAAATTTTGTTAATCTTTCCCTTCTTCTTGAAATAATCTCTTGATTTCATTCAACCAATGACGACTGAACACCAGTCCTGGCCGGACACTGTTCTAGGCACTGGCTGGGGATAAAGAGCTTCTGTGGTGTCTCTCTTCCCTGGTTTTCCTTCCATATATATTTCACTCCTTTTACTTCTCATCTTCATCCTTCTCTGACCTATTCTCTAAATGTTAAGTAATTCAGAATTTAACACCAAGCCCCATTTTATTTATTTCTCTCCTTAAACGGCATCATCCATTCCCACAGCTTTATTATCCTTACAGTAAAAACTGTCAAATTTATATTTGCAGCCTGGAATTTTCTTTGGAACTCGTGTTCTCCCATATTCAATAACTTACTTGACATTTCCACTTGAACTCCTCAAAACATCTCAAACTTTAATACGATCAATTTTAACTCTTAACTTTCATACCCCAAAATTCCAGTTTTAGCAAATTTCAGTAAATAACATACTATATAGCTCTCAAGCCATAAACCTTTATTCCTATCTTTCCCTCCCCTCCCACTTCTAATTCACCAGCAAGTCCCACCGAGTCTATTTCCAAAATAGCTCTCAAATGTGTTCCTTTTTCTCCTCTCTTGCTATTATCATCTCTTGCCTACTGCAATAGCTTCAGCTGGCATCTCTGCTCCCATTCCTCCGAACTTTCTGTTTTTCTAATTCTTTTAGGTGGTAGGTTAGGTTGTTTACTTGAGATTTTTTTATGGTTTTAAAAAAAAGGCCTGTATCACTATGAACTTCCCTCAAAGAACTACTTTTGCTGCATCTCATAGATTTTGTATGCTTGTGTTTTCCTACAATCTTTTTGACACGTGCATTTTAATGAAACAGTGTTTTCCTACAATCTTTTTGATACATGCATTTTAACAAAACAGTAAATTAGGTCAGCTTATTCCACAGTTAGAAGTCTTCAACAGCATCACACTGGAATAAAAACAGGAATAAAATCTGAACTCCTCTCGGTATTTAAGATCCTAAGTGATATGGACTTTGCTTGTTGATTTTTTTCTTGCTCTGTCATGTCCGACTCTTTGCAACCCCATGGACTGCAGCCCACCAGGCTTCTCTGTCTGTGGGATTTTCCAGGCAAGAAAAATGGACTTTGCTTATCTGCTCGCTATTATCACCTTGCCCCATTCTTTCCCGCTCTAATAACAGCTGCACTGACCTTTCAATTTCATGGCTATGCTAAGACTTATTCGCCGATGGCGTGGTACATGCTACTCCCCTGTCAAACACCATCTCCTCTGGCTGGCTTCTTCTCAATCTCCAGTCTCAGTTTAAATATAAACTCCCCAGACAGCTTTACTCTTCATAGCACATAACATTTATTAGCTACATATTCATACATTGACTTAAAACTTATTTTGAAAATTCATAAACATAAACAAAGGTGGAGCAAACAGTATAATGAGCTTACAGATTCTAAAAGTTTTATTTCTAAACTACCTCCCTTATTAAACTGTAAGCTCCAATGGATAGAGGCAATCTTGTTCTCTTTTTCACCCAGGACATTGCACAGTGCCTAAATTATGATAAATACCCAACAAGTTTCTTGTTTTGAGTGAGAGGGAAAGTTAAAGATGACTCTAAAGACAACGACAGCACCACTGAGAAGAGTGAAACAAGGAGGGGAGAGTTTGAGCTGGTAATTATTTATCAGTTGACTCCCTGCCAGGTTCTGGGCTAAGTATTGGGTTTCAGAGATAAATAAGAGAAAGTCTTATACAAAGTCCAGTGGAGACAGATATAATAAGTAGTATTTATTCAGGGCTGCCTATGTTCTGAATATTGGATAAGCATTTCAGAGGTATTCTCTCATTTAGTCCTATAACCACCCTATAAGGTAGAAACTATTATCTTCAAATTACACGTAAGGAAACTGAGGCTTATAAAGGTCAAATAATTGATGGCAGGTTTCAAAGCTGGAAAGTAGTAAAGTCAGGTGAAACAGAAGGTAAGAAAAAGCATGCAGGCACTGAAAGGACCACTGAACCCCCAGAACGCTTCAGAGGCTCCTTCTGTTGTGTTTTTCTAAACTGAGTGTAATGAACTACAAGAGATGAATCTATAATGGATCTTGAAGGACAAATTAACCACTTTGGAAGAAGAGGGCAGACAGAGGGAATGACTCACACAGAGGCATGGACATTTTATAACACAAGGAACACTTGGGGAAGTACATGGCCAGAGACAGAGGGAGTATGTTACAGGTAAGAGACGAGAGGTGAGGCTGGCAGCTGGAGTACAGTGTGATCCTTAATGTCACTGTTTGTTATTATAAGACTAAATAATTGCCTAACAAAAATACTTCAAAGCAATAGTTACTAAAACAGCACTGTCCACACATAGGAATATATTCCCAAATAGAACCAAAACACAGACCTATGTATATGTACTGATATCCTGGAATCTGGGGTACTGCAGATCAGTGGAGAAAGGATCGATTATTTAATAAATGCCATGGGGACAACTGATTATCCATTTGGAAAAAAATCAGGTAAACACCCTTCTTCATATGTAAGAAAATAAAATTCATTTAGATTTGTGATTAAATGCAAATAATAAAAACCATAAAATTCTTTTTAAAACAAAATAATGTTTTATGGAACAAAAACAAATTCTAGAGACATTTCTCAGTTAAAATAAGAAATCTCAAAGGAATTTTGTTCTGGTGGCAGACTAATGTGGTTTGCTTACCCCAATGAAGGTTATCAAGTTCTCTCTATTGGAAAAGACCAGAAGCACTGGTCCCAAGAGTCAGAAACACCTGAGGAACTGTGTTAAAACTCTCTAAGAATATGCTAGAGCTTCTAGGCTAAGGGACAGCCTTAAAGAAGAGATCTTCCTTTGACAACAGTTTTCATTTAAAAGAGAAATATACTATTTTAAAATAGCAATTAATCAGTGGTTAATCATAACTAATCTCATTAAGAGACTGATGAAGTCATTTAATAAGTCTTCAAGTGGTAAAGGAGTGTGGACACTTGAGAGAAATTCCCACTTGCTACATCTGACCCTTGAACAAAGTAGGAGCTAATCTGCATATAATTTATAGCGGACCCTCTACATCCATGGATTTATCCAACTGTGGATCATGTAGTACTGCAATATTTATTATTGAAAAAATCCACATATAAGTGGATCATGCAGTTAAAAAGTCAACTGTATATCTAAACTTACCTTTAGCCTGACAAAGCATCTTTCTTTCTTTTTTAAGCATGGGGTGCTTGATTTTTTTTTAAATTTTAGGCTGTGCTAAGCCTTTGTGGCTGCCAGGGCTTTTCTCCAGTTGCAGCAAGCAGAGTCTCCTCTTGGTTAACGTGAGAAGGTGTCTCATTGCAGTGGCTTCTCTTGTGGAGCATGGGCTCTAAGCACGTGGGCTTCAGGAACTGCAGCACATGGGCTCAGTAAGTAGTTGGCACTCCTGGCCTCCAGAGCACAAGCTCGACAGCTGCGGCTCACAGGCTTAGTTGCACCTCGGCATATGGGATCTTCCCCAACAGGGATCAAACCTGTGTCTCCTGCACTGGCAGGCAGACTCTTTTACGACTGAGCCACCAGGGAAGCCCCACAAACTGTCTTCATAAAGCCTTAAAAGAAAACCCACATATACCCTGTGACTCAGCAATTCTTCTTAGAAATTTAGCTATTTACGGATGTGTGCTAAGATAGATGTATAACCATATTTACAATGATGTCAACAATAATAATATATTGAAAATAAGCTAGACTCAGTATGGGAAATTTTCATATAAGCATATAATGGAATACAACATAGCCATTAAAAATGAAGTCTCCTTATTGACATGGAAAGATGTTCAAAATGTACATTGAGTGGACAGAGCAGGTCTCAACGCAGTACAAATTGTGTTGCTTATTTCTGTGGAAAAAAAATATGAAATTCATCACCAAAATGTAAACAGTGGTTACCTCAGTGTAGTGGGATTATAGTGACTATAGGCAATGTGTATTTTCTAGCTTTGTCTACAGTAAATATTTATTTAATAAAAACATTCCTATTCCTTTTTTTAGTTGTCTTTGTTCAATTCCCATCATACAAAGTAGAAGCAATGAAGATCTCTTCAGTTCAGTCCAGTTCAGTTCAGTCGCTCAGTCGTGTCCGACTCTGCGACCCCATGAATCACAGCACGCCAGGCCTCCCTGTCCATCACCAACTCCCAGAGTTCACTCAGACTCACGTCCATCGAGTCAGTGATGCCATCCAGCCATCTCATCCTCTGTCGTCCCCTTCTCCTCCTGCCCCCAATCCCTCCCAGCATCAGAGTCTTTTCCAATGAGTCAACTCTTCACATGAGGTACCCAAAGTACTGGAGTTTCAGCTTTAGCATCATTCCTTCCAAAGAAATCCCAGGGCTGATCTCCTTCAGAATGGACTGGTTGGATCTCCTTGCAGTCCAAGGGACTCTCAAGAGTCTTCTCCAACACCACAGTTCAAAAGCATCAATTTTTCGGCACTCAGCTTTCTTCACAGTCCAACTCTCATATCCATACATGACCACTGGAAAAACCATAGCCTTGACTAGACAGACCTTTGTTGGCAAAGTAATGTCTCTGCTTTTGAATATGCTATCTAGGTTGGTCATAACTTTCCTTCCAAGGAGTAAGCGTCTTTTAATTTCATGGCTGCAATCACCATCTGCAGTGATTTTGGTGCCCAAAAAAATAAAGTCTGACACTGTTTCCACTGTTTCCCCATCTATTTGCCATGAAGTCCATGCCATGGACCGGATGCCATGATCTTCGTTTTCTGAATGTTGAGCTTTAAGCCAACTTTTTCCACTCTCCTCTTTCACTTTCATCAAGAGGCTCTTTAGTTCTTCTTCACTTTCTGCCATAAGGGTGGTGTCATCTGCATATCTGAGGTTATTGATATTTCTCCCAGAAATCTTGATTCCAGCTTGTGCTTCTTCCAGCCCAGTGTTTCTCATGATATACACTGCATATAAGTTAAATAAGCAGGGTGACAATATATAGCCTTGATGTACTCCTTTTCCTATTTGGAACCAGTCTGTGGTTCCATGTCCAGTTCTAACTTGCTTCCTGACCTGCATACAGATTTCTCAAGAGGCAGGTCAGGTGGTCTGGTATTCCCATCTCTTTCAGAATTTTCCACAGTTTATTGTGATCCACATAGTCAAAGCCTTTGGCATAGTCAATAAAGCAGAAATAGATGTTTTTCTGGAACTCTCTTGCTTTTTCGATGATCCAGCGGATGTTGGCAATTTGATCTCTGGTTCCTCTGCCTTTTCTAAAACCAGCTTGAACATCTGAAATTTCATGGTTCATGTATTGCTAAAGCCTGGCTTGGAGAATTTTGAGCATTACTTTACTAGCGTGTGAGATGAGTGCAATTGTGTGGTAGTTTGAGCATTCTTTGGCATTGCCTTTCTTTGAGATTGGAATGAAAACTGACCTTTTCCAGTCCTGTGGCCACTGCTGAGTTTTCCAAATTTGCTGGCATATTGAGTGCAGCACTTTCACAGCATCATCTTTCAGGATTTGAAATCACTCAACTGGAATTCCATCACCTCCACTAGCTTTGTTTGTAGTGATGCTTTCTGAGGCCCACTCGACTTCACATTCCAGGATGTCTGGCTCTAGGTGAGTGACCATACCATCGTGATTATCTTGGTCGTGAAGATCTTTTTTGTACAGTTCTTCTGTGTATTCTTGCCACCTCTTCTTAATATCTTCTGCTTCTGTTAGGTACATACCATTTCTGTCCTTTATCAAGCCCATCTTTGCATGAAATGTTCCCTTGGTATCTCCAATTTTCTTGAAGAGATCTCTAGTCTTTTCCATTCTGTTGTTTTTCTCTATTTCTTTGCATTGATCGCTGAGGAAGGCTTTCTTATCTCTCCTTGCTATTCTTTGGAACTCTGCATTCAGATGCTTATATCTTTCCTTTTCTCCTTTGCTTTTCACTTCTCTTCTTTTCACAGCCCGTAAGGCCTCCCCAGACAGCCATTTTGCTTTTTTGCATTTCTTTTCCACAGGGATGGTCTTGATCCCTCTCTCCTGTACAATGAAGATCTCTTACAGCCTGCAAATGCCAAATACTGAATCACAGTATTTTCAAAAATGAAAATTTCTAATGGCTATTCTAAGAAAAGACACACAGGGTAAAGGGCAGTGGACTGTTAGTTTCTTAGACTGGAATAGAAAGTCTCTAGGATAAAAAAAAAACGAGTAGCCTCTCTTCCTGTTAGAAAGGAATTTATTCCCTTGATCTAACCTTTTGACTAGGTTCAACAAGGTCAGCAGTTGAAACTGTTTAGTATTTCACTTAATTCTCAAAAAATGTATATGTTCAGCAAAATGTCAGTAGTAGGCAAAGGAGGAAGAGCACTTAATTTGGAAAAGGAAGAGAGAGGTTCTAGAAATAACCACATAGTAGCTGTGTGATGGCTCAGTGGTAAAGGTGATAAAAGAACCACCTGTCAATGAAGGAGACATGGCTGCCATCCTTGGGTTGGGAAGATCCCCTCAAGAAGGAAATGGAGACCTGCTTCAGTATGCCCGCCTGAGAAATCCCAAAATCCCATGGGCAGGGGAGCCTGGTCTGCAATAGTCCATGGGGTCACAAAAGAGTTAGACACAACTTAGCGACTGAACAACAACAATAAGAAGCTGTGTGATGCCAAGCTATTCACTCAGTTATTTAACTTCTCTGAAACGCAACCTGATCACCTGGAGACTGACCATGATTATACATACTCCTAGAATCCTCTCCCACAGGGAGCCTGCAGTGGGAACTGAATGAGATCATCTTCCTGTGTAAACCACCCACTGAACACTTACGGAATGACGAATGAAGACACCATATACAGTAAGTGCGCCACATATCTATAAATCTATACGAATGTGACAATATACCACCAATCTTTGTTACAATAGCCCGAGAACTACACAAGACAGAATCATATATAAAAACCTAGAGTCCACAACGCTCCATGCTCCTAAACACACATCAAGGATGTAATGGAGTGCGGGGGCGGGAAGGCTGCTCCATTCCTTTGGTTTCTTCTACCTCCCCTTTTCACTCACCCCTGGCACTCAGGACCTAGTAAAAAGGGAAGGGCTGGTTTTCTCAGTATGACTCAAGTCAATGAAAGGGTCTCGTCTTTCCAAGCACCTCAAGCAAAAGCCACGTTTGAAGATAAAGGTATTCACCTCTCTTCTTGACATGTGGTAGTAGAATTACACCACCACCAATTCAAGATTTCACTCCTTCAAATAAGTTTTTCTTTAGTAAGTATCCTTTAACATCCCAAGTGGATATGCTCCCGAGGTTCTCTCCACCTCCATAATATTCTGTTTGGCACCCTTCATGTAGGTCTTAGCACAGCCACACTTTGTTATAAGCATCTGTATACCTCTGACCTCATTACCTCACAAGTGCCAGGGGACTATCTTTAAGTGCTTGAGGGGCTTAGTACATTACATACTAATATATCATAAATATTCAACAAAAATTTAGTGCATGAATGGGTGATGACAAGGTAATGCAATGTCACCCTAAGAGGTTGAAACTAGAGTCAAAATAATTGGAATAGCAAAAACTAAGAAAATAAACAATTACAACTCAATCTGGTCATCCGGTAAACATTTAATAAGCATCTACTTGTGCTTGATATAGCCCAAAGTATGCCATGATGAACAAGACCCAGTCTCTAGTCTCAATGGGTTATCTTATTGACATTCAATTGTACTTTTTTTTTACTATCTATTTTGATACAATTTTAGACTTGCAGAAGAGTTGCAAAGATAGTACAGAGTTCTCATATCACCTTCAGGCAGCTTTCTCTAACATTAACACTTTATATAATCATGGTACAATCAGTGAAACTAAGAAATTCACATTGCTATATCAACTACAGATTTCAATGTGATTTCCCCAGTTTTTGCAACAATGTCCTTTTTTAGTCCCTCATTACACCTAGTTGTCTTGTTGCCTTCTCTAAATTATATTTTTAACAGTCTTTTTCCTGGTTATATTAACAGTAACACATATTTTCTGAAAAGTAAAAGAACAAAAAATAAAAACAAAGAATTAAATACCTAATAATTCCCTTATGAAATGATAAACACTCCTAACATCTATAATTTACTGGTCTTTTTTCCACGTGTATATACACATATTTATACTTCTTTCACCCAAGAATCTATATAACCTTTTGCATATTTTTTTCTCTTACCATTTTATCAGGAACATTTTCTCATGTGTTTAAAAATATTATTTTCAATGACAATATAGATTCCATTGATAATGAATCATAATGAATCATTTCCTTGTTGTTGTTGGATAGGTACATTATTTCCCATTTTTTACTACTATAAATACAGTGAATATCCTTGGAATATGAAAAACACAGTAATATATACTGTGGTGGATAAGCACAGGGTATTAGCGATGTAGCCTGGAGAAACATCTAACCCAGCTTTGAGGAAAAGAAACTACTTGTTGGAGGAGATTTTTCTGAGAGATGGGTCCTGAAGAGTGTTTTCCTTCACTTATTAGAATCCAAACAAACAATATTTACTGAGTGCCTGTTACACCCAGTTCCTATACTGGGATCCAGAGATACAGAAGGGCCTAAGGCTTTGCTGGGGAAGCTCACTGTCTAGTCAGAGAGGCAGACACTTAAATAGAAAAAGCACAATGGAATGAAAGCTATTATCACAGGGCTGTATATGAACAAAATGCTCTGAGAGTAGAGAGAATGCATTTTAAGAATCAATTGTAAAAGTAGACATGAAGAGTTCTTCAGGGTTGATAATAACATACATGAAATGTTTTAGTGAAATATGATCTTAAATGTTTATCAATCATATGAAGGAGTTCCTTAAAACAGGTAAATTATTAATAGGTATGCAAGGTATTCAAATGGAGAGAAGCACTTGTTGGAAAGTACTTGTTCTATCATATTCTGTACTAGCGAAATTAAAGCTATTTCTGAGAACTCTATTTTCTTAATTAACTTTATCAAGATATGTCCACAATGAAATGTACCCTCTTATATATAGTTTGATGAAATCTGACAAATTTATATACCTACGTTACTACCACCACCAAGACATAGAAAAGTTCCATCATCCCCAAAATTTCCTTGTGCTTCATCCCAGTCAACGCCCCTCACCCAACATCTACCCTAAAGGAGCCACTGATTTCCTTTCTGGCACTATAGATCTGTCTTTTTTAGAGTTTCATATAAATGGAATCATAGTTTATGCAGTTGTTTCATCTCTGCATGTTTCTGAGATTCTGCCATGTTGTTGTACACATCAGTAGTCCATTCCTTTCTACTGTGTGAACATCATATTTATAAGTGCATAGATAGCCTGAAAAAAAATCTGATTATTCCTGAAAGGAAGGGCATACGAAGGACTTTAATATGGTGAACAGGCTTGTTCTGGGTTTTTCCAGCAAGCAAGACCCAAACTTACAGGGGCTCACAGAGGCCATAAGGTACTGAAATGAAAGCAGCATGACTGACAAGGATGTTGCTGAAGGGATTTTAACTTTAGCAAGAGCCTGGACTTGACATTGTCAGTGTTTCTTCCAGACCTGAAGGGCCATGACTCTGTAATTCTCATAAATGAGAAAAATGTTATGTCGTTATTAACCTCTAGTATCTTGGTCTACATTTTTTAAGATAAATTTGTTATTCTGTCAGTTCTAGAGGCAGTAGAGCGCATAGCTTCCAATGTTATAGGATGGGTTGTTGTTTAGTCACTCAGTCGTGTCCGACTCTACAACCCCATGGACTGTAGCCCACCAGGCTCCACTGTCCATGGAAGGCACAAATACTGGAGCGGGTGGTCATTCCCTTTTCCAGGGAATCTTTCCAACCCAGGGATCGAATCCAGGTCTCCTGCATTGCAGGAGAATTCTTTACTGTCTGAGCCACCAGGGAAGCCCTAAGAAGGGGGAGGGGGTGTTTCAAATCAGACAGATTTAAGTCTAACTTAAGTCTCTATTCTGCTACTTACCATGCACCCAGAACTTAGCCTCTCTATGCTATAGTTTCTTCATTTGAAAAATTGAAATAATGATGAATGTGCTTGCTCCAAACCAAAAAATGGATAAATCTTGTTTCCATTCCCTAGGGAATAGGAAAGCAAATACATGAAATCTGACAGACAAGGGGGACTAGGAAAAGTCCAAGGTATGAAGGGAGTGTCTAGAGTTGGGAAAATAAATTATGACCCACAGGTCAAATCCTGCCATGGCCTGGTTTTGCATGGCTCACTAGCTTGCTTTTTTTTCCCCAACCTTTTCCATTTTAAAAAAGTTATAGAAGACAACAAAGAAGAATATGCTATACAGACCTTATGTGACCCAGAAAGCCTGTAATATTGACTATCTGAACTTTACAGAACTACTTGATCAAGCCCCAGGTCTAGAGCAGACAGGGTTCAATGTGGCTGCTGGTAAATTATATGGCTTTAAACAGACAAACATAAAGACTGTCCATCTGGTTAAATGAGTGCTGTTGCTGCTGCTGCTGCGTCACTTCAGTCGTGTCCAACTCTGTGTGACCCCACCAGGCTCCCCCTTCCCTGGGATTTTCCAGGCAAGAACACTGTGAAGTAGGAAGAATTTCCTTAAATATGTCTGGGCCTTGAGTTCCTTATCTGTAAAGTGAAGATAAAAACCGTATCTCTTAACTTCTGCTTCAGGCCATGATTAAGCAATTAGTACCAGACTCGCCCTCCCATTAAAAACAACTTGAAAACTGGACAAAATATATGAAACAAGAGGATGAGATGGTTAGATAACTTTATGGCTCAATGGACATGATCTGAGCAAACTCCGGGAGACAGTGAATGAGGGAAGACTGGCGTGCTGCAGTCCATGGGGTCACAAAGAATTGGACACAAGTTAACAACTGAACAACAGCCACATATGAAACCGCTGTTTCTATCTTGAACAACAGTCAGCCCTGTGACATCTGATGGAAGAGAACCAAGGAAGTGAGTCCTGTGAAGGCTCTGGCTTTCCACATGGAGGCCCCTTCCAGACTGTGGCAACAAGAGAAAGAACGGAAGCAGAACCCAGTGGGCTAAATGACTGGGTCTCCTTGAGTTTTCGGCTGAATGCCAACCTGTAAGGTTTGTGCAAAGACAAACTATTGGAGAAAACCCAACATTACACAGCTTAAAACTGAACACTTCCCAGAACTGATACCCAAGCGAGAGACATGTGAGTTTCAATCAGCCAGAGTGGAGAAACTTCAAAGACTGCTCCAAACATGCAGCAGAGGCCTTTAGGGGCTAAATTTGAAACCTAGAATAAAGGCAACTCTAGATCCACACTAAGAGTTTAAAACCTAAGCCAGGAAAAATCAATCTGATCCACAAGTGAGTTAACTGCTTGCCAAAATAAAACTTAGCCCTCTTTAAAGAAAGACAACAAAATCAAGATACCAAGTGATGTAACATTCACAATAGACAACATTGGAAGAAATTACTATAAATGCAAAGAGACAGACCTTAGCTAAGAGAAAAAATATCAGTCAACAGAAACAGATTCAGAAATGACCAATATGAAAGAATTAGCAGATAAGGATTTTAAAACAGTTGTAACACTGTACAGGAGGCAGTGACCAAAACCATCCCAAAGAAAAAGAAATGCAAGAAGGCAGAGTGGTTGTCTGAGGAAGACTTACAAATAGCCTAGAAAAGAAGAGAAGCGAAAGGCAAAGGAGAAAGAAAAAGATATATCCAACTGAACGCACAGTTTCAGAGAACAGCCAAGAGAGATTAAAAAAAAAAAAAAAAGCCTTAACTGAACAATGCAAAGAAATAGAGGAAAACAGTAGAATGGGAAAGACTAGAGATCTCTTCAAGAAAATAAGAGATACCAAGTGACCATTTCATGCAAAGATGGGCACAATAAAGGACAAAAACAGCAAGGATCTAACAGAGGCAGAAGAGATTAAGAAGAGGTGGCAAGAATACACAGAACTACACGAAAAAGGTCTTAATGACCTGGATAACCACAATGGTGTGGTCACTCACCTAGAGCCAGACAACCTGGAGTGTGAAGTCAAGTGGGCTTTAGGAAGCATTACAATGAACAAAGCTAGTAAAGGTGATAGAAATTCCAGCTGAGCTATTTAACATCCTAAAAGATGATGCTGTTAAAGTGCTGCATTCAGTATGTCAGCAAATTTGGAAAACTCAGCAGTGGCCACAGGACTGGAAAAGGTCAGTTTTCATTTAAATCCCAAAGAAATGCAATGCCCAAGAATATTCAGACTACCATACAACTGCGCTCATTTCACAAGCTAGCAAAGTAATGCTCAAAATCCAAGCTAGGCTTCAGCAATACATGAACTGAGAATCTCTAGATGTTCAAGCTGGATTTAGGAAAGGCAGGGAAACCAAAGACCAAATTGCCAACATCCACTGGATCATAGAAAAAACAAGGGAATTCCAGAAAAACATCTACTTCTGCTTCACTGACTATGTGAAAGCCTTTGACTGTGTGGAAACTGTGGAAGATTCTTCAGGAGATAGGAATACCAGACCACCTACCTGACCTGCCTCCTGAGACGCCTGTATGCAGGTCAAGAAGCAATAGTTAGAACTGGACACGGAACAACAGACTGGTTCAAAATTGGGAAAGGAGTGCATCAAGACTGTATATTGTCACCCTGGCTTATTTAACTTACATACAGAGCACATCACACTAAATGCTGGATTGGATGAAGCACAAGTTGGAATCAAGATTGCTGGGAGAAATATCAATAACCTCAGACATGTAGATGATACCATTTTAATGGCAGAAAGTGAACAGGAACTAAAGAGCCTCTTAATGAGGGTGAAAGAGGAGAGTGAAAAAGTTGCCTTAAAACTCAACATTCAGAAAACTAAGATCATGGCATCCAGTCCCATCACTTCATTCAAATAGATGGGGGAAAAGTAAAGCAGTGACAGACTTTATTTTCTTGGGCCTCAAAATCACTGGGGATGGCGACTGCAGCCGAGAAATTAAAAGTCACTTGCTCCTTGGAAGAAAAGCTATAACAAACCCAGACAGTGTATTAAAAAGCAGAGACATGGCTTTGCCTACTAAGGTCCATATAGTTGACGCTATGGTTTTTCCAACAGTCACGTAAGATAGGAGAGATGGGCCATAATGAAGGCTGAGCACCAAAGAATTGATGCTTTCGAACTACGGTCCTGGAGATGATTCTTGAGAGTTCCTTTGACAGCAAGGAGATCAAACCAGTCAATCCTAAAGGAAATCAACCCTGAATATTCACTGGAAGGACTGTTGCTGAAGCTGAAGCTCCAATATTCTGGCCACCTGATGCGATGAGCAGACTCATTGGAAAAGACCCTGATGCTGGAAGAGACTGAGGGCAGGAAGAGAAGGGGACGACAGAGGATGAAATGGCTGGATGGCATCACTAACTCAATGGACATGAGTTTGAGCAAACTCCGGGAGATAATGGACAGGGAAGCCCGGCGTGCAGCAATTCATGGGGTCGCAAGAGTTAGACACTACTTAGCAACTGAACAACAATAACTATAAATGTGTTCAAGAACTTAAAAGTATGAACAAAATAAGAAATAAAAAATGAAAAATAATCAAACACAACTTTTAGAGTTGCAAAGAAAATTTTACTGGCTAAGTCAAGCCGCACAACAGACATAACTGGAAAGAAGATTTATTAACTAAAAAAAAAAAAAAAAAATGAGCAAAGCTTCAGTGACTTGTAGGTAAGAAAAGCATCCCAGGATGCAGTGTCATCATCAAACTGTTGACAACCATCGAGAGAAAATCTTATAAAGCAGTCAAATGGCAAATTACATACAGGTGAACAAAGCTGAGAATGATATCTGACTTCCTGTTAGAAATAATACAACATAGATGACAATAGAATGACACCTTTAAGTACAGAAAGATAGAAACTGCCCATCTAAAATTCGACAGTCAGTGAAAACAGTCTTCAAACATGAAAGAGAAATAGAGATTTTTCAACAAACAAAAGAGGACAGAATTCACTGCCATCAGATCTTTTCTACAAGAAATGCTAGAGTCTTTCAGGCTAAAGAAAACTGGTAACAAATGGACAGTCAGATCTAAACAAAGGAAAGAATGACGGGCATTGGAAGTGGCAAATATGTGGGTAAATGTAAAAGACTTTCTTTTTTCCCTTTTTAAAAATTTCACTAAAAGCAAAAATGGTAACAATGAACTGTGGGGTGAACAACCTATGGAGAAGTAAAAGGCATGGATGATCACAGCCTAAAGATAAAAGAGGAAAATAAAAGGGTACTTCATAAAGTTCTTACACATCAATGATTAACCTAACCATTTTGAAAATGACATAAATGTAAATGGTCTAAACATTTTAATTAAAAAGCAAAAATGGGCACTTCCCTGGTGGTCCAGCAGTTAAGAATCTGCCTGGCAATGCAGAGGACAGAGGTTCAATCCCTGGTCTGGGTAGATCCCACAGGCTGTGAGCCCAGGTGCCACAGCTACTGAGCCCGCACGCCCCAGTGCCTGCGCTTCACTAGAGAAGCCACGGTGAGAAGCCCGTGCACTGCCAATGAGAGTAGCCCTCCCTGACAACTAGAGAAAGCCCATGCACAGCCAAGAAGACCCAGTGCAGCCAAAAAAACAAATCAATCAATCCTTATTGTTTAAAAAAGCAAAGATGGTAAGACTGGATTTAAAAACAAAACACAAGACCTATCTGCTATCTAAAAGAAGCTCATTTTTAAAAAAGGACAAAGATAGGCTAAAAATTAAAGAACAGAAAAAGATATACCACGCAAACACTAGTCAGAAGAAAGCTGAAGATAATAATATCACCCACTATAGACTCCAAGACAAGGAATATGACCAGAGATAAAAGGAGACATTTTAAATTATAAAGGGCTCAATTCATCAAGAAGACATAATAATCCTAAATGTGTATATACCTAATTACAGAAGTTCAAAATACACGAGGCAAAAATGAACAGAACTGAAACGGGAAACAGACAAATCCATAATTATAGGTGAATATTTCTATATTCCTCATGGAAATGAATGCAATAAATAGAAAATCAGTAAGGATATATAAGACTGAACAACACTATTAACCAACTTGACTTAATTGACATTAATAGCACACTATACCTGAAGGAGAGTAGAACATGTTTTTCTGGTACACATACAACATTCACTAAAATAGACTTTAACAAGTTTCAATAGATCTCAAAGGACTGAAATCATATGTGTTCTACAACCACTATATAATTTTTAAACAGGAATTAGTAACAAAAAAAATTCAGAAATACGGTGAAATTAAAAAACAAATTTATATGTAACATATGGGTCAAATAAGTATCACAAAGCAAACGGGAAAATATTTTGAAAATGATATATAAGTATGTGTGCGATACAGTTATGGAATGTAGCTAAGTAGTGCTAGGAGGGAAATTTATAGTGGCAAATGCTTCCACCAGAAAACACAGAAGGTTTAAAAATCAATGACCTGTTTCTATCCCTAAGAAGCTAGAAGAGCCAATTAAATCCAAAAGTAGTAATATGAACTAATAAAGTAGTCATGTATGGATGTGAGAGTTGGACTATAAAGAAAGCTGAGCGCCGAAGAATTGATGCTTTTGAACTGTGGTGTTGGAGAAGACTCTTGAGAGTCCCTTGGACTGCAAGGAGATCCAACCAGTCCATTCTGAAAGAGATCAGCCCTGGGTGTTCTTTGGAAGGAATGATGCTAAAGCTGTAACTCCAGTACTTTGGCCACCTCATGCTAAGAGTTGACTCATTGGAAAAGACTCTGATGCTAGGAGGGATTGGGGGCAGGAGGAGAAGGGGACGACAGAGGATGAGATGGCTGGATGGCATCACCGACTCAATGGACGTGAGTCTGAGTGAACTCCGGGAGTTGGTGATGGACAGGGAGGCCTGACGTGCTGGGATTCATGGGGTCGCAAAGAGCGACTGAACTGAACTGAACTGAAAGGTAACAACAGCAACAAAGCCCCAGTAAAACTACAGAGAAAATCAACGAGATTCAAAGTTATTTCTTTGAAAAGATCAATAAAATTGTTTAACTTGTAGCTAAAGTAAAGACTAAAAGAAAGAACACTCAAATCACCAATGTCAGAAATGAAGGAAGGGGGACTTTCCTGGTGGGCCAGTGGTTAAGGATCTGGCCTGCAATGCAGGGGACGTGGGTTCGATCCCTGGTCTAGGAACTAAAATCCCAGGTGCCACAGAGCAACTCAGCCTGCGCACCGCCACTAGAGCTGCAATGACTGAGGAGCCTGTGCGCCACAGCTACAGAGTCTTGTGCACTGCAATGAAAGATCCTGCATGAAGCACCTAAGACCCAATGCACCCAAATAAATAAACATGTATTTTTTTTAATGAAAGAAAGGACATCACTATAAATGCTTCAGGCATTAAAATAGTAATAAAAAATATATTATGGGGCTTCCCTGGTATCTCAGAGGTAAAGAAACCACCTGCAGAATGCAGAAAACACAGGTTCAATCCTTGACCCAGAAGATTCCACATGCCACAGAGCAACTGAGTCCGTGCACACAGCTACTGAGCCTGTGCTCTAGAGCCTGGGAGCTGCAGCTACTGAGCCCACGTGCCACAGCTACTAAAGCCGGAGCGCCCTAGAGACATGCTCCTCAACAAGAGCAGTCACTACAACGAGGAGCCCACACCACAGAGGAGGCCCTTCTCTGCAACGAGAGAAAAGGCCTGTGCAGCAACCAAGACCCGGCAGCACCAAAATAAATAAAAGTAAAGTCATCAAAAAGAACTCTATACACAGATTTATGGCAACACCTAAATAATTCTGATGAAATATGCAATCCCTTGAAATACTGGGTTGGCCAAAAAGTTCACTCAGGTTTTTCCATAACACCTTACATAAATTACCAAAACTACCAATAATACAAGACGAAAGCAGAAAATCGAAATAGTTTAACTGTGCGCATAAAATTTAGAATCTGCATTAGCTACAAAGCACACTCAATATATATTCATACCTTTTCTGAAATTCATAACAAATATGTCACCATGTTTAAATGTACTGGTTTCATACACTCTGAAGTTTCTCCATATTTATATCCTTTATTTGCTCTTAAATTACTAGCTTGACTGAATTCTACTACTCCTCTGCTGTTGTTTAGTTGTTAAGTCACGTCTGACTCTTTTGTTACCCCATGGACTGTAGCCCACCAGGCTCCTCTGGCCATGGGATTTCCCAGGCAAGAATAGTGGAGTGGTTAGCTATCTTCTTCTCCAGAGGGTCTTCCCAAATGAGGGATCGAACCCGGGTCTCCTGAACTGCAGGCGGATTCTTCACCAACTGAGCCACCAGAGAAGCCCATACTACTCTTCTAAGTTCTACCTGCCTGCCTAAAATTATCAGTTCTATTTTAAAATCTGATATTTGTTTATTCTTTAATCTGCTAATTGGTTTTTTACAACTTGAGACTATTTTCTTTGCCTGACTTTTTAGCAAACTTTGACTTATTATTTTACATTGTGAAAGAAAGTAAGTTGCACAGTCATGTCCAACTCTGTGGTTCCATGGACTGCAGCCTGTCCCACTCCTCTGTCCATGGAATTCTCCAGGCAAGAGTACTGGAATGGCTTGCCATTTCCTTCTCCAGGGGATCTTCCCAACTTGGGGATCAAACCCAGGTCTCCCGCATTGTCCGCAGATTCTTTCCCAGGTGAGCCACAAGGGAATTTTACATTAGTGCCACTTAGTGTTATTTCTACTTCATTTTATAGTCATCTCCCTTTATCAATCAGTATTTTTTCCTTTGATTAACGACTAGAGACTACTGTAAATTCACAGACCCCAGTTCCCATTCCCTGCAAAATCACACTAGAAGGGAAGAGGTCTCTTACACTCTACCAGCCAAAGCGTTGCCATGAAGTACTGAGAAATCTCTAGTCGTGCTCCCACAATTTACAGTCACGTCACACAAGTTCCTATTCAATGCAGAGTGTTAAATCCTAGCAAAGCTCCACCAAAAGAGGACAAGGGTTGAGAGAGTCCTTGACCTTAACAGAAAAAGCAGTCTATATGCATTCAACAAAAATAGGAGTCAGAAGCTCCAAGCTGGCAAATAGGTAACCTAGGACACCAGTGACTATTTTTTTCTCTTGTCCCATATACACAGTGCCAGGCACAAAAACTGGAAAACAACAACAAACAGACCCTGTGTGTACATGAATATGGGGCAGCAAGGGTGGGATGGCTAGGATGAAGAAGTGCCACTCAGGGATCTGGACTAAGCAATATCAAACTGAGTGACCTTAAGTTGAATTTCAGCCAATACTTTTCAGGTATACCCTCATTTACAAGGGTATATGCCTAACAGCCTCATTATGACTTAGGAAAAGTAGTTCTCAATTTTCTTTTCCTAATAGTCTCTGGACAGTCCCCTGGAATGTCCCAGCAATTTCTATCTCCGTACTATGAAGCCAGTTCTTGACATGGTTAGTACTTCATAAATGTGTGTTGAACTAAACAATACAACAATCTGGATTCCATATAAAACAAAAATTGACACTTTCCCCAGAAGGACATTCATGTTTAGATGTACTGTGTTCTTATATTTATCATGGATTAAGAACAAAGGTCCGTCTAGTTAAGGCTATGGTTTTTCTAGTAGTCATGTATGGATGTGAGAGTTCGACTATAAAGAAAGCTGAGCGCAGAAGAATTGATGCTTTTGAACTGTGGTGTTGGAGAAGACTCTTGAGAGTCCCTTGGACTGTAAGGAGATCCAACCAGTCCATCCTAAAGGAGATCAGTCCTGGGTGTTCTTTGGAAGGAATGATGCTAAAGCTCAAACTCCAGTACTGTGGCCACCTGATGTGAAGAGCTGACTCATTGGAAAAGACCCTGATGCTGGGAAAGATTGAAGGCGGGAGGAGAAGGGGACGACAGAGGATGAGATGGCTGGATGGCATCACCGACTCAATGGACACGGGTTTGGGTAAACTCTGGGAGTTGGTGGACAGGGAGACCTGGTGTGCTGCGGTTCATGGGGTTGCAAAGAGTCGGACACGACTGAGTGACTGAACTGAACTGAAGAACATAAGCAATTTCAATAACGTGCTCAGTAATAACTGCTGGGACCATCTGCATCCCACTGCTTAAATGCTTACCTTGAGAACCACTGACTTGGCTGATGAGCCAACATCCTCCTCCTTAAAAGTACTGCTGCTATTGCTAAGTCCCTTCAATCGTGTCCCACTCTGTGCGACCCCATAGATGGCAGCCCAGCAGGTCTTAAAAGTAAAAAAGGGTTCCTTAAAAGTATGTGTGCTCTGTCAAATACTATGTATGTTTCTGACTTTAAAAAACTTACATTTGCTAAGTAAATCAGTAAGTAATTGAATTTTTACTCCTATGTGTGGCTAATAGACATCTTCAATTTGGAACAATTAACATTCAAAACACATATCTAACATTTCAAAACTATGCAGTCTGAACCAAAAGCTCTAGAAACAAAATTTATACAGGTCAGCCAGAACAGAAAAGGTCATCTCCATAGATTAACATAAAAAAAGAACACAAAATTAGTCCAAGTTGGGTTATAGTATCTACTATTAAAATTCTAATAATTAATTAGAATTTCCCAAACTGTCTCCTGGAAAGTCAGAACTAAAAAAAAAAAGTTAAAAAGGATTCAAACCCCTATAAGAGCTACAAAACAAGTATTTAAAAGCTGGTTGGGCGAAGGGCACCACAGGGCAGGAGAAAACGTCTGCTTCTTACTTATACTTCTGTACCATATGAATGTTTGTTTTACGATAAGCATGTATTTTTTGGGAAAGATTTATTTTTTAGGCTACCATTAGCTGATAATAAGAAAGGCTGGTCCTCAGAGAACAAGCTGCTCCTTCTGAAATCTCACTGTGCATGAGACAGGACAGGTATCACATGAACCACTGCACATTTTAACTGTCTTTTCCTTACTGTTCATTACCACGGAACACTCAGAAAGGAGACTGGCGATGAGAACTATAAGATTCTCAACATAAAGCCAATACCGCGTAGCAAGTGTCACGTGACAGTGACAGCTGCCCAAGGTGTCGAGCTTTGTGAAGAGGTGTCCTCATTTCTATTAATTGGCCTGGAGAGAACAGATTTAATCTCATATCCTGTAGAAGAAAAAAACGAAAGCAGTTTTCTTTTCCTGAAGGTAGCAAAAGTAACCAAATATTAGAGCTAAGAAAGAAAATACAGGTCCAATGAAACCCCACTCCAGTCCTCTTGCCTGGAAAATCCCCTGGGCGGAGGAGCCTGGTAGGCTGCAGTCCATGGGGTCGCGAAGAGTCGGACGCGACTGAGCGACTTCACTTTCACTTTTCACTTTCACGCACTGGAGAAGGAAATGGCAACCCACTCCAGTGTTCTTGCCTGGAGAATCCCAGGGACGGGGGAGCCTGGTGGGCTGCCGTCTATGGGGTCGCACAGAGTCGGACATGACTGAAGCAACTTAGCAGCAGCAGCAGCAATCCTTTAGCCACAATTTTAAAATCTGCAAAAATTTCTGAGAATCAAAGATTTTCTATCAGTCCTTGGTAGTAAAACTTGATCTGAATTTAATTGGCAGCAAAATCTGATCCGAACTGACTTAAGACTATTTAGAGTCTATCCACTAAAATAAGAATAGTCATGGCTTTGGCTGCCTAAGTATTAATGTATTTAACTATAAAGTGCTACCCTGACTCTGCAGGCGCATTACATATATACTGTAAACACACCTTATAAACTTTCCAAAAATTTTTTTTAAATTCTGAATTCTAAAATACAGCTGGCCCTTAGAATTTCCAGTAAGTGACTATGAACCTAACAATGGGTTTTTATTAAAACAGTCCTGTCAATCTCTATCAAAATATGTATCTTCTAAAAAATTCCTATAAATTTGAATTAATTTTAATTAAAACTTATCACTATTAAAATATACTACTTTCAGTTCAGTCCAGTTCAGTTGCTCAGTCGTGTCCGACTCTTTGCGACCCCATGAATCGCAGCATGCCAGGCCTCCCAGTCCAGCACCAACTCCCGGAGTTCACTCAGACTCACGTCCATCGAGTCAGTGATGCCATCCAGCCATCTCATCCTCTGTCGTCCCCTTCTCCTCCTGCCCCCAATCCCTCCCAGCATCAGAGCCTTTTCCAATGAATCAACTCTTAGCATGAGGTGGCCAAAGTACTGGAGTTTCAGCTTCAGCATCATTCCTTCCAAAGAAATCCCAGGGCTGATCTCCTTCAGAATGGACTGGTTGGATCTCCTTGCAGTCCAAGGAACTCTCAAGAGTCTTCTCCAACACCACAGTTCAAAAGCATCCATTCTTCGGTGCTCAGCTTTCTTCACAGTCCAACTCTCACATCCATACATGACCACTGGAAAAACCATAGCCTTGACTAGACGGACCTTTGTTGGCAAAGTAATGTCTCTGCTTTTGAATATGCTATCTAGATTGGTCATAGCTTTTCTTCCAAGGAGTAAGTGTCTTTTAATTTCATGGCTGCAGTCACCATCTGCAGTGATTTTGGAGCCCAAAAAAATAAAGTCTGACACTGTTTCCCCATCTATTTCCCATATACTACTTTGAATATTTATAATTCTATAAATGCTTATTAGTTAGAATATTTTATACCACTTCAATATTATTTTAAGTCAACTTCTCTCTGAAGGCAATGCTAAAATCAGTCTTTGACAGGAGGGTGGCAGCAGGCAATGGCAAGAGTGAACATCGACATTTTTAGGAATCAGTAAGCTAAAATGGACTGGAATGGGTGAATTTAATTCAGATGACTATTATATCTACTACAGTGGGAAGAATCCCTTAGAGGAATCAGAATGGGGTAAAGACAGTAAAGCTAAAAAAGCAGATCTCTGTCAATATGCTTTTTTTCTTTTTATGTTTAAAAAAAACCCAAAACAAAGGGCATAGGATTTTTAAAAATGTATCAAAGAGGAACACAGATATTAAAAGTTAACAAGCACCAATTTAAATCATTAAAAGAATCAAAATCAAAAAGAAGTCACACAATCCAAGTAGTTATCGATGAACAGAACACAAAAGTCAAGAAACAGAACAAATACAAGTAAGGAAAATTAAATATTTTAGTCCAGTTATATATCAATTCTATTATATGACTAAATGACAAATGATAACAAAGCTTGCAAAACTCAAAAGTCTCTATTACAGAAAGAAAACAATAAGGCCAGATTAAAACAAGAACTAAGACATAAGACTATTAAGAACCTATAATTAATTACAATGAAGAGTAACTTAGAAGATTTCATGTGAAAACAGAGATAGAATGAACATTTTAATAAACATAAGTACAACATTATATTTTAAACCCTAGTATCTACATGAAATAACTGGTTAATTTTTTAAGCATACACCAATCCTTCCTTCTTCCCCAACTCTCTCTCATATACAGAACTAGCAAATGCTGGAAACAATGAAGGCAAGCAGGAACCTTATTTCACAACTGGTAGACACAAAAGCAGTGAAAATCCCTTCAGTAAATGGTGGGCATGCTAAGTTGCTTCCCGAGTCTAACTCTGTGTGACCCCATGGACTGTAGCCACAGGGCTCTTCTGTCCATGGGATTCTCCAGGCAAGAATACTGGAGTGGGTTCCCATGCTCTCCTCCAGGGGATCTTCCAGGCCCAGGGATCAAACCTGCACCTCTTACGTCTCTTGCATTGGCAGGTGGGTTCTTTACCACTAGCTCCACCTGGGAAGACCCAAATAAATAATCTGGGGCTTCTATCCAAAGGAAGCATTCACAAAGTTATACTACTCAAAGAAATTAAAGAATGAAAAATAACTGAATACACTCCTTAAAGCAGTATCAGTAGCAAACATGGTCATTGCTATATCCCAGAAACAAAGGATAATGCTATTCTCAAACAGTATTTACTAAATTGTGGTTCTTACTATCTAAGAAAAATATGTGGCCATCAGAAAGAGTACATATGAAAATGTCACTGATATATGGAATTTTAAATTAATTAAAATTAAAAATGTCAGGGTAAATTTGGATTTTTAGAAGTTCATCTTATATGTAAGAATTAAAAAGAAATATTTCCCATAGTAATCTCCCTTTTATTTAAACAAAACATAAATGGAAGGAAAAGGAGGGGAAAAAAGACAACAAAAAGATATTCAGGTACAGGAGCATCAAGGATGAAAAGCAAGCCGAGAGGACATCCTGTAAGTAAAAGAGTTTCCAAACTCACAATTAACAGATTTACTATAAAAGAAACATAAAGCTCTAAATTCAGTTAACTAAAAACACAAAGTTAAAGAATATCAAAGTTGAAAGCTAAAAATCTAAGATTTTAATCCATTAAGAATATGTTTTAAAAGTCCTTATTTCCTAATGGAGGGGTGAAGTTGAGAATAATGGGGCTTTTAGGTGCTAGAAAACAAAGACTGTGAGAAAAGAATTTTGCCTCCACCCCCAAAGAATTATGCCTAGTGATTAAGGTTGCATATAATGTAGTGCGTATAACAATCTACTAGGGTCTAAGAATATCCCTTGGTTAATTACATAACAGATCCAGATTCAAGGCATCTTTTTGAACTAGGTCATTCACATAATTCCTACACTGTAAGAAAGATACAGATACATGCTCACCCAACTGGAATCCAACATCTGATACAAATTACTTTAAATTTAAATCACGATGTATTAATAATGTAATAATGCTGTACCGGTATAAAAACCAAATTTTACATCCTTTTATATCATGCAATATATTCTGACAGGGTGATCTTGGTTTCCCTACACAGAAATTAGTTTACTCTCATGATTTAAGAAGTTTCAACAGTTAGGAGTGCAGTGTACTGAAGGAATGTACAAAAGTATCCAGGTATCCTTGAGTTTATAATCAAGTTGGAGAGAGAGTATCACATAAAAACAATGTGAGAAAGCTTTAGTAAGCAGTTAAGGGTCAGCTGTAAACATAGACTGATATTAAATATATACCAACCAATCTATAGAAACATTCACCTGAAAGTTACTTTTCAAGATACACACCCTGAAAAGGTTTATATTTATCTCAATCAGGCTGCCATCACTGAAAATATTTTGCAACTCCTATTTTGCTTCCAAAACAGTTTACAAACTGCACAAGGAAACTTGCCTCATTACCTCGAAATCATTTTGGACCCCAAACAGTATTACCTAGACAAATTATTTAATCAGAACTTAAAAATGACTCTTGGTTGCTCCCTAAAATCAAATCCACCCTGAAAGAATGAAGATTTTCCCCTACGGAAATTCCAAAGAATATCTCATACTCTGGAAGCAACTCCGAAATAATTCCTCAAATGTTTTCAGAAAAGGCAGCATGTCCACTCCCAGAGAAGATGGAGTAGCAGGGACCAGATGCACCCTTGCACCTGAAACATCTACAATTCTGGACAAAAGAGAGAAAACAATGGTTTTCAAAACATCGGACATCGGGCAAGGAAGGACAGACAGTGACTCCTGAGAGACAGTAAACAAAGAAGGTAATTAAGCCCTATAATTGTCCGAGTCTGCTACCTAGGGAAGGTCTCCAGCCCAAAGCACAGGGAAGGGGAACCAAGGTAGAACTCAGAGACTGCCCTTCATTGAGGAGATGGAGCTGAGATACTGGGAAGTCCAAGGCAGCGAGAGTTTGTAGTTCACAGGAGTATTGGAGAGAAGACAGCTGCACAGATACAGAACTCCAGAGATGTGCAGCGGACCCCTCGCATATCTGGCTGAGTAACTAGGAAAAACACAGCTAACATCACATTTAATGGCACAATGCTTTCCCTTTGAGTTTGGGGGAAAACCAAAGATGCCCATTTATATCACTTTTAAAAAAAAAAACTGAGGTGTAGTTGAGGTACAATATATGTAACTTTCAGGGATACAACACAGTATAATTTTAAGGTTATCCTCCATTTATAGTTATTATAAAATACTGGCTATATTCCTTTGCTGCACAATATTCTTGTAGCTTACTTATTCTCTTCTATATGTAGTGGTTTATAACTCTGAATCTCCTACCCCTATTTTGCCTTTCCCCTCTTCCCTCTCTCCACTGGTAACCACTAGTTCTGTGTCTGCAAATCTGTTTCTTTTTGTTATATTCACTAGTTTATTTTTATAAAATGCACATATAACTGATATTATACAGTGTTTGTCTTTCTCTAACTTATTTCATTAAGCATAACATCCTCTAAGTCCATCCATGTTGTTGCAAATGGCAAAATTTCATTATTTTTAGTCCCTGAGTAGTATCTCACTGCATACACCACACCTTTATCTCTTCGTCTGTGGATGAACACTAAGGGTGCTTCTGTGTCTGGGCTATTGTAAAAATGCTACTATGGACATTGGGTGCATATATCTTTTCAAATCCGCGGTTTTTTTCTTTGTTTGTTTCATATATCCCAGGTGTGGAACTGCTGGGTCATATTTCTATTTGTAGTTTTTTGAGAAACTTCCATAGTTTTCTGCAGTAGGTGCACCAATCTACATTCCCACCAACAGTGTAGGAGAGTTCCCTTTTCTCGACATCCTCTCCAACATCTGTCACTTGCTCACATTACTTCCATTACAGTACTTGAGAGCTTCCCAGGTGGCACTAGCGGAAAAGAAAAGTGAAAGTGAAAGTGAAAGCTGCTTAGCTGCGTCCGACTCTTTGCGAGCCCATTGACTACACAGTCCATGGGATTCTCCAGGCCCAGTTACTGGAGTGGGTAGCCTTTCCCTTCTCCAGGGGATCTTCCCAACCCAGGGATCGAACCCAGGTCTCCCACATTACAGTAGGTGGATTGTTTACCAGCTGAGCCACAAGGGAAGCCCAGTGGTAAAGCACCCACCTGCCAATGCAGGAGACATAAGAGACGCACGTTCGAGTCCTGGGTCGGGAAGATCCCCTGGAGAAGGAAATGGCAACCCACTCGAGGATTCTTGCCTGGAGAATCCCATGGACAGAGGAGCCTGGTGGGCTACAGTCTATGGGGTTGCAAAGAGTCAGACATGACTGAAAGCAACTTAGCACGTAGTACTTGAGGTCCTAGCCAGTACAAGACAAGAAAGAACTCAGGGACCTTCCGTGGTGGTCCCAAATACAAATGCTGAAGAAGCTGAAGTTGGACGGTTCTATGACAATCTCCAAGACCTTCTAGAACACAAAAAAAAGATGCCTTTTTCATCATAGGGGATTGGAATGCAAAAGCAGGAAGTCAAGTGACTATTACCTGGACTAACAGTCAAGTTTGGCCTTGGAGTACAAATGAAGCAGGGCAAAGGCTAACAGAGTTCTGCCAAGAGAATGCGCTGGTTATAGCAAACACTCTCTTCCAACAAACAAGAGATAACTCTACACATGGACATCACCAGATGGTCAATATAAAGTCAGACTGATTTTATTCTTTGCAGCCAAAGGTGGAGACGCTCTATGCAGTAAGCAAAAACAAGACATAGAGCTGAATGTGGCTCAGATCACGAGCTTCTTATCACAAAATTCAGACTTAAATTGAAGAAAGTAGGGAAAACCCCTAGACCATTTAAGTATGACCTAAATCAAAACCCTTATGATTTTAGAGTGGAAGTGACAAATAGATTCAAGGAATTAGACCCTGATGCTGGGGAAGATTGAGAGCAGCAAGAGAAGAGGGTGACAGAGGATGGGATGGTTGGACGGCATCACCAACTCAATGAACTTGAGTTTGAGCAAACTCTGGGAGAGAAGAGGGAAGCCTGGCGTGCTGCAGTCCATGGGGTTGCAAAGAGCTGGACATGAGTTAGGAACTGAACCACTACCACCAGTGGTTAAGAATCCACCTTGCAATGCAAGGGACATGGGTTCAATCCCTGGTTGGTGAACTAAGATCACACATGTCACACAGCAACTAAAAAGCCCCCATGCCACAATTAAAGAGCCTGTGTGCTACAACTACCAAAGCCCACGCACTCTGGAGCCCTCACACCACAACCACCGAGCCTGTGTGCCACAACCAGAGGATCCACGCGCTGCAACGAAAGAGCCAGCATGCCACAACCAACATCCAATGCAGCCAAAAAGAAAATAAACAATTAAAAAAAAGAATTAGAACTCAAAGATTAGAAAGTAAAACTGTCATTCTTGGTAAATGACATAATTGTGTATAGAAGAAAAACAAAATGATTACAAAAAAGTCACTAGAAGTAATGAATGAAATTAGCAAACTTTATCTGATTCATTAGTGTCACAATCATATCAATAAAAACAAACTATCTAAATGAAGAGGTCTTTAATAATGACGTACTTCCAGGGAGACGATTTAGAGAATGTTTTTTAAGAGTAAGAAGGAAAATGGTTTGGAATCCAGAAACATGGGAGAATATTTTACATAATGCATAGCCCTTATAAAGTACAGGGACAAAAAGGGAGAAAATCATATGAAATACAGAGAAAAGATTGTGGGGGAGAGGGCAAAGAGCTCTAGGGAACAAGAGCTGATAGGTGGAAGCATTAAAGGATCTGGGTCAGACACAGAGGTTTGGACTTCACAGAATAAGAAAGGTTGATCGAGAAGGGAAAAGAAAATAGTACATAGGAAACGTTTTCTGGAGGGAGACTAGGAACAGGTCAGGCACAGGAAGCTGTTTTAATAATCCAGACCTAGCCTGAGGATGACTCAGAAGCAAGATGGTGGCATGAAAACAAAAACCGAGCAGCTCCAAGTCCAAAGCTACAGAGAAAAGAGCTGTAAGACATGGCAATGCTTCAAGATGCAGGGTTTCCGGGCTTCAAGATGCAGGTGTTGGGAGGATGGCTACCAACGAGGGGACCCAATCAAGTGAGCAAATCATTGAGGGAGGTGAAGCAGAGACCCATTTCCAGCCCCCAGAGTTACCTTTTTGAATGGCACCCCAAATGAAAGGCAAATGAGAGAAAACGACATTCAATACGCGTGTTTAAGTGCAGTGAATACAAGCTTGGCAGGCCTCTGCTTCAGAAGCAAACATGCTGCCTCGGTGTGGAGCCCTGGCTCTGGCAGCTTCGGGAAGCGTAGGGTGATGTCACGATGTGCTGAGGCCGCCTCACAAGCTCTGTGTGGGGCACAGGGTCCCCTTTTTAAAGTTTTCAAACCAGCCCTTACTGGCCTGGATTGTGATGTCTTCTGCATTTTCATTCTCTTGTTTTGTTATTTCCACAAAGAGCCCTTTCACCAATTCTCTTGGTGTTTTCAAAGTAACGCTTTCCCCTGTGGGCCCATGTGTTGGCCATACATTAGGAATGTGGGGGCAGAGAGAGATCTTCTCCTGCATGCTTTAAGAGGGAATCTATAATTAGTGTGCCCTTTTGTTTAGGGTATAGAGCCACACTGCAAAATAAAAACATCATAAATGTTAAACACCTCGTATAAAACTATAACATTTTTATAGAGAAAGTAAGGTTGACAAGAGTAGTTGGTGGAACTATTTTAAAATCTGTTGTCCATGGTACACCTAAGTAGAGTTGTTTACTTATTAATAGAAGTCTCAAAGATACACATTTGGGTAAAATATCTCAAGGAAAGGATATTACTGAGCACGATACACCAGTAGCAAGATTTTCACTGAAGGAAAACACCTAGCTCCTAGGGGGACCTGGGCTTCTCTCTCACTCGTTCTTTCACATTGGAACCCTGTGAAATTATCCAGCCCATAAAAACTAACCACTCGTATCTGGGGGCAGCTTTTGCCTTCTGAGACCGAACACCCTGTGTCTATGGAGTGCGAATCTTAAGTAAACCTGCTTTCACTTCACCATGGCTCACTCTTGAATTCTTTCCTGTGCGAAGTCAAGGACTCTCACCTTGGCAGCTGATCCCAGAAACTCATCCGAGACCTGGAACATAAGCAGCCTCTCGTGCTCCATTTTCCTGCAACGCACTGACCTGGGCCTAAGTCAGGGAGCTTGGACCTCTCCTACTTTTGGAGGCTCTTCCTAGGTTTGAAAAATGAAGACGTGCCACGGACTTCCCTGGTGGTTCAGTGGCTAAGACTCCACATCCCAATGCAGGGGGCCCGGGTCCTTGGTCAGGGAACTAGATCCCACATGCCACAACTCAAACATCCTTCGTGCCACAACTAAGAAACTAAGACCTGGCACAGCCCAATAAATAAGCAAAAAATAGATAAATTTTAAAAAATCTGTGGTACATTTTAAATGTATACATGTAATTAACACTTCTAGGGGAAGAAAACAATATTAACTGTACTACTCACAAAATACAGGAATAATAAACATATTCATCTGTCATTAATCACAGAGAGTACGATACAGTCACTGGAACAAGTTTAAAGCCTGTTTAAATCAATAACTCCTTCCAATCCGGTGGATTGATCTCTTGTACTGCTCACTGTACACAAACCATTCTGTGAGTGCCACAAAAACAACAAAGTGGATAAGCTTGTTTCAGGCTCTACGTATTCAAGAGCGGGCTCCTGACTTCTCCCGCTTCTCTAGTGCAGGAACTACAAGGAACGTGTCCTAGTTATCACTCCACTCTCCTGGGTGCTTCCTGAAATTGCACCTCACTTGGGACTCAAACCCACAATCTTCCAACTGAAACTGCGTAACTCATCTCAGGACTTAATGAAGCTCAGGTTCTTTATGTCTCAGCGCAGAAGGAATTCAGCAAGAGGCAAAGTGATAACTAAAAAGATTTATCAATATCCTTTGTAAAGAGGTTGCAGGAAAATGGGGCATGAGAAGATGGTCATGATCCAGGTGGTGGGCAGGTTCCTGGGATGGACTATCAAGTGATGGCCCTGGGCTTAGTGCAGAAAAGAATTCAAGAGTGAGCCACAGTAACTAAAAAGCAGGTTTACTGAAGGTGATACACATTCCAATTATAGAATGTAGTCCGTCTCAGAATGTGAGCAACCATGGTAGAAACACCCTCCGCACACAGAGTGTGGGCTGTCTCAAAAGTCAAGAGCAGCCACAAAATATGGGGTGCTCAGTGTTTATGGGCTGGGTAAGCTAGCGGGTAGGAGGATTATTCCAACTATTTCAGGGGGAAGGGGCAGGGACTTCCAGGAACTGGGCCACCACCCACTTTTTGCCCTTTTATGGTCAGCGTCACAACTGTCACGGTGCCCACGGGTGTGTCATCTATCATATGCTAGTATATTACCGTGACTGCATAATGAGCTTCAGGGTCTACTGGAAGTTGAATTTTGATGCCACCCTGAGCCTAATCAGTTCTACTCAGTTTGTGCCATATCCTTAACAGCTAAGTCATTCTTTTAAAGGTTCTGCCCTGCTTCTTCTCCTCCTGTCTCATTTCTACATTTTTAAATAGATTTTCTATCTTACCTCAAGATGCTGTGGCCTTCTCAGCCTCACCCTGCTTCCATTTTCTCCTGCTTTTTCACTCCAAACATCTTAAAATAAACTATACTCACTGGTGTCATTTTCCCTACCATCCATTGTCTCCATAGCTCCTTGTAATGTAGGTCAATAAACGAACACACAGAAATTTGTAGCAATCGACTTTGTAACAGGTTAATTATCATCTTCTGAATGGAATCAGCACTACTAGAGCTTAATCACCTCTTTTTCTGAAAACTATCAAGTTCTGAATATGAAAATCTGAAAAACACTGGTTAGCCAACAAAGCCCAGACATCTCCTAATTGTACTTAACAATCACAGGATGAAGATAGTAAGAGCTGGGGTGAACTGGGGAAAAGGAGGCACTACTTAAGAATAACAGGGCTGAAAAAGAGGAGTTATTAAACTAAAGAGGTGTAAACTTAAAGAATATGGGCTGAATTTCCATTCAATGACTCTTCCTTTCTCCACTTTCAGTTGAGAATCAAATTAAACTAATGCTGGCTCAGTGAACCACTTAAAGATTTACGTTGTTCTGTTGTTCATTCACTAAGCTGTGTCCCATTCTTTGCAACACCCATGGGCTATAGCATGCCAGGCTCCTCTGTCCTCCACTAACTCCTGGAGCTTGCTCAAATTCATGTCCACTGAGTTGGAGAGGCCATCTGACCATCTCATCCTCTGCTGCCCTCTTCTCCTCCTGCCTTCAATCTTTCCCAGCATCAAGGTCTTTTCCAATGAGCTGGCTTTCTGCATCAGTGGCCAAAGTACTGGAGCTTCAGCTTCAGCAACAGCCCTTCCAATGAATATTCAGGGTTGATTTCCTTTGGGATTGACTGGTTTGATCTCGTTACAGTCCAAGGGACTCTCAAGGGTCTTCTCCAGCACCACAGTTTGAAAGCATCAATTTTTTGGTGCTTCTTCAGTGCTCAGCCTTTTTTATGGTCCAAGTCTCACGTCTGTACATGACTACTGGAAAAGCCACAGCTCTGACTAAACTTACAGGTTAAGTAAAACTAGAATTTCAAGCTGTAGAAATCGTCTTTCCCAGTACATGCACCTGGAGGCCCTTCTAGGTAATCCCTTCTGACATCATCCCTTTGACTGGTTCAGTATCTGGTCCTGTGAGGTGGATCAGCACGTCTCAAATAATCTGGAGGTGACTTCCTTTACTCTCTGCTCTTCAGTTCAGTTGCTCAGTAGTGTCCAACTCTTTGTGACCCCTTAGACCACAGAATGCCAGGCTTCCCTGTCCATCACCAACTCCCAGATTTGCTCAAACTCATGTCCATCAAATCGGTGATGCCATCCAACCATCTCATCTTCTGTCGTCTCCTTCTCTTCCCACCTTCAGTCTTTCCCAGCATCAGAATCTTTTTCAGTGAGTCAGTTCTTTGCATCAGGTGGCCAAAGTATTGGAGTTTCAGCATCAGTCCTTCCAATGAATATTCAGGACTGATTTCCTTTTGGATGGACTGGTTGGATCTCCTTGCAGTCCAAGGGACTCTCAAGAGTCTTCTTCAACACCACAGTTCAAACGCATCAATTCTTCGGTGCTCAGCTTTCTTTATGGTCCAACTTTCACATCCATACATGACTACTGGAAAAACCATAGCTTTGACTAGATAGATCTTGCAATGTCTCTTGTTTTTAATATGCTGTCTAGGTTGGTCATACTTTTTCTTCCAAGGAGCAAGCATCTTTTAATTTCATGGCTGCAGTCACCATCTGCAGTGATTTTGGAGCTCAAGAAAATAAAGTCTGACACTGTTTCCATTGTTTCCCCATCTATTTGCCATGAAGTGATGGGACCGGATGCCATGATCTTAGTTTTCTGAATGTTGAGTTTTAAGCCAGCTTTTTCACTCTCCTCTTTCACTTTCATCAAGAGGCTCTTCAGTTCCTCTTCGCTTTCTGCCATAAGGGTGGTGTCATCTGCATATCTGAGGTTACTGATATTTCTCCCAGCAATCTTGATTCCAACTTGTGCTTCTCTGCTCCTAGATAAGCTTAAATGAGTCACAACTTTCTAATTCCACCTGAAATCATTTGCCTAGTTATAGGTGCTATATTCAAACAAGTATATTAATTAGAAGTGACAAGCATCATTCTGGTTTACCATTAGCTTCTTTGAATGGTACTTTATGATGCCTTTATGAGTTCAAATGTATGGAATCACAACAACAATTATTTCTAAGACTATCTCCAGTTCTGAAATGTAATCTGAGTCTGACACGTCACTTACAGGTCTGTAAGACAGCTGTTGGCCCTGTACCCTGACACCAGCTTTATAAAAGCACACCACTGTGCCATCTTCTCCTTATACTAAATATGCTCCTTTGGGCCTCTGTGTAGGCTGTTTGCCCTGCCTGAAATGCCCTCTTCCTCCATGACTAAGTGTAAATGTTACCTTCCCTGGAAAGGCTTTCCTGACCTCTAGTTGTGTGGACGACTTTCCTTTTCACCCCTGCCCCCTCCCCTGAATGTCTACTATGACACAACACCAAATGGCACTCATCTGTGTCTGCCTTGCCCACTTGGCTGTGCGTGCCTTGGGAACAAAAATCTCTTCTTATCCCATTCCTGTAGTCCTAGGTCCTAACCCAGCGTTCAGCGCACCACACAGTGCACACGCAAACATTCAGTGTCAACTGTACTCAAGCAAGTACCGACCACATAAAAAAGTGTTTAAAAGGAATAACCATTCTGATCATTTCTACTAATAAAGGATTAAAAAGATACTCATTAAACTCTGCAATCGGGAGATCCCTGGTGGTCTAGTGGTTAAGATTCCAGGTTTTCACTGCCATGGCCTGGGTTCAATCCCTGGTCGAGGAACTGGGATCCCACACACGGCCAAAAAAAACCTCAACTGTACAATGACTAGATAAAATTCTCATACAAATTAAAATTTTTTATTACAATATTCTTTCTATAATAATGAAATGTTTACCTATTACAGGTAGAAATTAAGAAAAAAATAGACCCTAGTGTTTCACTTTCATGCGTTGGAGAAGGAAATGGCAACCCACTCCAGTGTTCTTGCCTGGAGAATCCCAGGGATGGTGGAGCCTGGTGGGCTGGCATCAATGGGGTCACACAGAGTCGGACATGACTGAAGCGACTTAGCAGCAGCAGCAGAGACAACCTAAAATGGAAAGCCCCTCCCTGCCCCCATATATTTATTTAAACCATCAGAATGAGATACTTTTCTGTTTTAGTTTTCTTTCCTAATTTATTTGAAAATTTTTCATTCAGGACCTATTATGTGTAATTTACAGTGGGTGATGCTGTGCTGTGCTGTGCTGAGCTGCTCAGTTGTGTCTGACTCTTTGCGACCCCATGGACTGCAGCCTGCCAAGCTCCTCTGTCCGTGGGGATTCTCTAGGCAAGAATAGTGCAGTGGGTGCCAGATACTGGTGATAAAAATGTGAGCAAAACAGACAAGGCATTTTTATTCACGTAGCTATTTTCTAGCAGAGAAACAATATACAAATTAAATGATTACTTAATTACAATTAAATTAAGTGCTCTGAGTGTTTAAAAGGAGCATTTCTACTGGGGGGGTGGGGGTGGGGGTGGGGAGCTGTGTGTGCTTAAGAAATAACACATAAACAGGGCTCCAGGGATTGAAGAGGCAACTAGGCTTGGGGTGCGAAGCTTCCAGACCATGGGAATAGCAAGTGCAAGGAGGAGACCTTGAGCAGAAGGGGATATGCATTTCAGGAACCAGAAGTTCCATGTGACAAGAGTACAGGCAGCAAAGAAAAGGAGGGCAGGAAATGAGGCACAGTCTTCCCTGGGCATTTAGTGAACAAGACAGATCAGATGCTTATTCTTGTGAAGTTTATATTCCAGAGGGTGGATGGCAGTGTTTGGGGGACAGGTTAACAATTTTAAGTAGGGAATACATGTGATTAGAGTTGCACTTGTTTCTTAGTTAAATATTTTATATTTGAGGAATAACATATACAGAACAGACACATAGTCTTAAGCGATTATTCCTTCTGCAGTTTCTACAATTCTCTAAGGCAGAGAATTCCCTACTTACAAGGGAAAAAATTATCTTCTGCACAGTAAGTAATTTATTTGAAGATACTTATTCAACAAACATTTGAGTGCCTACAATATGGCAGGCGCAGTACAGTGTGTGCATTCATACAGAGATGAATGCAAGTCTTGCTCTTAAGAAACTCACAATCTGATGCAAGAGACAGATCTGGAAACACTATACAGTGTAGTCCATGCTAGAAATGAGGAAAGTATAAAGCAGCAAAGAGAAATTCAATATTCCTAGAAATAATTAATCACATCATCTTTGTGTTAAAGCTGTACTTTTTCATACTATGTTTTTGAATTTTCAATCATTCCTGTGCTTGGAACATAGCTGATACTCAAGTATATGTCTACAACACAAACCAACCCAGGATTTTTCACTTCTAGTTCAGGTCCCTTCCAGGAACCAAACATGCCCCTAACTGGAAGAGTTTGCATTAATTCCAAGGAGCTCTTCTTTTGAAGCTGCTTTCACAGCCAGCTTGCTGCTGCTGCTGCTGCTAAGTCGCTTCAGTTGTGTCGGACTCTGTGCGACCCCATAGACAGCAGCCCACCAGGCTCCCCATCCCTGGGATTCTCCAGGCAAGAACACTGGAGTGGGTTGCCATTTCCTTCTCCAATGCATGAAGGTGAAAAGTGAAAGTGAAGTCGCTCAGTCGTGTTCGACTCTTTTCGACCCCATGGACTACAGCCTACCAGGCTCCTCCGTCCATGGGATTTTCCAGGCAAGAGTACTGAAGTGGGGTGCCATCTCCTTCTCCACACAGCCAGCTTACAAAACCACAAAAGAAAGTAAGTTTCATTAAATTAAAGTCACACTTCATTATTTGCCCAGGCTGAAAACCCATAACAACTTCTAAACAGTTATTTTTTTAAAGTGAATTTTCATTCAGAAGAATTTCTCCTATGAAGACAATCAAGAAACTGCCATCTAGTCCTTCATAATTCATGATTTCTATCCTCAAAGCACTTGTATTTTGGTTTCTAATTGAAAAGATAAAATGTAGCACATAGAATAAAACAAAATACAAGGTAGCATTTGTTCAGTGATTTAAAATATTTATAGACTATCTACTATGAGCAAGCTCTGACAACCCTAAATAGCATATTAAAAAGCAGAGACATTACTTTACTGAAAAGATTTGTATAGTCAAAACTATGGTTTTTTCCAGTAGTCACATACGGATGTGACAGCTGAATCATAAAGAAAGCTGAGTGCTGAAGAACTGATGCTTTTGAACTATGGTGTTGGAAAAGACTCTTGAGAGTCCTTTGGACAGCAAGAAGATCAAACCAGACAATCCTAAAGGAGATCAGTCCTGAATATTCATTGGAAGGACTGATGCTGAAACTCCAATACTTTGGCCACCTAATGCAAAGAACTGACTCATTGGAAAAGACCCTGATGCTGGAAAAGATTGAAGGCAGGAGGAGAAGGGGACAACAGAGGATGAGATGGCTGAATGGCATCACCAACTCGAAGGACATGAGTCTGAGCAAGTCTGGGAGTTGGTGATGGACAGGGAAGCCTGGCATGCTGCTGTCCATGGGTTCGCAAAGAGTTGGGCACAACTAAGCGACTGAACTGATCTACTATGAGCCAGGTAAGGAGTCCTTTTAGGGAGGCAAAGTTGAGTAGGACAAAAGCCTGCCTTCAGGGAACTCAGTCTTATACCCTGCCTTCAAGGAACTCAGCCAATAATACACAACCCAGGACAATCAGAGCTATAATTCAGCAGGTACACACAGATGAGAACACAGCTGCCATAGGTTCTAATTCATCAGCACCTATTCCCATGTCTTATCAGTTTTTGAATATTTTAACACTACCCCTGATTATAATACAAACTGATAAATACTGCTACATGAAAAAATTAATGTTAAAACAGCTCAGAGGAGATGGTGAGAACTGAATTTTCTGGGTTTCTCAGCAAGGACGGTTAGCATATTTGGATAAGGACCTGATTTCAAGAAAGAGAAGAATGTTACCAAAAGGCCAGTGGCGGCAATTAGTCTGGTATAGCCCTCCAACTCGGAGAAGGCAATGGCACCCCACTCCAGTACTCTTGCCTGGAAAATCCCATGGACGGAGGAGCCTGGTAGGCTGCAGTCCATGGGGTCACTGAGGGTCGGACTCGACTGAGCGACTTCACTTTCACTTTTCACTTTCATGCATTGGAGAAGGAAATGGCAACCTACTCCAGTGTCCTTGCCTGGAGAATCCCAGGGACGGGGGAGCCTGGTGGGCTGCCGTCTATGGGGTCGCACAGAGTCGGACACGACTAAAGTGACTTAGCAGCAGCAGCCCTCCAACTATGCTAAGGACATGGTTCAGAGCTGTGCTGTCCGGCATGGTAGCCACTTGCCACATGTAGCTACTGAGCACTAGAAATGTGCTAAGTCTCAACTGAGATGTATTAAGTGAAAAGTACACTCCCGATTTCAGTTTCACATGAAAAAAAGCATGTAAAGCACCTCAATATGTTTTTTTAACCGATTATATGTTTACATAATATCTTGGATATCTTGATGTAAATAAAGTGTTATGAAAATCAATTTCACCCTTTATTTCTACCTTTTTAATGTGGCTACTAGAAAATTTAAAATTACATGTGTGGCTCACATCTGCGGCTTGCATTCTATTTCTACTGCACAGTGCTGGTCCAGAGAGCTTTAAATAACAAGCTACAGAGTTTAATCCCTTGAGGCTATGAAACACTATTGAATGCTTTTAAACCTAAGTGCTTGTGGTAGACTTGGGGAGGGGGCAGGAAACATAAACGAAGCCCTGTTTCAGGCGTGTGGGGGCCATCCGTAGGGTCAAGACACTAGATGTGGCTGTCAATGTCAAAAGGCCGGCAAATGTCAAAGGGTAAGCGGGTTCAGCTGGAAAGTGTACAAGGTCTTTAGGAGTCCCACGCTGGGTGGAGAGAGGAGGAAAAAACCAAGAGCAGGGTGAGGTGAGGGAAGAGGAACAGCTGCAAGCACTGACGTGAGCCTGGATGACCAAGGTGCACTGCTCAGCGGACTAGCGAGCCCAACCCCAGTTTAGAGTTAGGTTAGATCTCATCTGGCTCAGCGGACTAGCGAGCCCAACCCCAGTTTAGAGTTAGGTTAGATCTCATCTGGCTCAGTGCGAAGGGCTCCCAGGCAGAGGTGCCATTCAGGAGAACAAAATCGGTGTCCTCTTTAGCGATTCCAGATCTCTCTTTCTCTGTGCCAAGACCTCTGCCAGTAGGATCAAGTTCAGAGTAGGTAGGAGGCAGAAAGGAAGGCTACCAAAAGCTACAAGATAGCAATAAATTATAAAAGCAAACACCCAGACTCACAACACAGCCAACAAATATTTACTGGGAGTCTGCTGTATGCCTAGTCCTTGGCTCAGCTCTGGAGGTAAAGGAAACAAAACAGACATGGTCCTAAATCAAAAATTGTGGTGAGAACTATGACAAAAGAACAGGAAGTTCTGAGAGATCTGAGGGAGGATGGGAGTAGTGGGATGAGGTCATAAAGGAAAGACTCTCTGAAGAAGTGACAATTTCATGTGAACCCTGAAGTCAGGTGGGTGAAGACCAGGGGGAGTAATGGCCCAGGCCAGGAGAGTGCTGTGTACAAAAACCTTAAGGCTAGAAAAGGCTTGGGTAATTCAGACAACTGAAAGAAAGGCTATGTAGTTAGAATGTCAAGAAGGCAGGTGGGTCATAAAAAAGGTGTGAGAAGGCTGGAGAGGCAGGCGAAGGCCAGATCTTGCACAACCTCACGGGATGGAAAATAAATCCCGAATTGGTCCAAGTGCAATGGGAAGCTGTGAGGGGTTCTGATCAGGGAAGTGGTCCAATCTTGGTGGGTTCCAAATGTTCAGCCACCTATGCTCTGTCTGCTCAGCACCCTGAACAGAAGCTGGCTTGGGAGCAAAGGGGAAGGAGCCAGCATTTGTAGCTGAATAGCAACATACCTGGGGTCTGTAACAGAGTGTAATATAAGGCCATTCAAGGGACTCCCCTGGTGGTCCCATGGTTAGGACTCCATGCTGCCAATGCAGGCAGGGTTGGATCCCTGGTCAGGAAACTAAAACCTACATGCCGTGTGGCATGGCCAAAAGATAATGATAATAAGGCCCTTCAAGTTTTCCCTGGGGCTTCCCTAGTGGCTCAGACAGTAAAGAATCCATCTGCAATGCAGGAGACCTGTGTGTTCGATCCCTGGGTTGGGAAGATCCCCTGGAGAAGGGAATGGCTACCCACACTAGCATTCTGGCCTGGAGAATTCCATGGACTGTATAGTTCATGGGGTCGCCAAGAGTCAACAAGACTGAGCGACTTTCACTTTCAAGTTTTCCAGGGTTGCAAGGTTGGGAGAAGGATGGCACTACCAAAAAGTATAGAAAAATCTGATGGCTGAGTTGATTTGGGAGACACTGGCTGGGAGGCACAACTCTAAACATACTGAGTATGAAGCACTAGGGAAGAATTCCAGCAGGTAAATATGGATGTTGTTTTAGAGAATGGAAGAGAGATCAGACATGGATACTGAGATTAACACACAGAGAAGTGACAGTTTAAATCCCAAAAGTAAATAACATTTTCAAGTAGTTGAAAACAGGGGGAAAAAAAAAAAAAGTAAAACAAGCCTGAGTCTGATCCTCAGTGTTTCTCTCTGGGACGGAATTCAGGGCTCTTGAAAGGGACAGAGCATGAGGGAGTCTTTGGAGAGTGATGGAACCATTCTGTACCCTGACTGTGGCACTGGTTACATGAATCTGTACACGTGTTAACATTCAGAATGTTACTACATAAATAACAGAAATTTTCAAAATTAAAAAATTTACTTCCCAGGCTTATGAACTGCTCCGTTTAAGTATTCTTCCAGAACATGCCTTTAGCACATGAGCTATTCTCTTTACTGTCCCATTAAACTAAAACTGCTAAAATGAACCCTAAGTCATGACATTCTAAACTGTTTCTTAAGTCAACTGACATTTACTGTGCCCCTATGATATGTATCAAGCACCCTGCTGGATACAAAACTGAATGATGCCTGGTTCCTGGAAGGATTAACTGACAACAGCAACGTATCAGAGTGCAGACCTGCACAAAAGGCTCTGAAAGCCTTGACCCCTGAATTAAAGGCACTTTAAATAGGGAAGAAATTAAAACAAAGCTTAGATGTAACACCTGCAAAAATGCTAATCTCTAAAAAATTAAGAATGAGTTTCATTAATTTTTAAGTTAGATATGAAGAACCTAATCATCAGTTACATTTCCCTTTTCCATCCCTTTCTGCTTCTCAGTGTCTTTCTGCATTTCTTCCTCTGGATAATTTGGGAGGGGGCGCAAAATGGAACATGCATAGGGTTTGAAATCAGACTGAAGACTAAACCGATGCCCTTTAACTTCCTAGCTTTACGGCTTTTGGAGGCGGTTTTTCCCATCCATGAAACAGTAATGATACCGACCTCACAGGCTTGAGGTTAGGACTAGGTAAAAAATATAAACAGGTTGACATAGGCAAAGCACGCCAAAAAAAAAAAAATGTTAGCTACCGTTATCATTACCATTTGAACAAATGGCATTGTTCTGATTTAAAACATTTTTAAGTGCTTCCATTTGAATGAGGACAAAAATATTTCCCAACCCACCTCCCAAAGGGCATGACATTTATGTGCTACCTTAGAAAAGCCGCTTGGGAATTTCTTCTCCTTTAGTCCCATCAGAAACTTTTCTGCTCAAATATTTGGGACAAGCACTTAAAAAGAGTCAAGAACTAAAAAATTATTTTAAAGGCATCATATCATCACTGCATTCTAAGTGGAACAAACCAGTCTGATTCGTGTTCTGGATACTTGCCTTAGTGTATGGACCTACTACATTCACATCTCTCCTACTACCTACCTAGTGAGACAACGCACACGGTAGAGGTGTCAATGTGCTAAAAGTTCTGCTTTTTAAGAGCCATTTGCATAACACTACCAAAAGCTAAACATAGTTCCAAAGCCACCCGAATCATTAGGAAACTATCATCCTATTGAAATTCCCCACAACTAGGAAGAAAACAGCTGCTATTGTTAAACCTTCACAAAATGCTAAAATGTAAGATTTCTATACATCTTATTTCTGTTTGCTTAACTGCTAGGGGAGCGGAACAGTAATTAACAACGTTTTATTCACTGACTATGGAGAAACATCTCTGGCTAATTTTGTTCTATATTTTGCCTATATTGTAAGCAAATGGCCAACTTGAATTCACCTTATGCCTGGCTTCAACCTTTAGCACAGAGGCTAAAAAGTAGTAGTGCAGCCGGCAGATATGTGAAAAGGCAGGGAGCCTGAAAAGACCTAGACTAATTCCTGGTGTTCAAATAACCGAGGATGGGCTGGGCCTTAAGGTCACCGACAAGAGGCTATACCCTTATGGAGAGTCTTCAGCCACTACACAGTGCATTTAAGCCCACTGTGGAAACCCACTAGTTTGAAACCCAGGGCGCAGGACCAGGGAATGGCAGAAAACACTTCTGACTGGTCGTCCGATGATAGTCCCCTCGCCCTCCTTTCCCTGGGGAAGAGTTAATCGACTCTTAGGTGCCCACACAGGCAAGGCTCCTGGGTGAGGGGTGGAGTTGGGACCCCCGGCCCGGGTTGGGCAGGGGAGCGCATTCACTCAGTCACGCGGGTCCTGCACACAGGTGGGGACCGGGAGGCTCCGAGGCCTGACGCCTCCCTCTGCCACCGCCAGGAAAGGGGCCCCGACGCGCCTCCGTGGGCCTCGGCTCTCCGCCGCGATGGGGACCCCTCCCGGCCTCGAGGTGCCCCGGCGACGGGAAGCGAACTCGACTAGACCGGCCCACCCGGAAGCCCTCCCCCAGCTCACACCTGCCGGCGCGTGACGCCCGCCGCCGCCGCCGCGCGCGCCCGCCCGCCCGCCGGCCCCGACCCGGCCATTCCGGGAGCCCAAGACCAGAGCGCGGACCTCGCCCGCGTCCCCCGCCCCGGGGTCAACCCACCAGACGCCCGCCCCGCGGAGCGCGCGCCCAACGCCGCCGCCCCCGCCGGCCCCGCGCGCGCTCACGCCCCTCCCGGCCCTCTCCCCGCCGCGCGCGCTCACTCGCGAGGACACGCACACGCTGCACCTCAGCTTGACAGGCCGGCCTCGCGCCGCGCGCTCCCGCAGACGTCCTCGCCCACCCGGCCTCCCGGCTCTGACTGGGCAGTGAGCGGGGGGAGGGGAAGGGCGGCGGTGGCCGTCGGTCCTCACTCACCGCCGAGCCGTGCCGGCTCCGAGTGCGCGGCGTTCCGCTGTGAGGCGATGCGTTGCGATGCGCGCGGTCCCCGCTCCTTCGCAGGCTATGGAGGCGACGTAGTAGGGGGACTGAGGGGCTCGGGGGAGGGGGTCAATCCCTCCCGCTTCACCTCCGAGAAACACGGGGACCCCAGAAACTAAAAACAAAATAAACAAACTTTCCCCTCCGCCTCCCTCCCCCAAAACCACAACACAAACACTCGGGGCCCCGCCCAGAGTCCCACTCCATTGGCCGCAGGGAGGATGCTGCCGGCCCTCACTGGCTGGCTTTTGTGCCCGTCAAGCTGCCGTTCCGCCCCTCCAATGCCTCGCCGCAGCCGCCGCCCCTCATTGGTCAAATGCGTTCCGTTTGACGAGCTAGGATTGGCTGAGCTCCCTGCGCCAATCATTCGGGGACACACCCCCTCAGCATCCCAGAGGCCGCTTCCTCGGTCGCGGACGCGGAGAAGCGAAGGGGAAACTAGAGCATGATGGCGGCCGAGCTCAGTTGGCGCAACCATTGTCTTTTTCCTTTTATTAGTTCATTAGTGCTTCGCCCTCGCACTGTTTCCCCTAAGCTCCTCTTTCCATCCAGTACTGCCTAATAACGGAATCTATACGTCCTGGCTCCTTGATTTATCCCCTCAGAAGTGCTGAGTGTGGGCTGGTTGTGGGTCATTGGACTGTCCGCATGTCACTCGTTAGTCAAATCTTCAAACTATTGGTGGAACGGCAAGAAAGCCCGTCCAACAACAAGGGCTAATGCCATTGGTTTGTCTCCACCAAGTTCTTTCCTGGTACTTTATTGGGCAGACAGGCGCGTCGGTCAGATTCGCACTGTTAATTGTTTGCTAGGCAGTTTGGATGACTGTTCATTTGGCCTGTAGTTGGTAATAACGATTACCCGCTTGCGTACCGCTTGCGTGCTCGCTTTGTGCCAACTGTGCAGAGTTCTTTACAAGGACTATCGATTAAAGCTGTGAGTTATAGGTTCTCTAAATTTTACAGATAAGACACTAAGGCTCCAGAGAGGTTAGGACATTTGCCCAAGGTCACCTAGATAGAAAATAGTTGGTAGACCAACATTTGGTCCCAGATCTGACTCCAAGGCCTAAGCTCTTTTCACTGTACTTTAGTGTCTCCCTTAGCCTAGAATCGTTCCTGTCAGCCAACCCTACATCTTCAAAAAGTTTCATTCAGAGCCTATGGTCCTCAGTTTTTGGAGGTGACACTGTTGGGGACTAAAGCTATGGATAGGTTGTCATTGCCTCCACTGTATCTTCTCCAGCACCCATTCCTCCCACCCTAAATGAAACAGTCTTGGTGTTTCCTGACCGGAAGCCCATTTACCTTTATGGTCATTTTCTCCACTTTATAAATAAATGAATACTTCTACCAGCCTTCTGTTTCAAGCCTACCTTCCCAACTGCCACCCATCCACCTCCAGCTCATTCTTTTCTGAGAGAGTCCTGAAGAGCCAGAAACAAGGAGAGAGTCCAAAGAGGGAAAGAGAATAAATCGGTTTAGGAATAATTTACTGTATGCAAATAGAACAGCCCTTTGTGGAAAGCTTCCAGAGTAGCCCCTTATGCTGTGCAAGAGGTGTGTTCCTGGCTCCTGGCCATTGAATTCTTTCCTGTGGCAGCTTTCAGCAAAGTGAATCCAACATTCCAGCCAGGGGAGGGCAGAATGCTTAGGACCCACTGCCAGAGAACCAGCCCCAGGCTCTGGTACTGAAATGATCTCCAGGAGCACAGTGCTGGACTCGAGCCCACATTCCATCTCGGGTAATTAACATTTTACCATCCCAAATCCCCATCCCCTGTAGCTTCAGTAGGATCACTGCCCTTGTTTCGTCTCCTGATCCAAGCTGTTGTGTAACCACACTGGCACTGCTTGAATAATAAAACAACTACTGTAACACAGAAATAGTGCTCAACACTTACAGCTTTTCAGCAGAGGAGGATAAGTGTTTCACAAACATCAATTAACATTAAATGGCAGGTATTCCCAGGGCAACTGCCAGCAGGACAGAAGAAAAATCATGAGTCAAGGTCTAAGAAAGGTCCTAGGAACCTGAATCCTTAAAACTATATGCACACACCCCACACTAGCATTCCAGTGTGAGAATAATTCTGAACCATAAAACAAAATGAGTGAGAAATAGTCAGGGTCCAAAACCTTACTTATCTTCATGGTTGGTTGTTTGAAACTCTTATTTTAACCCTTAAACTAGCGCTTGATTTTATAGTTAATTGTTAGATACATCTGTCTCCCCAGCTCAGCTTTTTTGTTGTTGTTCAGTCGCTAAGTCAGGTCCGACTCTGAGACCCCGAATACTGCAGGACGCCAGGCTCCTGTCCTCCACTATCTCCCAGAGTATGGTCAAATTCATGTCCATTGAGTTGATATGCTATCTAACCATCTCATCCTCTGCCACCCTCTTCTCCTTTTGCCCTCAATCTTTCCCAGCATCAGGGTCTTTTCCAAATCAGCTCTCTGCATCAGATGGCCAAAGTATTGGAGCTTTAGCATCAGCCTTCCAGTGAATATTTGGGGTTGATTTTCTTTAGGATTGACTGGTTTGATCTCCTTGCTATCCAAGGGACTCTCAAGAATCTTCTCCAGCACCACAATTCGAAGGCATCAATTCTTTGGCACTCAACCTTCTTTATGGTCCAGCTGTCACATCCACACATGACTAGTGGGAAAACCATAGCTTTGACTATGCGGACGTTTGTTGGCAAAGTGCTGTCTCTGCTTTGTAACACACTGTCTAGTTTTGTCATAGCTTTCCTTCCAAGGAGCAAGCATCTTTTAATTTCATGGCTCCCTGGTGGCTCAGTGGTAAAGAATCCTCCTGCTGTTGTTAGGAATGTGGGTTTGATTCCTGGGTCAGGAGGATCCCCTAGAGAAGGAAATGGCAACCCATTCCAATATTCTTGCCTGGGAAATCCCATGAACAGAGGAGCCTGGTGTGCTACAGTCTGTGGGGATGAAAAAGAATCAGACACAATTTAGCGACTAAGTAACAACTCAGCTTTAAGTTCCTTGAAAGCAAATGGTTTCTTATTCATCTTTGTACCTCTTAAATTGCCCTGGTTACAAAAGGTTCCTCTATAAATAATTATTCAGGAAATGTTTATAGAACTTGTGGGCACTTTCCTAAGGTATAGAGGCTGCACAGATGAATAAAACGTCTGCATTCAGGGACCTTGATTGGTGGGGGTGGCCAACAGGTAAACATGTAATCGCAGCACAGATGGCTTGGAAGAACTAGGGAGGGATATGGGACGCAATCTTTTTGTTTTCTGTTTTGCTGTGCCAGGTCTTCAGTTGCAGCACACAGGATCTAGTTCCCTGACCAGGGATCAAACCTGGGCCCCCCTGCATTCGGAGCTTGGAGTCTTAACCACTGGACCACCAGGGGAGTCCTGGGATTCAATCTTGAGGAGACAGAGATGGCTACCCTGAAGAAGTGACGTCTACAAGGAGAACTAAAGAATGAATTGTGATTAGCTATTCAAGAGGCTGAGGATGTGTGGTGACCTGTAACATTTGTTCTTGGGGGGCAAGGAGCATGATAGGAATATCCAGGAATGGCTAAAGCCTGTTCTTCCTATAATTTTTGTCTTTGAGGGCCTTTGGGGGTCTGCCCACTCCACCTTACTTTCCCTTCCCAGAAGAAAGCAGGAAGCCAGAAACCCTGTTGTGTTTGCCCGCCCGAGAATAGGAAAACAATTTCCAAATACGGTGGCTGTTTTCTGGATCACTGAGTAAAGATTTCAGACCATACAGAAAGTTTTAAAGTAGAAAAGAAAAGCTCCCCCAAATCCCACTACTAGAGCCAACCGCCATTAAGGAGTCTGTCTTCCCAGACTCTTTTATGAATAGACCCACACATGGATTTCTTCCAACAAACAGTGGGGTGTGGCTCAGGGTCTTGTCAGTACTTTGAGAGCTCTCATTGCTCAGAACTCAGCTATGGATGGAACCTGTTCTCACTTTCTATACTTATGGGAAGGATGCCAGTAAATCCTACGTGGAGGGTGACGGTTTCAAATTCCTGTAGCAGCAGATGACAAATTTCCACCTGTTACAGGACTCTGGGGCTTGCTCAGCCCAGTGTGGAATCAATGAATGGTGGGTAGGAAGGGGGCTCTACTGTGCTCACTGCCCAAGGGCTTACAAGCTGCTTTGGTGGCTGTAGGGTCTATCCATGCCCTGAAAAGGCGGCCCAGGTCGGAGAATGACATGCTAGGGTGCTCTCTTTTGCTCTCTTTCTCATTTCTTCTCTGCATGCTACTTGGAGAAAATATTTGGGGTGTTTGTTCCAACCCACCCAGCTTTGAGAGTAAAAAGACCCGCCAAGCCCTGCACACTTGCATGCAGGCCAAGTTCAGTATGTTCTTGGAACGCTGTACTATTCTTAGAGCTCTATATGTGGTGTTCTATACATTTGGCTTTTTGTTGGAAGGGAAGGCAAATTTAATGAGTGATGGCTGCCTTGGATGGCTACCAACAGTTCTCTAAGTCATTCCAAGCAACAGGCCTTCCTTCTTTCCCTTGAGAGGTTGTTCTGTGATCCCTGAAACACATTGCGTTGGCCTGGGCAAAATCCAATATAACAGGAATTTCTGCAAACAATTCTGCAATGACCCACAAGCTCAGGGTGACATAGCCAGCTGGATTGGCTCCAACTCTGATTTCCGTGGCTCAGGAAAACTCCCTTTACCCTTTGCACTGGCCTCTCATTGCTGCGAGACATTGGGAAGTGTTTGTAAAGCGGTCTCCGGTTCTCAAACTTATAATCATGGGAAGAGTCCCTGTAAAAAGCACTGAATTCAAAAGACAAGAGGACAGCTGACAGCTGATACGGCTCACTTGGGCAGTGGGTGTGGCCACAGCCAAGGCCAAGAGCACCTGGGGGGAGGGGAAGTTTCTAGAGAGTGCTGATTATAGAGGACTTGCTCATAAACATTTATTACACATTTGGTAGCATTTATTGTGTAACAAAGCCCTTATGACAGAAGCTATGCCGCTTCTAAATCATGTCTCATTTCTTACAACCACACTTCCTGAAAAGCTTGTAGGAAAACCCTGGACACCCCCATCCCCCCCTCAACGCCCTCTGGCCAAAGCATGACTCCCCAGGGAGGTTCATAGGAGCACCAGATGTGCTGTAAATAACAGCTACCCTTTGGTGAACACTCGCTATGTGTCAGACACTGTACTGAGGGCTTTACATGGATCATGGTGGCAGTTAATCTTCACAACAACCATGGTTGTCCCCACTTTCCAGGTAGGGAAACTGAGGTTCTGAAGGGTGACTAACTTGCAGCAGGTCACCACAGTTAATAACCTCACAGCTGAACCCAGGCCCTCTGACTCCAATGAGTCAGTTCTTTTCCCTGCTGTTACCTTGTCCTGAGGTGTCTACCCTTGGACCTGCCACACTTCAGCTGGAGAAACAACCAGCGCCCATGAATAGTCACCCTCAGAGCCTTTATTAGCTCAACCACATGCTCTTTTCCCTACAGACTCAGGGAAAGAGGTGCACCCCTCCTGGGCTCAGTTACTGCCTCTGGGACTTCCCTGATGGTTCAGTGATTAAGAATCTGCCTTCCAATGTCTGATCCCTGGTCAGGGAACTAAGATCCCACATGCTTCAGGGAAACTAAGCCTGCGCCCCTCAACTAAGACCTGATGCAGCCAAAAATAAATAATTTTTTTTAAAGGACTTCTCTGGTGGTCCAGCGGTAAAGAATCTGCCTGCCAGTGGACATGGGTTCGATCCCCAGTCCAGGAAGATTCCACAGGCTGTGGAGCAACTAAGCTCATGCATCACAACTCCTGAGCCCTCGAGCCGCAACTGCTGAGTCTGGCGCCTAGAGCCTCTGTCCTGCAGCAAGAGTAGCCACGGCTTGAGAAACCAGCCCCGCTCACCACAACTAGAGAAAGCCCACGCATAGCAGCAAAGACCCAGCACAGCCAAATAAAAATAAATAAATAAAATTTAAGAAAGAAAAGCAAAGACCAACTCTACATAAAAAAAAAAAAAATTACTGCCTCTGATGGTCCTTCTTCTGCATCCAGTTGGGACCTGGCTCTGCTTCCACTGCCTTAAGAATAGCCTTCCTGCCCGCCTGCCTGCCCTTTCCCTTCTTTTTCCTTTCCTCAGCTTCTTAAATAATGCCTTGTGGCCATCTCCACCACCACTCTTGCTATATCCCAGCTTCTAGCCCTCACTCTCTGCTGAAACTCACTTCTCTAAGCTCATCTTTGACCTCTTTGTGGCCAAGATCCAAGAGATGTTCTCAGTCCTTGTTTCCATGGCTTCACCACTATGTTTTACTCTGAGAATCTTCTCTTGGTTCCTCAAAATAGCCAGCTCCCCTCCTACCTCTACAACTGTTCATGCTCTTTTTCATACCCCCTCTTTCTCAGCTCCTTCTAAGGAGTCTGTCTCTCTTCTCTCCTTATGTTGCCTTCCAGGGGCGTGGGGGGCGGGGAGGCAGGGGCGGAGGGAATGGAGAGCAGCGTCATTGTCCTCCCTCCACCTCAGAGATCGCAGTTTCACCTCTCCATCCCCAGCCTTCATTCTGCAGGCTGCGCTGTGTGATCCTGTGCCAGTCATATAAACTGTCTGAGCTTCAGCTTCCTCATGTCTAAAATAAGGGTGCTGGATCAGATGTGTTATTCTGGACTCGAAAGTAATAACAAGACCCCAAGTTTGTAAGCACATGCTACACCAGGCGGGACTGGCCATGCAAAATGAAAGCACGGGGCTCTTTGTTCCAGAATTATTAAGAATTTCAAGACAGCAAGAGCAGAACGTTACATTAAATGTGGGACCCTCTGCCTTCTGGGTGCAGGACCCTTGGGAGCCCTCAAGTTGCATGCTCATGAAGCTGGCCCCAGTGCCAAGCACTGCTGTGTAATTATAGAGGTACTAACTTATTCAGTCCTCATAGCGACCTTATGAGGTCGGTACGGAGGAGGAAACCAAGGCAGAGAGAGGTTAAGTAACTGTCCAAGGTCACGGTTTTTAATTGGTGGGGCTGAGGAAACTTACACCTGTTGGTTGAGGTGGTTGGGAGACCCACACTGGAAGCATGGTTCCCTCCTGCAGGAGGACTTCCTGGTGGCCTCTCAGCGGGGCCACACCCATTCCTTCCTCAGTGAGCTTGTCTGCGCCGGTGCTGCTGCCTCGGTTCCCCTTTCTTCCTTCCCCAGTTCTGAGGTGTACACTTCTTTCAAGGCTCAGGTCCAGCCCCTGTTCCTCCCAGGGGCTTCTGGAGCAGAGAAGCCACCCACATCGTCTTTCCCTAGATTCTCTCAGTTCCCTGTGTAGAGTCAGGCCCAGCCCAGGCCTGGCCATAGGGACTGTTCATAGCTTCAGAGCCCTGACTTAACCCTCACTTACACTCCTGAGGCTCACTGATCATATGAGGTTGGAGAGAAAACTTCTTTAAATCTCTCCCCATAACCATATGACAGCTTGTGATACAGCCTGTCTCCCTCACCAGACTGGGGAGGCCTTGAGGGCAGATACTATAACTGAAGGACATAGAGAAGATTGTCTTTGGTGTTTAAAACTCTCTTGAAAGAGTTCTTTCTAGGCTCTGGACATTTTCCTGGAATGTCTTGCCTCCGTCTCCCCTCTCTCATTCACTCTTCAAGTGTTGGTTCAGAGATCACCTCCTCCTCCAGGAAGCCTTCCATGACCTCTACCCCCAGGTTGAGTTAAGTGCTTCCTTTGGGCTGCTACACCCCCTTTTCTTCTCCATCATCACGTTTGCCTTCTGTGTCCATCTTCTACACGTGGTTATCGACACCTTGAGGGCAGAGACCAAGTCTGTCTTATTACAGTGCCTGGGACACAGGAATTTCTCAGTAAGTTTGTTTGAACTAACAGATGAACAAAAGCAAATGTTAAACCCATGTTGGTTATTATGGCCCTCAGCACAGGGCTGGGCACCTTATGTAAATGTAAGGACACTTACACAAACTTATGAAATGAGTGAAAACCAACAACCCCAGAATTTTTGTTAGGAAGGGGGCTCAGTGGCAGCAACCTTGTTGGGGGTTGGGGAGTCCTCCTGGCGGAACAGTGGCAAAGCAGTGAAGAATCGCAGTGGTGACAGTTGGCAGTTAGAGCTGGGAAGTGGGAGGAAAGTGGCCCTGGCCAGGGGTCCACCTGGCTTGCAGGCCAAATCCAGTCACTGCCTATTTTTGCACAACTCTTGAGCTGAGAATGATTTTTACATTTTTTTAAATGGGGTGGGAAAATGAAAAGATGGGTAATATTGTGACACGCAAAAATAATACAAAATTCAAATTTCACGGTCGACAAAGTTTCACTGGAAAGCCACCCCACTCTCAATCACAGTGCTTTCAGGCTTTACTACTGCAGCGGTTGTGGTCGTCACCGACCCCCTACCCCCAATGTCCTGAAAGCCTAGAACATCTACTCTGTGGCCATTTATAGGAAGTTTGCTGAGCCCTGGCCTCTGCCTTCTTCGTCTGCCCCAGGAGGATCGCGAGGCGCTGCGAGCGGCCGCCAGGGGTCAGCATCGCCCCGCGGAGCCTCACCCGGGAGCTGCTTCCGGACCTGCAGCCTCCCGTCCTGCGCCGCGACCCACGCCGGCCCTGGGGCTCCTCCCGGTCCATGCCCGGGAGACGCCGGCTGTTGTTGTGGCCGGCAAGTGCGCGGAAAGGGTTAGAAGGAAGCTGAGGAGGGCCAGGAGCGTCATGGAGGGTTCGGGACTGGCCCGGAGGTTCGGCGGGCCTGTCTGATGTCCTATTTCCTTGGTTTGGGTTTCATTTGTATTTTATATAGGAAGGAGTCGCCAAACAAAAATTTAAAAAAAAATTTTACCCCAAACTAATCGGTCAAGAAAGGTTTGGGACTTTTGCACAACCAGGTAAGACGGTGGCCCTCTTGCAGGCTTGCAAGTAACAAATGCCAAGAGCTGGGGTGGGGGAGGGGTGAGAGGGCACTGAGGAGCTCTGGCCCTGAACAGAGGGTGCCACGTGGCATCTCTGGAACTTTTCTTACTTTGAGAACCTTGACCTGGAAACTTCTTTCAGGTGAACCAGCCTTTAATTCCACGTGCCAGCTGTATAGTGTGCTCACTCAGTCGTGTCTGACTCTTTTGCAGCCCCAGTAATTGTAACCCACCAGGCTCCTCTGTCCGTGGGATCTCCCAGGCACAGGAATACTGGAGTGGGTTGCCTTTTCCTCCAGAGGATTTTCCAGACCCAGGGATCCACCCTCTTCTCCTGTGTTTCCTTGCCTTGTCAGGCGGATTCTTTGCCGCTGAGGCACCTGGGAAAGCCTGTGTTGGGCCAACTACTCACCATTGAAAGTGGCCATTTTCCCAGGAGGGAGCAGGGGAAAACATCAAGAAGAGAATGTTCCATAAGGGAAATGCTCCCCCTGCCCTCCACCCTCCGAGTCACACACCACCAGAGGCATCAGCCCTTCCGGAGCTCCCCATCTATCTTGGCCATTGAGCTGAGTGCTTCACTCCGCCTGGTACCAAGAGTATCCCCGTCGTACTCGGATGGATGTGGAGCAGCTTGCTGGGTCATTTAGCTGATGCGTGCCAGAGTGGGGAAGCCTGCCCCCTCTGCTCTGTCCTCTCACTGCCAGAGCCTCAGTGAAGATGACAGCAAGCAGGATGGGTCCCCATGCTAAATCTGCGAGGGACTCCCTTGCTCATCATTCATCCTCAGGCCTGGCACGCGGTAAATATCCATTGAATGAACAGATGAATAAAGCCTTCCAGGTACCACGTGAAATGCCTTTCCTTGTCCAATCGCCCAGCTTCCAAGACTTCCAGGAGGAGATGAGCCAGGGAGTCCAGCTGCTCCTCGGGAAGTGAGGGCCCCCAGGCATGGTTCTTGGCTCTTAGCATGGGATGGGATGTGCTTTTCCCGTGCTTGTGCCCAGAGGACTGTGGCCTCTGTGGCCATGCTGCCTGTTCTTGCCTTTCCTCCCTTCCTCCTCCAGGCTCCCCAGGCATTTGCTGGCTTCCGTAACAGGTCCTAGCGGGTCTCCTACGACATGGACATTTGTCCCTGGAGCTGCTTTCTAGTGGCTGCAGACAAGTGGCTATCAGTTGAAGAGACCATGGGATGCAGTGACAATGCCCTAGGAGGGTCTGAATAACCAGATTCGAGCCCTTCCCATGACTTGTTGGATGGCTGTGGACACATTTCCTCACCTCAAAGCCCATCTTCTTCTCTGCTTTTGTGTTAGCCTTTGCAAGAAGCACGCAGACAGGGTCATTCCTGAGCAGCCAGAGAGGCCTGGAGACCTGGGCAATTGGGAAATGAAGACTGTCCACTGAGGACACATGCTGAAAGGAGAAGCCTTCCCAGAGGCTTGGATCAGGAAGGACTCCAAAGTCCTTAAGAAATTAAATCCTGTTTTGTTTCCCTGTCCGGTCTCAGGAGTCAGGAATAAGACTGAAAGGTCAAAGGGACTTCACTGGTGGTCCAGTAGTTAAGACTTTGCTCTTCCAACACAGGGGACACAGGTTCAATCTCTGGTGGGGGAACTAAGATCCCACATGCTGTGCGTCAGAACCAAAAAAAAGACTGAAAGGTCATGATCAACTCCAGAGCCTCTGACACCACCCACATGTATGAGCCTGACTTATTCTCTGCATCACGTGGCTGTCAAGTGTTCAATCATCAAATGAGTCGTTACTAAGCAGATACTGCGGATGTGATGGTGAGGCAGAAAGATGGTGTCCTGTCTCCAGGCACAGAATGGGTGTGTATCATTTCAGGCAGAAGCATAGAGTGGGGAGTGGGAGGCAGGGCCTCCCTCATTTCAGAGCCGGGAGGGCAGAAGCTTCACAGAGGAGGGTTGAGTCAGTCAGACCTGTCCAACTTTTCAAAGCCTTCAGGCTGATCCAGCGATGCCCTCCTCCCTCCCTCCCCACCCCCGCACCCCAGAGAACATGCTAACATCCACCCCACCACCTCCTAAGGTGCACGTCCTCTCCACCTTGGCCTGGCTCAGCTTCCTGAACCCAGGGTGCCTGTTCTGCACCACACCTCCTTCTGCTGCTGCAACAGCAGTGCAGACAATGACAGTGACAGCCGCTGGGTCCTCCAGGCGGGAAGGACGGTGGCGCACAGCCAGGCGATAAACTATACGCACAGCGCATGGCAGGGCTAATTAGCTGCTAAGGGGGCTTCGTCAGTGTTTACTCGGAACGTGTCATGGCACCCCAAGGAGCAGTCCCCACTGGCCCGTGTGGAGGAGGGTGGATGTCTCTCTGCTGTCAGCCCTGGCTGCCTTTGGAGGTGGGGATGTGGCTGGGCAACACACAGTGTCCAACGGTGCTGTCTGTGTAGGACTTTAACCGAGACTGAAGGAAGGGGGACAGATTGGGAGGAAATGTGGCAGGGCTGAGTAGAGTAAGACAGATGTGGCACATACACACACCTGTTCTGGGGAGTCCAAGGCGGGGACAAGCTTAGTTAGGTAACTAGAATGAAGATGGAAGATGCTATTGTGTCAGTCACAGAAAGCAAAATCTTTGGCAAGTCAACCAGTCTCTCTGGGCCAAAGTGTCCTGTCAAACAAAAGGAATGGTTTTGCAGGAGGTATGCCCAGGAAAGCAGCCCAGGGAGGAGCATGTGGCCTTTTCAACTGAGCTCAAAGAGCTCTTTTTCAACTGGAACGATTTTAACCCCCAGGGACACTTGGCAACTTTGGGAGCTATCTTTTGGTGGTCTCACCTGAAGGGTGCTGTGGCTTCCCTGGTGACTCAGACAGTAGAGTCTGCCTGCAATGCGGGACACCTGGGTTCGATCCCTGGGTTGGGAAGATCCCCTGGAGGAGGTCATGGCAACCCACTCCAGTATTCTTGCCTAGAGAATGCCATGGACAGAGGAGCCCGGCGGGCTACAGTCCACGGGGTCGCAAAGAGCTGGACATGACAGAGTGACTAACACTTCCGTTATGAAGGTGCTACTGGCGGTCAGCAGGGAGAGGCTGGGGCGCTGCTAGGCATTCTACCACGTGTAGGACAGACCCTCTCCCAGCAGAGAATCTGGGGTCCCAGGTGTCACTGGTGTTGCAGGCAGGAAGCCCTGAGTCAGAGGAGCAGACTTGGATCTGCGGTGCTGTGGGACTGTGAACAGTGTCCTCTTGGTCTGAAAAACAGAAGTGGTTAAGATCTGAATTGCTTATCACTCAACTTTGTGAGGCTCAGTCTCCAGAATGGGAGGCTCCAGGCTTTGTGAGGCTCCAGGCTCAGAACGGGAAAACTTCCTGTTCACTTTGGAAAGGGCCTTTCCCTGAACTTTTTCTTAGTTCGAAACCTGCGGGTGTGGGACTTCCCTGGTGGTTCAATGGCCAAGACTCTGCCATCCCAATACAGGGGCCGGGGTTTGATCCCTGGTCAGGAAACTAGATCCCTGGTCAGGGAACTGAACTGGAGATCCTTCAGGGGGAGAAAGAAAAACAATTCTGCATGCCGCAACCAAGACCTGGCACAGCCAAATAAGTAAATAAATATAAAAAAGAAAGAACAAGACCTTTGGGTAACTGAAGCACCCAGCACAGTGACTGACATATAGGAGGTGTTCATAAGTTAAAAAGAGAAAAAAAAGTCACAGCAAAAACAAAAAACAGCCCCCACCCCCTTCTGGTCCCATTTGCTCCCTATCTCAAGGCTGCCTTCTTGGTCTAGCCTTTCTATTAGGGTCCACATAGGCACAGAGTGGTGCTGTTGGCTGAGACCATCTCAAAAGCACCCCTGAAGGATCAGGGCTAACCAGACCCTGAGGGTGGCTGACAAGGGAGACTGGGAAGTTTCACCAAATGTCAAGGGCAAGCCCCCCCACCCCTAACCCCTGTGCAGGGGTCCCGCCTTCTCGCTCCAATGGGGCGAGGCCTCAGACCTCAAGGGCCTCTGCTCCCCCGAGGCTGGCCTCTCAGGGGGCTGTGCCGGTTGGTGGCACTCGGTCTACAAGGCTGCACTCTGACAGTGGGCAGCTTGGCGACTGGGGTGAGGTGGGGGCCACGAAGCCAGGCCCTGCACCCAGAGCACTGTTTCTTCCCCGTTCCTCCTGGAGCCCTTCTGACGTCACCAGCCTTCTGGAAGCTGCTGTGGAGGGACCAAGGGCATGATCCATCCTTGAACTTGCCGTCCAACTGGGAAGGCCAGATGTCCCTTTGAGATTTGATGACAGAAGGGATATTTCACCAAGTGTGCACAAGTGCTGGAACCGAGAAGCTGAGAGGCAGAACGGAGGGGCTGGAGCTCAGGCAGACAAGCTGCTTTTACGACTCCAGGGTCCTCAGCCATGAGGCCAGCTCACCCGAACCTCTGTAAGGACAGGGAGAGGTGTCCCGTCACAGGCCAGCGTTCTTCCCGGGACACTGCGCTGCGTCCTCCTCAACACGTGGTCTCCCACCCCGCTTGGCTTCTCTGAAGAGAGTGAGAATCACCCTGGGCTGGCTCAGCGAGAAGCCGGGGCAGGATGGACGGCCTGGCTCAAGGCTACAGAGACTTGGGACTTCCAGTCTGGAGCCTCCTGCATGTCAGGGGAGGGGAGGGAACTGGGCCTGCTTTGGGTGGGAGACAGGAAAAAGATTTGGTGGGCTTGCTTAGCTCAGCTAGTAAAGAATCCACCTGCAATGAGAGAGCCCTGGGTTCAATCCCTGGGTTGGGAAGATCCCCTGGAGGAGGAAAAGGCTACCCACTCCAGTATTCTGGCCTGGAGAATTCCATGGACTGGATAGCCCATGGGGTCACAAAGAGTGGGACACGACTGAGTGACTTTCACTTTCACTTCTTCTCGTAGGGGAGGCACAGACAGCCCTTGGCACAATCACTTAGGAGCCGGTCCCTTCCTCTGGCCGCCAGAGGTGTCCACTCTGCCCACCAAGGGCGCTCTCTCCACACAGACACCTTGAGCTGAGGTGTAGCCCCCTCCCCCCACCTTGTTTGCCACCTCCCCGCTCTTTTCCCCTCTAGAACAAGCAGGCCCATGTCGCCAGGCCTTGGTGCATAAGGAAACAGTTCCCAGGAAGTGTTTAATCTCACACGAGCTCAGGGAGTGGGGGGATCAGGTCCCTTGGCCCCCTACCCGCCTCGGGAACCAGGTCCTCCCTTCCTTCCCCTGCCCCTCCTCCCGCCCACCTGGGAGGCCAGGCTCCTCTCAGAGGATGCTCGGGGCTCCCCTGCTCCCACTGCCACCAAGTGCTGGTGTCCGCGCCACCGGAGCATCTGGACCCTCCCCAAGGTGCTGCCGGTGCCCAGCATTTTGCAGAAGGAAAGAGGCGAGGACCAGAGTTTGGCTCAGAAGTAGGAGGCTGGGAGAGGCTGAGCGTGGTGCTTTCGTAGTTGCCGTAGCCCTGGGCTCTCCAGGCCCCCCAGCAACCCGGCCCGAGGCGGGGCCAGCTCAGCCCCTGTGGTCCGGCAGTTTCTCTGCTGTCCACTCCCCAGTTCTCTCTGCAGATCTGCTCAGTCACACATATGAAGAGGGGGCGGTGTGCGATTTTCAGCTGGTCTTCCTGGCCTGGCATTGTGGCATTTAGGCCAGGGCTCTTAGAAGCCAGTAAGGCTGAGGCACCTCAGTACAGTCTGGCTTTGGCAGGAGGCCAAGGCTGGTCTTTGGCCAACGTGTAACCACAGAAGGCACGTACATCCTGGCTGGTGAGGGGGACTGAGGGCAAGCCCTGGGTCCTGGGGTGGAGGGAGGGCAAGCACTCCAGAAGGTGGCCCAGCCTCCCACACCACCAGAGCATCAGCCAGGGTCTCCCTGCGTTGGGGCTGCAATCAAGGCACAAAAGGGGAGGAGGGCCTCAGGTAAAGGCACTCGGGGAACCACCACATCGGCTTGCAGCGCCCAAGGAGAACTGGACCGTTCAGGATGGTGCTGCGGAGGGAAGGGAGACCCCAGCACCAGGGCTCTCAAAATGGCAGGGTCAAATTCTGCCCTCGATCCACGCAGAGTCTAGAGTAGGAGCCTGCAGGGACAGGCCAGGAAGGCCTCAGCTCCAAGCCCCCAGCCCCCAGCCCCCAGCCCCTAGCCATCCTCGCTGAGTCTCCCACCTTGAGTTCAGAAGCTCAAGTGAGACCGGGTTCTTGGCTCAGAGCCCTGTCCTTGTCCCTTCTATTCCACCAGACCTCTTGGGGAACCAGCACCACCAGGAAGCCCAGGGAAGGAGAGGCCGGGGGACTGGAGCTGCTCCAGAGAGCCCATCACATTCAGGTATAAAGATGTAGGCGCACCCCACCTGGGGGCCTGCAGGGCAAGGCTAGCCCAGGGGAGGCAGCGGGCTGGGCATAAAGGAGAGCAGACACTAGTGAAGCTTCCACTTCATGTAAACAAGTGGTGAGCCCGGCCTGGCCACGACAGTCTTGTGGAGGTGTGCAGTTGACTTGAGATGCTGCAGGTCCTCACATCCAGGATACAGAGTCCCTGAGGCCAGGATGGAGGCTGCTGGGGTGGAAGGCCAGTAGGGTCGGATGTGCAAACTGGCGCAGAGTTTGAACTGTGTCTCCACAGGACAGGACGGGGCATCCACAGGTCCTCCGACAGCTGGCTCGCGGCTCAGGAGATCACGCAGTTGCTATTCTTGCCAGGACTGGGACTGCCTTTACCTGCAGAGACAAGGGACACAGGTGAGGGGGGTGTAGGTGAAGCACTCACTGGCTGGCCTCCAGCGCCTCTCCTGTGCACCGCCCACACCTCAAATTTGGGTGCTGGGGTCACTGTCTCCCTCCCTGGCTACTGAAACCAGCTCATAGGATCCTTAGGAAAGCAAAATGAAAGGTCCTGTCCTGATGGCCTTATGAAGACCACCTCTGGTTGGGACATCAAGGGATCTGCCATCTCTTGGCCTCAGCAGGGTGGTTTGTGCATGCGTGTTCAGTCATGTCCGACTCTTTGCGACCCCGTGGACTGCAGTCTGCCAGGCTCCTCTGTCCATGGAATTCTCCAGGCAAGAATACTGGAGTGGGTTGCCATTTCCTACTCCAGGGGATCTTCCTGACCCAGGGATTGAACCTGCGTCTCCTGCATTGGCAGGTGGGTTCTTCACTGCCGAGCCACTCTGGAAGCCCCAGCAGGGGCTGGCCTGCACAGTGGCACAGACCCCAGGCTTAGAGGGCACAAGGAACACCTTTCATCAGGAGGAAAGAAGGGGGAGCGAGGCACAGCTCTCCTCTTCCCAGGCCCCTTCCATGCACTTCCACTGCCTTTACATCCCAGGCGGAGGCCAGCTGGGTTCCTGCCCTCAGACCAGCATCCCGTTGCTGCGAGGAGCCCTCCTGGGGTACTGACTGCCTCCGTGCTTTTTCCTCTAGTTCCTCTCCACACCACCAGGGCCAGAGTCATCTCCTGGCGCTCACACCACCTTCCTTTATCACCTCAGCTGTGAATTTCATGGAGGTGGCGTTGGCCTCCTCTCCTGGGCCATTAACAAGAATGACGCTGAACAGGTCCGAGTAGAGCCCTTCCCCTGCCTAGCTGGGTGGAACCCAGGCCTTGGGACTCTCTGAGGGTCCAGCTGAGCCTCCCTGGAGGCCATCTGAGAGCAGATGGAGCACTGAGGAGGTGCGAGGGGAGCCGGACGACTGTGTCCACCAGCCTGTGGCTCCAAGGGGCCCAAAGCTGGGTGGTCCTCCAGTCTCCATCCTCCTGGGTTGCTGAGGCTGCCTCTGGGGCCCTCCGTGTCACACAGTCCCATCACTTTGTCCACTGCTGCACCAGGAACTTAGGACAGTGTCTGGCACAGAGCAGACAGTGCACAGATATACATTTGCTGAAAACAATGAACAATCAGGTAGAGGCAAGCTACGTAAGTTCAGATCAGTTCAGTCGCTCAGTCGTGTCTGACTCTTTGTGACCCCATGAACTGCAGTACGCCAGGCCTCCCCGTCCATCACCAACTCCTGGAGTCCACCCAAACCCATGTCCATCGAGTAGGTGATGCCATCCCACCATCTCATCCTCTGTCATCCCCTTCTCCTCCTGCCCTCAATCTTTCCGAGCATCAGGGTCTTTTCAAATAAATCAGCTCTTCGCATGAGGTGGCCAAAGTACTGGAGTTTCAGCTTCAGCATCAGTCCTTTCAATGAATATTCAGGACCGATTTCCTTTAGGATGGACTGGTTGGATCTCCTTGCAGTCCAAGAGACTCTCAAGAGTCTTCTCCAACACCACAGTTCAAAAGCATCAATTCTTCTGTGCTCAGCTTTCTTTATAGTCCAACTCTCACATCCATAAATGACCACTGGAAAAACCATAGCCTTGACTAGACGGACCTTTGTTGGCAAAGTAATGTCTCTGCTTTTGAATATGCTGTCTAGATTGGTCATAACTTCCCTTCCAAGGAGTAAGCATCTTTTAATTTCATTGCTGCAATCACCATCTGCAGTGATTTTGGAGCCCAGAAAAATAGTCAGCCACTGTTTCCACTGTTTCCCCATCTATTTGCCATGAAGTGATGGGACCAGATGTCATGACCTTAGTTTTCTGAATGTTGAGCTTTAAGCCAACTTTTTCACTCTCCTCTTTCACTTTCATCAAGAGGCTCTTTAGTTCTTCTTCACTTTCTGCCATAAGGGTTGTGTTATCTGCATATCTGAGGTTATTGATATTTCTCCCGGCAATCTTGATTCCAACTTGTGCTTCCTCCAGCCCAGCGTTTCTCATGATGTACTCTGCATATAAGTTAAATAAGCAGGGTGACAATATACAGCCTTGAAGTACTCCTTTTCCTATTTGGAATCAGTCTGTTATTCTATGTCCAGTTCTAACTGTTGCTTCCTGACCTGCATACAGATTTCTCAAGAGGCAGGTCAGGTGCTCTGGTATTCCCATCTCTTTTAGAATTTTCCACAGTTTATTGTGATCCACACAGTCAAAGGCTTTGGCATAGTCAATAAAGCAGAAATAGATGTTTTTCTGGAACTCTCTTGCTTTTTCCATGATCCAGTGGATGTTGGCAATTTGATCTCTGGTTCCTCTGCTTTTTCTAAAACCAGCTTGAACATCTGGAAGTTCACGGTTCACGTATTGCTGAAGCTTGGCTTGGAGCATTTTAAGCATTACTTTACTAGCGTGTGAGATGAGTGCAATTGTGCGGTAGTTTGATCATTCTTCGGCATTGCCTTTCTTTGGGATTGGAATGAAAACTGACCTTTTCCAGTCCTGTGGCCACTGCTGAGTTTTCCAAATTTGCTGGCATATTGAGTGCAGCACTTTCACAGCATCATCTTGCAGGATTTGAAATTGCTCAACTGGAATTCCATCACCTCCACTAGCTGTGTTTGTAGTGATGCTTCCTAAGGCCCACTTGACTTCACATTCCAGGATGTCTGGCTCTAGGTGAATGATCACACCATTGTGATTATCTGGGTCATGAAGATCTTTTTTGTACAGTTCTTCTGTGTATTCTTGCCACCTCTTCTTAATATCTTCTGCTTCTGTTAGGTCCCTACCATTTCTGTCCTTTATTGAGCCCATCTTTGCATGAAATGTTCCCTTGGTATCTCTAATTTTCTTGAAGAGATCTCTAGTCTTTCCCATTCTATTGTTTTCCTCTATTTCTTTGCATTGATCACTGAGGAAGGCTTTCTTATCTCTCCTTGCTATTCTTTGGAACTCTGCATTCAAATGCATATATCTTTCCTTTCCTCCTTTACTTTTCACTTCCTTCTTTTCACAGCTATTTGTAAGGCCTCCTCAGGCAGCCATTTTGCCTTTTTGCATTTCTTTTTCTTGGGGATGGTCTTGATTCCTGTCTCCTGTACAATGTCACGAACTTCCATCCATAGTTCATCAGGCATTCTGTCTATCAGATGTAGCCCCTTAAATCTATTTCTCACTTCTACTATATAGTCACAAAGGATTTGATTTAGGTCATACCTAAATGGTCTAGTGGTTTTCTGCACTTTCTTCAATTTCAGTCTGAATTTGGCAATAAGGAGTTCATGATCCGAAGCTATGTAAGGGTTCATGCCAATACTGACAGCAAGAGCAACCACAGTGGCATCAGCGGATGGTGACTGGGTGACGTATGTGCCTTTACCCATGCAGATGGTGACAGAAGCCCTGGCCGGGCCCAAGAGAAACCAGCAAGGCAGGAGATTCTGACATCTGCCAACGGGACCAAGGACACCCGCTTCTTTGCTAGAGCCCAGTGGGATTAGCTCCTTGAAGGATCCTTAGTCAGCTCCCCTCGTCTGTGCCACGTGACCGAGGCCCTGGCTGGTGATGGTGCTCAGGTTTATGGAATCAGAGTGCAGTCTGAGAACATCAGCTGAGGCCTGACCTCAGGTTTGTTGTGGTTTAGTCACTAAGTCATATCCAACTGTTTGTGACCCCACAGACTGTAGCCCGCCAGGCTTCTCTGTTCATGGGATTTTTCAGGCAAGAATACTGGAGTAGGTTGCCATTTCCTTCTCCAGGGGATCTTTCTGACTCAGGGATCGAACTTGCGTCTCCTGCCTTGGCAGGTGGATTCTCTACCTCTGAGCCACAGGGGAAGCCCTCCTGAGCTCAGGTCTGACACTGAGTGTTGAAACTCCATCTTGACAAGACAGCTGTTGAGGACGCTCACCCTGGAACTGGAGGCCTGGCCCCTTAAGGATCCCTGAACCCTGGCACTCTGAAGACTGGCATTTACCCAGCCTTCCATCCCACACAGGGGACCAGACCACCACCCGGAAAATGACACAGGCAAATCTGAAATCTGGGAGCCTAGCGAGCACAGCCCTAGGAGCCAGCCCACACTGCCAGCCAGGGTGGCCCATCCACTCGTGCATCAGGGGACCTGGGAGAGCCCTGGAAAGGGCTGACTGCACCTGCGGCTGCAGTCACGGCACGGAACTCTGGGAACAAAAGCCTGGGCTCTGGACTTCCCTGGTGGCCCACAGGTTAATTAAAACTCTGTGCTTCCAGTGCAGGGGGTGTAGATTTGATCCCTGGTGGGGGAAGCTGGGATCCCACATGCCGTGCAGTGCAACAACCAAAAATAATAATAAATTTAAAAGCCTGGGTTCAGGGGCCCTTGGAAAAGGGTGACCCAGAGGCACTCTCCTCTTCCTCTGCACCTGTGGGCACTTGGGGGAGAGTCAGCCATGTGTCCAGGCCTCTGGCCCTTCCAAACTGCCTTTAAAGACAGAGGGAAGATGCCTACCCTAACCCTCCAGAGACCACATGACTCTTTGTGTGAGGCCCTGGGAGGCTCTCCTTCATGGCCGTGGACACAGGGCCTCGCCTCTCTGCACCTCTGGGGTCTCATCTGTAAAACGACGCCATCAGGTGGGGCGGCCACGCGAGGGCGTTCAGCACCGTGTCCACCCAGCACACTCCAGGTGCCCAGCCAAAGCCTGTGCCTCCCTTCCTCCTCTTACCCTGCTGCACAAAAGTGCTGGCTGTGTCCCAGGGATTTCTCCAGGGGGACTAAGGGTGGGGGGCTTCAGGACACCACCTGGAACCTCCTCCCCTGACCCGGCAGCCCCCAAGGGCAGAGCCTTGTCACCGGATCTGCTGCTCCGAGGGCCCCTGCGTGGGACAACCCTCAGACAACACTGTTTAAAATGCAGATTTCTGAGCCCAGCCCAGCGGGACCTACTCCTCTCTCTTTTCACCAGCCTTTCCAGTGACTGCGGTCCCCTGAGGTGGGGTCTCTGCCCCAGAATCCAGAGCTCCTGGATAGGCGCAGGTGGCCAGCTCAGGGAAGATGCTGACAGGCGCCAAGCGCAGGGCCAAGGAGAAAAACCGCAAGGAAAGGGCGCTTGGCTCCCACCAGTAGAGGGAGCTGTGGACCTTCAAACCACCTGGCCGCCCGCAGCCAGACCGCCAGACCCGAAGGAAGGGATTTCAGAAGGCTCTCCCGGGGCCCGCACTTGGGTGTGCAAAACTCTGCACGCTGTTTGACAACTGTATACTTCTTATCAAGCAGTTTTACAGGCTGTCAGCTCTCAGCCTTCCTGTTTTTCTCTCTTCCACCCACTCTGTCATTGGCCCGGGCTCTCTCCCTTGACAAGAGGGCAACAGAGACAGAAAGGACGGAGTCAGAACCAGAGCTCAAAAAGGGGCCTCTGGACCAGCCTCCTCCCCAACCCCACAGGCTCAACCCCTCTCTCCTCTTCTTAACCAGGAAACAGCCCTGGGGAGGTGAAAGGATGTGTGCCGGCTTTGGGGAGCCAGGTACTGGGAGCCGACATCCATCCGATAGCTGTTCTGATGGTGCTCTCAGTGTTCACAGGAGGAGAGGGACCTTGGAGGGACCCTAAGGGAGCAGCTAACGTGATTTCCTCCCTGATGGCAGTTCCATGCATGCTAGGATTGCTAGTTCCAACATCAGGGACCCCCGTCTGTCGGTAACCTGACCCTCTGGCACGTGAAGTCCTGCTAATAAGCTTTTGCTGCCTGACAGGAGGCACCATACCAGTCAAACATTTGTGAGGCTGAAGGCCACCCAAAGGGCCTTTGGGGAGAAGAATCTGTGCTTCCTGCCCTGCCTTCCAGAGGAAAGGCCTCACGAGGGGCTTGAATTCCAGGTCCTCAGGGCTGGCTGCCTGTCCAGGTATGCAGACACTGTGCTGGATGAGGCCACTCTGCGTGTCTCCTAAGGGGCGAAGCAGGACTACTGTGATCTTGCTAGACATCCCTGGTATGGGCCGCTGCACTCTTGCCCTTCTCTGTCTGTCTCTGGTTCTCTCTCTGGGTTTCAGGCACTCGGGGGCGGAGCTGGTACAGGGCTGGTCCCTGGCTGCTTGGCTGGCTACCGGCACCCCATGAAAACACTCAAGAGAGCAGCAGCATCAGTGACTGTCCAAGTCATCCAAGCAGGGGCACCTGATGCTGAGACTCACTAAAGGAAACAGGAAGGGAGAAGATGATGGCCTTTTGTTTCTATGGAGACAGCACCTCGGGGTGAGGGGCTGAAGAAACAGAAAGCTTCTATTTCACCTCGAGTCAGGACGTGGCAAACGGTCCCTTTTGTGGTTGGGCCCGCCCCTCCCCTTCCCTTCCCTGCCAGGTGTTCACCATGGCAACCCTTCTTCCAAACAAGCGGTGCAGAGCAGCAGCAGCAGCATCTGGTGTCGGGGGAGCCAGGGAGTCCCGCGGGGATGGGACAGGCCCAGCTCCCCCTCCCTGGCAGGACATGGGCCCTGGCCTGGCTTTGTGTCCTGGCCCCACTACCACTTCCTGTGCCCTGGGACCACGTCACTCACCTCTCTGAGCTTCCACCTGCCACCTCTGTGGTTGTTTTGAGAGCCAAGTAAGAGAGGCCGCGGCACATGGAGGTGCTCAATAAATGCTTCCTGGCTGAATGTAGCTCTAGCTCTGGCACTGCTGTTGTGCCCAAATTCTCGGACACTCCTGGCCTGTCCTAACTCTAAGAGGCACGGACTGAGTACGTAAGGCTCTGGACCAGAGCTGGGGTGTCAATGGAGGGGAAGACCTGCACTCCAGCCAGGGTCAGGTCAAAGCCGGGGCCTGGAGGGGACCCAGGAATCCTGGAACGCAAGGCCCTGCCATCACCCGCCGGACCAGCCAGGGAGCCCAGTCTCACCGCTGCAAAGCCCCACAGCCTGGAGGGAGGGAGAAATCCCAACACGGAAACCCCTTCAATCCCAGAGATGCTGACATGAGAAAAGGTGCTGGCAGCGGCCCTGGCTGTTCCCACCAGCCAGAAAAGGCCACTCTGGAGACCGTTCTAGAGAAAGATAAAGGCCAGGACTCTAGGGCATCCCAGAGAGACCTCCCCGCCGCCAGAAAGATACCACCAGCAGGGACAATCTGTCCCAGAAGTAAGCAGCATGGCAAATGCCATTTATCAAATGAACAAAGGGAGGAGTCACGTCCAACTTTTACAAAAGAAATGAGGAAAAGTGGGTCAGGGTATTGGTGGGGTGTGTCTGTCCAGGACAACACCTGATCCAGCAAGGAACGAGAAGCTGAGGAGGAGCTCTAGGTTCAGAAGCGGTTTACAGTGGAGATACTTCCCCGGCCTGTGGCACTAGTAACAAAAGCTCCCCGACGACTCCTGTGCCCAGCACTGTCCTGAGCACTTCATGTCCTCGGAGCAACTGGGCTGGACAGGCTCACTCTCCCCCGCCTTTGGAGAAGGGGAACCTGGAGGTCTGATGAGCAGTGCTGGCCCAGGCCACATGCGGGCAGAGGCCAGAGCGGGACGGGGACACGAGAATGGTGGGGCCCAGAGCTCTGTGCTCTCCTGCCCGGAGGCAGCTACTAGAGCAGGCTCAGAGGCCTGGGGAGCCCTGGGGATGGTGCTGGGGGTGGGGGGCGGCGGGACACGACTCACCTGAGACGTCAGCAGGCTCAGAGGCCTGGGGAGCCCTGGGGATGGTGCTGGGGGTGGGGGCGGCGGGACACGACTCACCTGAGACGTCAGCAGGCTCAGAGGCCTGGGGAGCCCTGGGGATGGTGCTGGGGGTGGGGGCGGCGGGACACGACTCACCTGAGACGTCAGCACTGGAGCCCTCGTTGGGCCTCTTCCCCGTCATAAACTCCGCTTCGGCCAAGGCCTTGGGGGAGAGGGCGCTGGCTGTGCCATTGGGTGCCGCGGGCCTCTTGGACCGTCGGCTGAAGATCCTGCTGCCGAAGCGCCTGCCCTCCTTGGCCAGGGTGGCCTCCCCGTTGGCGGCTTCTCCCTTGCCGTTTCGGGCAAGGGCCTCTCGGGGTCTGGACTTCAGGTCCGTGTGCAGGTGGGAGACCCCCCGGGCATCCCTCCGACTCAGCTCTCCTAGGGGCACTGGCTCCACGGGGGGCAGCACCTGCTCCAGGGTGGCCAGGTCGTGCAGGAAGCTCTCCAGGCGCCGGGCCGACTCGCCCTTGTCGCCTTCCTCCTGCCCCTCAGCACGGCCGCTGGCCTCCTGCTGCTGCCGAGCGGCCCAGCGCATCATCTCCCCGGGCGGGGGCCGGCTGCCCGCCACCAGGGCGTACTTGGGGTTGATCAGCTTGCGCGCCACGGTGGAGGAGTAGTGGAGGCCGGGCCTGCCAGCGCCTCCTGCCAGGCCCAGCTGCTGGTACAAGTTCACCTCCTCGGAGATGGCGTACAGCTCCCGGAACTCCACGTCGAAGGGCTCCACGTGCTGCCCCGTCAGGAGGAGGAGGAGGTTCCTGTCCACGTGGGAGGAACTCCAGGTGAAGCTAGAACACGGGGACAGAAAAGCAAGACACATGGTGCCCGGGGCTGCAGCCTCGCCCCGCTGGCTGCCGCCTGGCTAGTCCATCTCAACACCCCCGCCGCCCGGCCCAACCCGATCTACCAGGGAGGCCGGACGCCTTGCTGCCTTGTGCCAGCTGTTTTCCCTCCACAGACCCAAATACTCCCTCGGGTCCAGGTCTTGGCCTCACGTGCAGTAAAGCAGGCAGTGGGTGCAGGGCGAGGGCGAGAAAAGTCAGGCCTGGATCCAAACCTGCTTTCCACTCTGCCTGCCTTGTAAAACAGGGCTCGTGAGGCATGTGGTCAGAGCTGTTGTGAGGCTAAAGTCCAACAACGTACACAGAAGGTTTCTCAGTTCCTGGCACAAACATACATTTAAAAGTAGAATCTGCAGCTGCCACTACTGTTATGAGCATTTCGTTTCTTATTAGTTCTTCTCTGAATTTTTAGAACACACGGCATCTGCAAAGCACCATACTTAAACCATGTGAGAGGGCTGATGCCATTTATTAATTGCTCCATCTGCCGGGGTCTTCTTCCAGCCTCAAAATGCAACCTGCTGTTGTGGACCGTGGAAGGCAGGCAGTGCTGAATGGTCAACAGAAGTTGACTGTCTTTCTTGAATAGTCCGTCAGCCAGAGAGTTTGAGGGAAGGGGTCGGCCGGGGGGTTATTCTTTGCCATCAGAACAGACTTAGAATATGAGCGGGTCTTAGACTTATGACACGTAGGACTGTGGAGGCTCCAGTCCAGCATCCTTCTGAATGCGAACATTTCTGACCAAGAACAAAGATTCCCCCCGCCCCAACCAGGGCCCAACTCACCTGAAGGATCCAGTGGCCACTTTGTCCCCATCTACCATAAGGAACTTTGACGACAGGGTCCCCTTGACCTTCCCCATGGGCATGTAGAAGCCCACGCCTGTCACAGAGCGGACACGGATGTTCTGTCGGGAAGAGGAGAAGGGCGCTGTCACTCAGGCTGGGAGCCTAGAAGCTCTGTGCCGAGTATCTTCTTGAGTAGAGGACAAGCCCTCTTGTCCACAGGGTCCTGCCTGCTGGCCCCTATCTGTATTTGACTCTGCTTCCTACGGCCGGAGGAGGTCAGCAAGTCTTGCTTTGGGCATGGACGGGCCCAGGGCAGCCCTGGCCTGCTCTCAAAGCTCCTCAGCAGAGAAACACAACCCTACCGTCAACCCTGACAGTGACTCTGCGGGCTGAGCACCCAGGACTGGGCCAGAGCCTCCCACCTCAGCTTCAGCAGTCTTGGGATAAAATGTTAAGCTGGGCGTGCAGTTTAGGGTTATCAGTTCACGAGGCAAGGTTTCAGACAGAGGGAAGGGGGCTGGCAGTGCTGCTCACCTGGACCCCTGAACTGGGGAGCAGGCCTAGGAAGGGGCAGAGGGGGTCTCCATCCCACTTCCTTCCCACCCCCCGCCCTGCCCCAGGGGTACAACCTACCCGAATACGGAAGTCAGGGAGCTCCAAGCCCTGACACATCTCCAGGAAGTAGTTCACACCTGCCTCATCCAGGATGATATACACGGGGACCCGGCGCTTGGAGGCAGCGTCCACAATGTCTTGGAAGATCTCGCCATCAGTGAAGAGGTCCATGACCACAGCAACGACCTGGGCAGGAACGGGCGCTGGTAAGGCACATGGCGACTGCACCTCTAGAGAGTCACTCTGTGGCCTGCAGAGGACCAGCGGGGCTGGGCTAAGTGGTGCCCAAGAGAGTCAGAAATGCCACCTGCACCACCCCCCCCACCTCTGAACACAACTGAGCAGGAGATGGGTGCTCTGCTCTGGGAAATGAAGATGGTGCGGAGGGTGCTGGCCATGCGTCCTTGACAAATCCCCACTGCCTACCCTGGGGGTTTCCCAGCAGCTCTTCAGAAGTCATATTGGGGGAGATCTAGGAGGCTGAGGAGAGCTGGTCCTGATGCCCTTGGGAAATAAGCAGGCTCAAGAGGCTGCAGTCACAGAGATGCATAGGATGGACCATCACCGCAAGCTGCAGATCTGCTCAGATACGACTTTCTCTGCAGACCTGAGTGCTTTGATGTCCCTGCAGCTGTGCAAAGCCCTGCGCTTCCCTGAGCACAGATCTAGGCAGAGCTCCAGTTGGCTCAGGCTCCCTTGGCCTCCAGGGGTCCAGCCATCCTGCTCCATCCTCAAAACAAGGTCCCTGCCTCTCCTGGCTGTTTAGTCACCAAATCGTGTCTGACTCTTGTGATCCCATGGACTGGAGCCCACCAGGCTCCTCTGTCCATGGGATTCTCCAGTCAAGAATACTGGAGTGGGTTGCCATTTCCTTTGCCAGGGGATCTTCCCAACCCAGGGATCAAACCCAGGTCTCCTGCATTGCAGGCCGATTTTTTAGCATCTGAGCCATGATTTCCAGAAGCCAGTCTTGATTAGTCATCCTGAGAAGGAAGGCCTTCTGCAGCCCGAGGCAGCTTGCCTTTCTTACCTCAGCTGCCTCACTTTCCTATACAAACAAACCTTGTTCCAGGACTTCCCTGGCAGCCCAGTGGTTAAGACTCTGTGCTTCCACTGCGGGGGGCACTGGTTTGATCCCTGGTCAGGGAACTAAGATCTTGCATGCCATGTGGTCAAACAAACAAAAAACCCTTTTTCCACTCCAGAGGCAGGGTTTTCTTGCTGGCCCCAAGCACTGTGTCTGTGATGCAGAGGAAGGGCATGCTTTGGGGTCAGAGAAATCTGATTATAACCACTTTCCATTTCTGTAACCTTAGGTAAGTCCTTTAACCTTGATGAGCCTCTGTTCCCTCATCTGCCAAGTGTGGATACTCGGTACCTGGTACATTTGGCATCAGGATTAGAAATACATCTGTAAGCATCAAACACAACACCACAATAAATGGTAACCACCGTGTGATCGAAGGAGGCTGCTCATGGTTGTAAATGAATGCCCGAACCCTGAAGTCGGGCAGACCAGGCCTGGTACTGCTGACTCATCAGTGCCAGCTTCCTTGGCAGCAAAATGGAGCTAATAGTAGCACCTGTCTCAAAGGGCTGTTGAGAAGGCTTAGAGAAGTAAACTGTGAAAGCATTTAGCAAAGTGCCTGGCACATGTGAAACTCAGTAAGTGTATCCTCTGTCACCATGCCCTTCATGCGTGCTCTGCCATTATCTTTCCCTCTAAAGACCACCCCCGACACCATTTATGCAAGGCTATAGAAGGCTCTTCTTAGCACCTACATTTACTGTTTTTTAACAGTATAACTGCTTTGGGTTTCCTTGATGGCTCAGACAGTAAAGAATCTGCCTGCTAACGTAGGAGACCCAGGTTCAATCCCTGAGTCAAGAAGATTCCCAGGACCAGGGCATGGCAACCCACTCTAGTCTTCTTGCCTGGAGAACTCCATGGACAGAGGAGCCTGGCAGTCTACAGTCCATGGAGTTGCAGAGTCAGACATGACTGAGCAACTCACACACACACACACACACACACAACTGCTTTACAGTGTTGTGTCAGTTTTTGCTGTACAACAACGTGAATCGGCTACATGTATCTCTTGAGCCCTCCTCCCACCAGCCCCCCATCCCATCCCTCTAGGTCATCAGAGCACTGACCTGGGTTCCCTGTGCTAGACAGCAGTTCCTGTTAGCTGTCTGTTTTACATGTGGTAGTGTATATACGTGAATACTCTCTCAATTCGTCCCGCCCTCTCCTTCCCCACTGTGTCCACAAGTGCTCTACATTTAATACTCAAGCATTCATATAAGTAGCATTTGCTGAGTCCCACTGGCAGAGGGAGGACCTAAAGACAAGTAAACTGTAGTCCCTAACCTCAAGGGGTTAATCCAGTTGGAATCATAAGACATCCACACAGAATAATATGACATAAGGGAAAACGAGATAAATGCCTTACAAGATGCACGAATGACACTCGGTGAGAGTGCAGAGGAGGAGTGGGAGGAAGAGAAGGAGGGATTTAGGGAGGGCGGAGTTGAAAGATTACTTGCAGTCAGCGGAGACAAGAAAGATTTCACCAAGGAAGCTGAAAACTGAAGAATGGGCAGCCTTGGGCACCATGAGAAATGAGCGGAGAATAAACAAGCTGGGAAGCGGGAAGGGCTGCCATGCATGGGTGTGTAGGTTGTGCACTGCACACAGGGCTGAGCAGGCGAGTGGAGCTCAGCCCGCCTGAGAGAGGCCCTTTCCTAATCTGCACACAGGTGCCACCTGGGCCACCAAAGGCCTAGGAGGCGAGCATCCAGGCAAAGGACACAGCACTGGCAGAGGCACTGAGGACAGGCGTGGCTGACAAAATCAGAGGTGATACAAACACAATCTGAATGAGAAAAGAGAAGTAATTATAGCCATATTAGGGCTTCCCTGGTGGTTCTGATGGTAAAGGGTCTGCCTGCAATGCGGAAGACCTGGGTTTAACCACTGGGTTGGGAAGATCCGCTGGAGAAGGAAATGGCAACCCACTCCAGTATTCTTGCCTGGAGAATCCCACGGACAGAGGAGGCTGGCGGGCTACAGTCCATGGGGTCACAAACAGTCAGACACGACTGAGTGACTAACACTTTCACAGACATATTCACTTTTTAAGAAATTCTTACTATTCAAGAAAGGGTAAAAATGGTCAAAAGAATAGGACCATTCACACATTGATGAATTTGAAAATGAAAATGACATGGATAAGTCATAAAAGTGAACTAAACACATCAACTATAGTTTAATTTTTTAAAAAGCATAATCAAGTAAGGTTTATTCTAAAAATGTAAGGATTATTCAATATCAGAAATATATTAATTTATAACATTGATAGTGTAAAAGAGAAAATCATATATTACCTTAAGTTTTAAAAAAAGTATCTGATAACACTAGTTATGATTAAAATTCTCAAAAAACTAGGAATAGAAACTTCCTTATCATGATAAAGGCTAGCTACTAAAAAACCCGTATGAAACATACTTAAATTTGCATTCCCTTTAAATCCTAAGCAAGTTGAGAATATCACCACTATCACTGCTGCTGTTCAACAGTACTCTAGGTCCTGAACAATGCCATATGCCAAGAAAAAGAAATGAGCTGGAAGCATTAAGAGAGACAAAACTATCAGTATTTAGAGATGATATTTTTATTAAAAATCCAGGAGGATGCAGAGAAAAACTTTTAGAAGTAATAGGAGAATTTGGCAAAATTTTCCAGATATGAGGGAAACAAAAAACAATAGCATTCTTCTAATATAGCAATGATCAATTTTTCTTTAAAAAAAAAAAGGAAAATAAGATCCATTCAAAATTATAATTTAAGCAGGTAATATTTAGGAATGAATACCTCTATGGAGAAACTTAGAAAACTCTGGTTAAAGGACAGTTAAAATTATTTGGGTAAATAAAAAGATAAATCATGTTCATCGATAATATGATTCAATGTTTTAAAAATCCAGTCCTCATATTAACAAGATCTAATACAGTTCCAATGAACAGGCAGTAAATTTTTTTTTGAGGTGCTCAGATATTTCAAAGATGTGAGGAAGAATGAAGATCCACAATAGCTAACTCAATCTTGAAAAAGAAAAGCTAAAAGGGCACACCTGTCCCACTGGATGGTAAGACGCACTGCAGCGTCAGCGGATGAGAACTGTGGTCCTGAGGTGGGAAGGGACTGGCAAATAGACCGTGGGACAGAACGGAGAGGCCAGAAATATATATGGGCCTACACACACGCGTAAACTTTAAGTCTGGTAGAGGTAGAATCACAACTCGGTGGAGAAAGGATGCTTTTTAGCACATGCTATTGGGACAATCGTCATACTAAACAGAGAAAAACAAAGTAGATCCCTACCTCATACAATATACAAAGGTGGATTTCAGGTAGGCTGGACCATCTGAAAGTGGAAGATAAAGCTAATAAAGGAATTCATGAAATGTAGGAAAATGTCTTCATGACATAAGCAAGAAAAGATTTCTTAGGATTCCAAAAGCATGAATCATAAGACAAATAAAAATTTTTTAAATGCCTTTAGCAAATTAGGGATTTTCTGTTCAAAGAAAGATGTCAATAGACAAAGGGAACTGGAGGTGACAGAAGATACCTGCAATGTCTACAACCAAAAGAAGTTAATAACATACAAGAGATTCCTGCACATCAGCAAGAAAAAGACAGAAAATTAATTAGAAAAATGGGCAAAGGCTATGAATAGGCAGTTCCTTAAGGAGAAAATACCTGAATGGCTAACAAGTATATAAAGAGAAGCAGACATCATAAGTAATCAGAAAGATTCAAATTAAAGCCAAGAGATAGTAATAAGAGTAAATGGAACTTTTAAAAATTTTATCAGTTCAGTTGCTCAGTTGCTCAGACTCTTTGCGACCCCATGGACTGCAGCATGCCAGGCTTCCCTGTCCATCACCAACTCCTGAAGCTTGCTCAAACTCATATCCATCGAGTCAGTGATGAATAAAATAAATTAAAAAAGCATAGAGATAAGAGAGATATGACTTTACAATATGAACTAAAAACCAGAATGCTGGACAGTTCTAAATGTTGGTGTGAGAAAAGGGGACCCTCATTCACTGTGGGTGGGATGGAACACTGGTACAGCTGTTCCTTAGGGCAACGGGCAGAGAGCTTCATGGATTTAAGACTGTGTATACCTAGAAGACCAAATATTAAAAAAAAACTAAGATTATGGCATCCGGCCCCATTACTGCATGGCAAATAGAAAGGGAAAAGGTGGAAGTAGTGACAGATTTCCTCTTCTTGGGCTCCAAAATCACTGCAGACAGTGACTGTAGCCACGAAATTAAAAGATTATTGCTTCTTTGCAGGAAAGCAATGACAAACCTAGACAGTGTGTTGAAAAGCAGAGACATTACTCTGCCGACAAAGGTCCGTATAGTCAAGGCTATGGTCTTCCTGGTGGTCACATATGGTTGTGAGAGCTAGACTGTAAAGATGGCAGAACGCCAAAAAATTGATGCCTTCGAACTGCGGTGCTACAGAAGACTCCTAAAAGTCCCTTGGACAGCAAAGAGATCAAACCAATCTTAAGGGAGATCAACCCTGAATATTCACTGGAAGGACTGATGCTCACGCTGAAGCTTCAGTATTTCGGTCATCTGATGTGAACAGCCAACTCACTGGAAAAGTTCCTGATGCTGGGAAAGATTGAGGGCAAAAGAAGAGGGCACCAGAGAATGAGATGGCTGGATGGCATCACCAATGCAATGAACATGAACTTGGGCAAACTCCGGGAGATGGTGAGGGACAGGGCCTGGTGAGCTGCAGTCCATGGGGTCACAAAGAGTCAGACATGACTGGACAAACAACAGCACACCTAGAAGCCAGCCGTGTACTCTTGGCCACACACCCAGGGCAGCCTCTTGGGGCTTTGTCCAGGTCTATCAGGGGCAGGAACAAAGACACTCACGATAGCTTTGGGACAGCAGAGAGCTGGCAACAACTCAGATGTGCATCTCTAGAAGAACGGGTGAACAAATGTGAGGGATGCTCAGGACAGAGTCCTCTACGGCAGGCAGAAGCAATGGACGAGTCACACGTGTGGAACTTGGAGAGCTCTTCTAAAATGGATGTGCGCGTGTGCGTGCTCAGTTGTGTCCGACTCTTTGGCACTCCGTGGACTACAGCCCGCCAGGCTCCTCTGTCCATGGGATTTCCCAGGCAAGAAGACCGGGATGGGTTGCCATTTCCTACTCCAGGGGATCTTCCCAACCGAGATGCATCTCCTGTAACTCCCACATTGGCAGACAGATTCTTTACCACTAAGCCACCTGGGAAGCCCTTACAATGGACATTTGGATTTAAAATATTAGAGCATGTGATCTATAGTCCAGTACCATTAATGTAAATCGAAGTACACTACATAAGATAACTCTTCATGTTTTTCAAGGATATACACTGAATAGAGGAGAGGGGCTGCCTGTGGCAGGAGAAAGGGATGGGAGGGAAGCAGAGAGTAAATTCAGAGGGGCCTTCCCTGGATTGATGACAGCAGCAGACCATGAACTGAGCTTCACAATCAGGTCTGCTCCTGAGAGCACAAACGAACAAAAAACAGTTGGCCCAAACAGCTCAGGGTAGGTGTGGGGCAAGGACAGCCGGGAGCCTGGCGTGCTGCAGTCCATGGGGCCACAAAGAGTCGGACACAACTTAGTGACCGAGCAACAGCAAGGACGACAGGGTGGGGCTGGATGGCGGTGGGCTTTGGTTTTAACAGGCCGCGTCAGGCTTCATCCAGCAGAACACAGCTCCCAGCGTCTAGCAGGCTAGGGATATGTTGTCTCCCACGTGCTGCCTGAGGTCAGAGTCCACCGTCTGCTCATTTCCAGACTCTCTGCGGTGTCCAGCTCAAGGCGGACTCTCAATATGTTGCCGGGGAGGGCTTGACTGGCTCAGGAAAGCACATCAGGATTCACTTGTGTTCTTGTTTTGTAATTGAAAGAGCAGGGAGCCAGCTCACCCTCGCCCCGACCCAAAGGAGGAGGTGCGGGGAGAGCATGGCAAACCAGAGGGAGAGATGTGTCCTGGGGGGGGGGAGCCTTGCTTTGGGGAGGCTTGGTCTGCGGCGCCCTGGTGAGGGCCAGCCATCTGTGTCACTACCAATTAAGCAGTGAAATATCTGTAGTGGGAAAAAAAATCAATTGCTCGCTGACTCCTGCAATCTCATTGTGGAGGAGAGGTGATAATTACCCTCGGCTTTGGTCTCGGAGGCCCGGCTTGACATTCCGATCCACGGGCGGCATGAGGCCCACGAAAACCAGCTCCCTACTCCTGCCCAGCGTTTAATGTGCCACGTGGTCTTCTGGGTCAAACCTGACTTCAAGGCTCCCGGTATAAATGGAAAATCGGGTTTTAAAAGAGGGACGTGGATTTCGTCAAGAGGGAAAAGTCATTCCTTCTTCCCGGCAGGCTCCCAGCCTTCTTTACCTGGTTACCCACTGATGCGCAGCACCTGGGGGGGAGAGGTTAATTCGAGGCAGCAGGAGTTTCTAGACGCTGTTGCAGGCGGCAGCAAAGAGGCTCTGATGCTGTAATACTTCTCATCGGGCACTTGGTTAGCTGTCTCCTCCTTTGATATCTGGCCTCAGTGGTGGAGCAGGGAAGCAGGGTGTGTTAGGGAGCCTTAGAATTCCCCTCCATCTGTCATTTACCTTTAATTAAACTGCCAGCTTTTCAGATTCTCTTCCTGGACGCCTTAATTACCATTAGATTAACAAAATGAAGGGAAAGGACTCCACCTGCCATGCGCACTCCACACGGCTCTGCTCAAGACATCGGGGACTGGCGCCCCTGCGTGTGTTGGGATGACCTGGTCTGGATGCCCACCGCACTGGTGGTCTCTGTACCACAGAGCCATGCTCACTGGCCTGCCCTGGAGGGACTTCCAAAATCAACATCCTCTCGGTCACCCTGGCCAGAAGCCTGAATCTACTGGTCTCCCTCCTCCTCCCTGTGACCGAATCTGACCGCCACCAAGTCCAACAGGTCCTGCCTCCTCTGTGCACTTCCTCTGGGTCAGCTCCTTTCTGCTCTCACTGCACGGCTGTCCTCACCTGGCACCCCCTCGTTTTAATGTTTATTTATTTGGCTGTGCTGGGTCTTTGTTGTGGCCTGTGGGATCTTAGCTGCCTGGCCAGGGATCGAACCTAGGCCCTCTGCTTTGGGAGCATGGAGTCCTGGCTGCTGGACCACAGGGAAGTTGTCCCCCTTCTCATTTCTTAGTGAACTTCTGGGATAGTTTCCTAATTAGTCTTGCCTTTTCCATCACTGTGCTCCAATTCTTTCTCCATACCAGTGACACTCCCCCTCCCCCCAAGCAACAGACTGGTGAAGTGGTGGGTCCTACAGTCAAAGTCCTTAGCTTGGTATTGAAGGACCTTATGATGGCCCCTTCCTCCTCTCCAGCTTCACCTTGGACAGTCTCACGTCTGCCCCCTGCTTTCAGCTATGCAGGATGACCTGCAGTTACCCTAACACAGGGTTTCTCTACAGTGGCACTTCTGGGCACAGTATTTCTCGCTGTGCGTGTGTGTAGGTGGGGGAGGGTGCCAGGGCGGGAGGCGGGGCGTGCCATCCTGTGCATTGCAGAATGTTTAGTAGCAAGCCAGTGAACGCAAAGTCACTCAGTCGTGTCCGACTCTTTGAGACCCCATGGACTGTAGCCTACCAGACTCCTCTGTCCATGGGATTTTCCAGGCAATAGTACTGGAGTGGGGTGCCATTTCCTTCTCCAGTAGCATCACCCAAAATGGTGACAACCAAAAATGCCTATAGATACAGATAAATGTCTCCTGAGGACAAAATTGTCTCACTCTCTTGACCCCCCCACCCCGCTTTGAGAACCACTACACATAACAGGGGAGAAGGCAATGGCACCCCACTCCAGTACTGTTGCCTAGAAAATCCCATGGATGTAGGAGCCTGGTAGGCTGCAGTCCATGGGGTTGCTAGAGTTGGACACAACTGAACGACTTCACTTTCACTTTTCACTTTCATAAATGGCAACCCACTCCAGTGTTCTTGCCTGGAGAATCCCAGGGATGGCGGAGCCTGGTGGGCTGCCGTCTATGGGGTCGCAAAGAGTCGGACACGACTGAGGCGACTTAGCAGCAGCAGCAGCAGCACACATAACAGGTAGTTTCCAGTTCTCCTGTTCCTTCCCCTCCCGTACTCCTGTGAAACATCTATGCATCTTTCAAGATCCAGGCAAGAATTTCCTGAACGTTCCCCACGCCCTGCTTCCTGCCCACATTGTGTCCTGGGCAAACAACAGAGGTCCTTGACATTTTATTGTAACATCTGCTCAATGGCTCTGTTCTTTACTGGGCTGTGGGCTCCCGGATGATAGGGGCCATCTGATTTATCTCGAAATCTCCACCCTGAGGGGACATCTCAACAGTCAGTTCTCCATGACTGTGGAATGAATGTCTAAATGGAGGGTGTTTCATGTCCACTGTTTTATTTGTGGGGTGTGGACCTAGCTTTGTGGTTATCTCTTTAATTTCATTAATGACTATAGATACTGTGGTGGAGGGGGAAAAGAAAAGAATGCTAGCAGGATTCTTGGTTAGATCTCGCTGGAAGGCAGAGTTGGCATTCCTCAAGGGCACAGAGAAGGGAAAAGAAACGGGTGCCTTCTGGGACTGCTGCCTGAATGCCGGTCCCAGGTCTGGTCTGCCTCCACTCCACCTACCCAAGGTCTCGACGGAGCAGCCAGCCGGTGAGTGGGGACAGTACTCAACCAAGGGGTAAAAGTCCACACCAAGGACATCTGGGGGCAGAGGTGCCCCCAGCACGTACAGCCAGCACTTCTGTGCAGATTACGAAAGGTACCCGTCCTCCCTGTGGTGGAAGCAAGCTAGTAAACAGAGCATGGGATACAAGTCAGCCCCGTAAAGCCACCAAGGCCAGGGCAGCGCACAGGCAGCATATCCGCCCATGGCCCCCGCACTGGACATTCCAGACATGCAGAACCTCAGAGCTAGGAGGAAAGAGAACGGAGCCCAGCCCCGAGGTTAAGTCTCCCAGCTGGTCTTTGGCAGAGGTGGGACGGAAGCCCAGGCTCTGACCCCAGACCAGTGCTGTCGCCCCCAGACGACGCAGTCAGGGCAGGCTCTGGGGAGGCCTGCTCTGACTAGTACCTGAGGTCACCCCTGATCATACAAAACCAGGATGCACACATAGAGCCGGACAACACCACCCTCTCCTTCACTGGTTTCCCCAGGCCTGCTGACGTGGAGCCTAGGCACTGGGGGGGTGTGGTTGCCACCGCTGTGACAGATCCGCCCATCTCACTGAGCTCCATGGTGGGGATAAAGCAAGAGGCCACAGGTCAAGCATGCTCCTTGCAGGGATGTACTGGTCACTTTTTCCTGGGGAGGAAGGGAGGGAGCCCACCGAGGCACAGGGGCAGTCCCAGTCCCCGCAGGCCCACTGATGACCCATGTGAGCCCAGGGCCTGACTTTTACCTCCCATGTCTGCCCTGCCTGCCTCCTAGGGCTGTTGGGAGGTTCAGATGAGATCATGCCTATAAAATTCCATGAAAAAGCCATATGGTTATGAGGGACAATCACTAGACAGGGTTGTTGTTGTCTAGTCACTCAGTCATGTCCAACTCTGCGACCCCATGGACCACAGCACACCAGGCTTCCCTATCCTTCACCATCTCCTGGAGTTTTCTCTGACTCATATCCATTGAGTCGGTGATGCCATCCAACCATCTCATCCTCTGTCACCCCCTTCTCCTCCTGCCCTCAATCTTTCCCAGCATCAGGGCCTCTTCCAATGAATGGGGCCAGCTGCCCACACCTCCAGCCTGAAGGTGCCTTGGGGTAGGAAGGGCAGCAGGTGGGCAGACTGGTCAGCTGCTGCCTCCCAGGAGAGCCATCTGTCTGGCAGTCCAGGGGAGTCAGTTCTGGGGGGACCACCCAGCATCCGGCTCAGACAGCCCAGCTGTGTGGAGCACCTTCTCTGATCTGCCCAGGGAGCCATCAACGTCTCCAGAGCACTGGCTGTCACATTGGAGCATGTAAAGAGCATCACCTGGTGTGTGGCTGGGTGAGGTGCACCCGCTGGGTGAGCAGATTCCAGGGTCCCATCCTCAGCAGGCCCATGAAAGTACATTTTAACAGCACCCCCCAACCCCCACCCCGCCTGCCTCAGGTGATCCGAATGCAGGTGGAGGATGGATCACGCTTGAAGTAATGGCAGGTATGTGGAAGAGAACCTATTCTTTGGAAGCAGAAGGTCTCACTGGTTGCGTGATCTTGAGTGAGTCACTTAATCTAAGCCTCAGTTTCCTCATTTTAAAATGGGGAGGTGGTCGCTTCACAGGGTTGCTCTGAGTTTTAAATGAGATAAAGCAGCAGCGCAAGGAGCACAGAGCCTGGCCTGCTGCGAGTAGAGGGTCCATGCCGGCAGCCCTTTCTCTCCTCTGAAGGAACTCAGAACAAAGGGGCCTCACTTTGGAGGTGGCCGGGCCAGCGTGGGGGCGCATGCTCCCAAGGAACCAGGCGTGCAGAGCTGCCCACCGGCCCCAGACATCATGGCAGATATTTTCCTCTGCTTGATACCATGTCCAGCAGACCCGGCCCGGGGTGGTGATGAAAGCCCAGGCAGCTACACTTCCAGGAGTCAGAACATGAACTGATCGAGGGGAAGGGCAGCTCAATCAAGGGACGAGTGAGTCTGTACAGTGCGCAATCCTTTGAGCGATGCTGGGAGACTGCCTTACCTCACCGAGCAGGAAACACACCTCTAGGAAAACTGTGGCCCTGGGAGTTCCCTGCGGGGTCCAGTGGTTAGGACTCCAAGCATTCACTGCTGGGGGTCCACGGTTCAATTCCTGGTTGGGGAACTAAGAGTCTTCAAGGCACATGGCATGGCCAAAAAAACACAAAAAACCCTGCTGTCCCAGTGGAGAACACCTTCAGGTGGGGCTCGGGACCCAACCGGCTGCTGTTGAGTGCACCGCAAAGACTTTCTTTTGTCATGAAGGCTGCAACAGGCCCCATCCAATTTCTGCCTCGGTGGGATGTGAACAACTGGACGAGAAAGCTTTACCTTAAGCATTCTGGGTGTGCTCCCTGGGGCGAGAGAGGAGAGGAGAGCTCAGGAGAGGAGGTCCGCACGGCCACCTAAGGGACACCCACAGACACCTTGCATCCTCCACCCCCTGGACTCTAGATTCATTTCTTGAAATCCCCACAGTCCAGGAGCAACCTGGAGCAAGTGGAGGAAGCACAGACTAGACTCAGGGGTCCCACAGAGGTGGTGAGACAGTAGGCATTGCTTGTCCGCTGGGAACTCTGCCTAAAGCGAGGCTGCCTCATGGTTCTTGTGAGGCCAGGCGCGAGCTGGGGGCTCAGCGTCAGCTCCATGGGAGAACAAGTTTCCAGAGGCCTTCCACTCTTGGCAGGTGGAGCCAACAACCCAACCCGAACTATGCTGCTGCCCGGCCCAAACCCTTGGCCTGAGGTCAGCCTCACCACAGCCCCTCTGTGTGCTTCTGGCCCACTTGCTTCCTTGATGACAACCTCCTCTGCCTTCTCCAGGCACACCCCGCCGGCTCCAGCCCTCGTGCCTTCATTCACACTGTCACCGGCCTTCTTCCTGTGGGAACAGGAATGCCCTTTCCATGTCGAGGTCCTTGCTTCCCTCTCCCTGGGCCGTCCCAGGGTCCCCAGCTCCCAGGGCCGTGTGTGCCTCTCCCAGGAGGCCTGTCTGAGCGCATGGCGGGGGACAGAGACCTGACGGGCTGTGTTACACAGGAAGCATGGGTCTAAACAGAGCACCTCCGCAGTAGGGAGCTTCCCTCGAAGGCCTGACGAAGCAGCCTGGACCAGAGCCCTGGCCCACCGAGAGGGCAGAGCCAAGACCTCTGGGGTGGTATTCTCGGCCTGGAGGCCAGGTGTCTGGGCTTTGTCCCCTGAGGATTCCCGGCTGTCTGCGGCCATGTTACTTTGTTCCAGGCTCACTAATTAGACATCATTAAACACCAGGCTCCCTCCTGCACTGCCAGCCGCTGGAGCCCAACTCTGCCAGCCAGGCCCCTTGCTCTCTCAGACTCCCCGGCCTCTGGGCCAGCTCTGTTCCTGACTCTGCTGTACGCCACTGGGGCTCACTCCCCGTCCATCTGAGCCTTACAAGGTGCTCTTGACACTCATTCTGCAAACGAGGTGGATGAAGGGGTGATGGAAAGGAGACTTGGGCCTGGTCTCCGGAGACAGAAAACAGACTGTGCCTGTGTGAGCAAGGTCAACTAATTCAGCCGCAAAGCGGCATATGTGATCCACCAGGGAGTACACAGAGCAATTCTTTTTAGGATCCTAGGCCAGCTTTTCACTGCCCCACGGCATGCTTCTGGGATGACTTTCCCTGCTCTAAGTTGGTGTTAATTAGTGAAAATTATCTAATGCAAGCTCATTTAACATTAGCTTAAAGCTAAACATAATTAGGAAGATAAATCAGCTGCTAAAAAAAAAAAAAATCCAATGAAGATACACAGATGATTTTTAGGATCAGCTGCTGGTTTGGGTTACTGGCCTGGAGGTCTGAGCATCACACAATATGTGGGGAAGGCAGGACTCCAAGAAGTACCTTCAAGCTATTTCTTGATTGATCCATCAGGGCAAGATAACTGGAGTTGGCAGTCTGCCCAGGAGGTTCTGCGAGGTGGTCAAGCTAACCTGGTGGCCACTGCCAGGTAGTGAAGCTTCCTGGGAGGGCTTCCCCAGAGGCAAGTGGAGGGTGTGGGGAGCAGGGGAAGGCAGGCAGGAGGATCTGGGCGATGGGAATAGTGTAATCTGTGCACTCCCAGCCCTCTGGTCTTGTATACCCTGCCCTCTGCCCACCTGCCCTTCCATACTGGCTGCTGCAGCTGGCAATTCCCAAGAGTTCTCTGTGCCCCTGGAGCTCAGTGAGACTCAGGCTCATCTCAGTTCCCATTCGGCTTCACTATTTACCCACTGCCGTGAGACAAGGGAAAGGCAGGTTCAACCCCTGGGTCGGGAAGATGCCATGGAGGAGGAAATGGCAACCCACTCCAGTATCCTGCCTGGAAAATCCCATGGACAGAGGAGCCTGGGGAACTACAATCCAAGGTGTCGCAGAGTCGGACACAACTGAGTGACTAAGCATGTGTGACTTTATGCTCAGTGGCTCAGCTGTGTCCAACACTTTGCAACCCCATGGATTGTAGTCCTGCAGGCTCTTCTGTCCGTGATTTTCCAGGCAAGAATACTGGAGTGGGTTGCCATTTCCTACTTCGTGTGTGACATTATCATCTGTAAAATGGAAAGTTCCTGGATTGTCGTGAAGGTTAAATGAAATTACGTATTTCAAAAGGGCTAGTGTGGTCTGGTATTCAAGAACTCAACAGTTTATGGCTTCCCAGGTGATTCAGTGGGTGAAGAATCTGCCTACAATGCAGAAGAAGTAGAAGACGAGGGTTTGATCCCTGGGTTGGGGAGATCCCCTGGAGAGTTCATTTCAGTCACTAAGTCCTGTCCAACTCTGCGAACCCAGGCATGCCAGGCCTCCCTGTCCATCACCAACTCCCGGAGTTTACCCAAACCCATGTCCATCGAGTTGGTGATGCTGTCCAACCATCTCATCCTGTCGTCCCCTTCTCCTCTTGCCCACAATCTTTCCCAGCATCAGGGTCTTTTCAAATGAGTCAGCTCTTCCCATCAGGTAGCCAAAGTATTGGAGTTTCAGCTTCAACATCAGTCCTTGCAATGAACACCCAGGACTGATCTCCTTTAGGATGGACTAGTTGGATTTCCTTGCAGTCCAAGGGACTCTCAAGAGTCTTCTCCAACACCACAGTTCAAAAGCACCAATTCTTTGGCACTCAGCTTTCTTTACAGTCCAACTCTCATATCCATACATGACCACTGGAAAAACCATAGCCTTGACTAGACGGACCTTTGTTGGCAAAGTAATGTCTCTGCTTTTGAATATGCTGTCTAGGTTGGTCATAACTTTCCTTCCAAGGAGTAAGGGCATGGCAAGTATTCTTGCCTGGAGAATCCCATGGCCAGAGGAGCCTGGTGGGCTACAGTCCATGGGGTCGCAAAGAGTCAGACACGACTGAGACGACTGAGCACGCACACACAACAGTTAATGGCTGTCACTACCCTCCTCCCCGTCCTGCGTTCATTGCCTTTCTCAGGGCCTACGTTTTATGAGTCTGTGTATTTCTGTGTATTTCCGGAATGTGGCGCATGCCAGGTGCTCAGTGAAACCTGGGGAGTGAATGAGCAAATGCGGGGAAGGGAACCCATACTCACAGTTGGTCCTCCAAGACCCACAGAGAGGTGGAGAGCCCTGGTCCCTGCACTGCCCCCACCTTCTGCCGACTCACTGCTAGGACACAGAACAGAAAAGAGCTTTTATCTGGAGCCTCCCTCAGGCCCCACCAGGGCTGTGAAAGGCCCAACAGGGTGACCACTGGACAAGCTGGGTCAGGGTGAGTTAACAGATTATTGGAAACTTGGGCCAGAGAGACCACTAACTAGAAAAGCCACTGGCTCTTTTCTTGGGCTAAGATTCTGGGGTCATTAGCAAGTTCACAGACTCCACGAATTTCAGAAGAAGAAAAGGAAAACAGGGGCAGGCAGCGGACCAGCTACGGCTGCATGGTCATGGCCCCTGGGGAGGAGGGCGGCAGAGGGGCTGGGATCACTAGAGTGACTCAGCCTGGGGTGGGGGGTGGTCAGGACAGCACCAGAACAGCGGCAGGTGGTCAGCCAGGACCTGCCCCCACTCGTGGTCGTCTGCCCTGCTCCTCTCTCCCCCAGACTGGAAGCCTGCCCCAGAACATGCTCTGCCCTGTACACTCGGAGGAGAGGGTGGTGGATTTGACCACCAGCCAAGGCGAAGCAGTGAGGTAGCATCCTGATGGGGTGGCGTGGGGGTGGGGTTGCTGGCTGGGACTCCCATCAGGGTCTCAGTTTGACTGTGGGGACCCAAGTCCAGGGAGGGGGGTCAGAAAGTGGCCAGTAAGAAGTCCCTGGAGACCAGGTCTAATCTCTGGTTTGGGAACTAAGATCTCACATGCCTCGAGGTGACTGAGCCTGCTTGCCGAAACAAAGAGCCCATACGCCGCAACTAAGACCTGAATACAGCCAAAAATACATTAGGAAAAAAAAAAAAAAAAAAAAAGGTCCCTGGGAGGGAATTGTCTGGTAGTCCAGTGGTTAGAACTCAGCGCTCTCACTGTTAAAAGGCATGGGTTTGATCCCTGGTTGAGAAGCAAAGATCCCACAAACGACGCAGTTTGGCCAAACTAAATAAACAGGTCCCTGGGCACTGCCCACACCAGCTTCCTGGCGATGTGACCTGCCCCAGTGCCACAGGCAGCAAGAATCTTCCTCTTTCCTACTCCCACCGAAGTAGTCCCGTTCTTGTTTGTTTCCAGAACCAGTTGGTGAGCTTCCCAGAGCCTGGGTGGCAACAAACATGCTTAGCATCTGGGATTTCAGTGGGAAGAGGTGGCCATGGGGACAATCCCCAGAAGCAACTGCGTGTGTAGCAGAAGGACACAAGCTTTGAGCTCAGACCTGGGTGAATCCCAGCTAGACTCTTAGCAGCTCTACAGCCTCCCACTTTCCCTGAGCCTCTGGGAAAAGTCCCTTTCCCGTGCCAGGTGCTGAGGACTCGATTAATTAAAGGAAATAACATGCAGAGCACCTTTCAACAATGTTAGCCCATTTTAACATAAACCCCTTGTATCTGCATCTCTCACTCTTCTTTTTCAAAATGCTGTCTCATGGTCTTGCATTAGAGTCTCAGAGCAATCATATGAAAGTAAGCGAGAAGAATTATTCCCATTTTACAGATGCAGAGGTAGAGGCCGAGCCAATGTCAAATGATTTGCCCAAGGTCAACTGGTGGCGGAGGAGAGAGACAACCAGGGCAAGAACGAGGCTTCCAACCGTGTACCCCTTCCCCCGGTGTTGCCCTGGCCTCCTGAGACCAGTGTCCAGCAAAACTGGCTATGCCACCAGAAGCCCAAGAAGTCATGAAGAAGGCATGCCCCTATCGAGGCCCCATCTTCTACTTGTGATCCCCCTGGGAGACACCCATCTTCAGAGTTTCAGGGACCTAAAGTGTCAGATTTCAGAGGAACCAAGCCTCCCCAAAGACAGAAACACAGCCTGTCCCGTGCCTCACCCACCCCACCGCCGTGTCCCCATGCCACCTGCGCAGGCTCTAGTTCTTGAGAAGTCTTTATGGACTGATCTCAGGCTTCCTGAACTGGCTCTTCCAGGTGATTCTGGGAGGGGAATGCCCTCGGGGATCCCCGGTTCAGGGCACCCGTGGCGGATCCTACAGAAGAACCCTGGCTGAGAACCTGGCTGCCACAGCCCTGCAGGAGAGCTGCCCTGACAAACAGCCATCAAATCAAGGGCAGCAGAGAAGTGTGGGGCTAGGGGGAGGGGAGGACCGTTGGAGCTGCTCCTCTGATGAGAGGAGGAAACAGGAAGCACACCTGCACGGGGCCTCCAACCTGAAGATGAGAAGCAACCCCTGCCTGCCCGAACTCTGATCTCCTGGACTGATCTCCTGGCTGGCAGCCCCGAGTCCTGGGAGGAAGCCCAGCCACGCTTCCCTCCCAACTCTGAGAGGGGACTTGTACCGAACTTTCTCGGTATCCTCAGCTTTCACACTGTTTCTTCCCTGTTTTTCAAAACCATCTGAAATCTAGGTAATATCCTCCAACTGTGCAGGTCAGAAGTCCCAAGGAGGCAAGTGATTCAACCCAAAGTTAGTAAGTAGACAGATCAGGGCAGAAACCAAGACCGTTCAGCTTCAGAGCCCATTCTTTGTCCTTGACGTGAAGCTGGGTCTCTGTTGCTTCCAGGATCAGTGATGGAGCATAAAGGAGAGAGACTCAAAACTCAGCAGCCACAGTGCCCAGGGCTTGGCAGAGATGCCGGACAGGCCTAGACAAGATCCTGGAAGGGCTGTGAGGTGCTCGGTCCCTGGAACTGCAGCTGTGTCATTACCAGCCTCGAGGGGGCAAAGACTCTGGAACTGCTCTGAGCCTTGGAAATAATGCCACATGGAATGGTCCGCGGCGGGAAGAAGGGTTAGGCGGGCATATGGCGTATATTGGACCGCAGGTCACAGGCTGCTCTGAGAGGCCTTCTCTTGTTTTGCACAGCACAGGCTTTATTTTATTAACATTTATCTCTTCCGCTGTGCTGGGTCTTAAATTACAGACTTGCTAACTCTTAGTTGCCGCATGTGGGAACCAGTTCCCTGACCAGGGATGGAACCCGGGTCCCCTGACTTGGGGGCTCAGAGTCTTAGCCACTGGACCACTGGGGAAGTCCTCCCGAATCAGGCTTTTAAAAGGCAGCTCAGGAGCTCTAGCTAAAACCTCTGCCATGGAAGGGAAGGAGAACAGGGTAAGGTATTAGGGAGAATTGGGACCAGCTCTCAAATAAGGCAGCAACGTGGCTAACGAAGGTATCATCAGACCCAAATTTCACAAACCAACAATATTTAAGTCCATATACATGTAAACTGCGTTTTTGTTTCCTCTTTCTTTTCTCTGTTCATTGTTTATATCCCAGTGCCCAGTACGGTGCCTGGTCCAAAGAAGATGCCGTGTACTATTTGCTGGATGTACCTGAACGAGGAAGAGCTGATAGAAGCTAATGGGGCAAGACAGTGGCAAAGGCGGCCACCCGCCAAACTGAGCCTCCTGGTGAAGTGAGCCACACCCCCTGGGCACGTGTGCCCAGCAGCTCTCGCCTATCAGCTACCCAGACCTCTAAACAAGCCTGCTCACCTGGCCAACCGCACCTTCTGCTCTGGGGCCCTTCCCCAAAGGCCTCTACGTCCCCCCCAGTTCAGAGCACTCTTCCCTCCGCTGCCAGGTGGCTTGTTATGAGAAGGATTAACGGAGACCCTTAGCAATGCGCAGTTCAACTGGAGCCTTTCCAGACTTCCCTAGAGGGATGGAGAGGGGCTGGGGGCCAGTGGGAGATAGTCTCCAATCAGTTAAACAAACCACTGGTCACCTGTGCGGCTGGGGCTCCACAAAGACAATGGAGGGAGGGTAGGAAGGAAGTCCCGGCTCTTCCAAAGCTTCTGGTCTCCGAGGATCAGACGGGCTCTCCTCAAGTGAGCCCTGTGCCAGGCACACAGGTGGCACAAACAAGGAGCCACGTCTGGGAACAAAAAGTCATTCATGGATTGAAAACTTGATTGGGTGCCAAGGAAGCATCAGCCTCTGAGCCAGGCCCTGAAGGGGAGGACAAACCACTGACAGGCAGAGATGGGGGTACAGCCAGGCCTGCTCCCCACACCCCTCTGCCTCCCACCAACCAGGTGGGCCTACCCCTCCCGGCTGCCACTGGAACGGAGAGGAGAGGCTTTGGTTCATCAAAGCTGCCTGGCCCTGCATCCCGCCCTCTCTGGGGTTGGGTTTATGTTTATGTGGGGTCACTGGGAGTTCTGATCGCTGGACCTGGGGGAGCTGTCATCCCCTCTTCTGAAGACAAGTCATCACATCTTTCTGGACCTCAGAGGCTGCCCCTGGGAAAAGAAGACACTACTGACATGGTTACTGATACTGATACTGACATGGTTACTGAGGTTCAGAGGAAATGCTGGGGGAGGGGCTTGTGGTGAGCAACCAGGAGCCAGGTAGCTGGTACCTTGGAGTGTGGGGCCCAGGAAGGCAGGGGCCAAGGGTCAGTCTTCGAGGTGGTTAAGCTTTCCTCTGCTCCTGAGGCACAGGCAGGACTCTCTAAACCTGCCCAGTAGCCTCAAAAATGGGTGCCGTTGGTCGGAAGGTGCCAAGAAGGGTGGATGCGCCACACGGTCTCATCCTGTCTGCTGCGCTCAGACTCGCCCGCAGACAGGCGGCAGCATCAGAGGCCCTCCCCTCACACGGCTCGGGGGCTGGGTTAGGGCCCCCGCCACGCCTTCTGTCAAGCACTCATCAGTCTGTATTAAAACGATGGTTTAGTAGACTGTTAGGCCATTTAAGAGCAGAGGTGTGTTTTATATGTCCGTTTTCTACTAAAGTGCTTAGCACACCTTGAAATATTTGTCCAACATCCCAACTCGCTATCCTTCCTAACTGCAGTTGTTTGGTCCTCTGAGCTCTGCCCTCGTGAATAAGAATCAACCATTTCCCTGTCTTCACGTGGTCTCGCTTTAAGTCCAGGCCCCCTCCCCGCTCCCTGGGTTACAGTGGTCATAAGCAGCCCAAGTGGCAGCAACCTCCTTGGTTCTCTCTGCCAGCGGGAAACAGGCCATGAGCTCACTTCTGGGTCCCAGAAGACACCCTTTCTGCCTGTACTTTATTAAAAAAATTTTTTTCTTTAATAAATTAATTTGACTGCACCAGGTCTGAGTTGCTGCATGTGGGATCTCTAGTTGTAACATGTAGGATCTAGTTCCCTGACCAGGGATGGAGCCCGGGCCCCCTGCGCTGGGAGAGCAGAGTTTTAGCCACGGGACCATCAGGGAAGTCCCAGCCTGTACTTCAAGCAAAGTACATCATTCAATGACCCTAAAAATAGCAAATCACGTAACGGGTATTAAAACAGCAGGAAAAACCCCCACGCCACAAGGAAACAAGGCTGAATGTCTGAACACCGGTGCAGTCAGGAGGGCGTTCTGCCATTTGCAGAGGCCCAGTGAGCAGATAACTTGAGACTGACCAACTCAAAGGCTTCCTCCCATTCCACATGGTCCCCCTGCACCCCGGCTGGGCTGTTTCCCCACTGGCCACCACTCTCTGCCCCTCCTCCCCACGCCCAGTCATATTTTCAAAGTGTCCTTTAATCAGGCTCCTTTCTCCACATCCCTGAGGCGAGGCATAGGCTTAAAATTCTTGCTGGTCTGTGCCTGTGGGCAAGTCATAGCCACTCCCCTTGAGCCTCCATTTCCTTTTTGTCCCTGGGGAATAAAAATGACAGCCCCTCATGAAGTTATTGAGGGTTAAACAAAATAAAATCCTCTGGTGCCCAGTTGGACCTGTGAATTATATCCTTCTGCCGCTCCCCAACCATATCTGCAACCATCCCCTGCACCTCTGCACATACATCATCTTGGTCCATCCCACCCGCCCTCACAGCAGCCAGACTCTCCCTGGAGACAAGGAAATTCCCTCCCTCGGGGTGAAAAGGTGGAGAAGGCAATGGCATCTCACTCCAGTACTCTTGCCCGGAAAATCCCATGGACGGAGGAGCCTGGTAGGCTGCAGTCCATGGGGTCGCTAAGAGTCGGACACGACTGAGGACTTCACTTTCACTTTCATGCATTGGAGAAGGAAATGGCAACCCACTCCAGTGTTCTTGCCTGGAGAATCCCAGAGACGGTGCAGCCTGGTGGGCTGCCATCGCTGGGGTCACACAGAGTCGGACACGACTGAAACGACTTAGCAGCAACAGCAGCAGCAGGGTGAAAAGGATGGGGAAGGCTCTCGAGTAATAGTCATGGACGGTGCCCCGTGCCAGTTGGCTGAGGGTGCGTGGGGTTGGGGGGTGGGGATAGGCAAAGGTAAGAAGGTGTGGCCTTCAGAGTAGAAACTGGGGATCTGGGTGTTTCCATGACCAACCACGTGACCTTTGGGCAAGCCCCTTTCCTTCTCTGTGCCTCAGTTTCCTCGCCTGTGAAAGAGGGTCAAATTTTGCCCTGCCTACTTCACAAGATCTTTGTGAAGAAGGTGCCGCACGCAGGTGACTGGTCATGATTAAGAGTCAGGGTCCAGAGAGCCTGAGGGTTTGGGGCACAGACAGCGCCAGAAGCTGCTTCTTCCTGGGGCGGAGGGGGTTGGTCATCTGCTTTGGACCCAGTTTTAGGACCCCTGCACCAGGCCCCCCACATACTCAGCTGTCACCACAATAGTTCTTCCCTCCTGTCATTCAAAGCTACTTGCTGTTCTGAAGCACAAAGCTTTCTCTCCTGAGTCTCTTAAGGAGAAACAAGAGTTTCTTAAGTTTCCTCTTCCTCCATTCCGGTTTCCTCTCTCCCTTTTCAACCCTGCAATTTACCTCCTTTGGGAAGCCCTCCCAGATTGGGCATATCCAGCCTCAAAGTCTGTTTTCCTTACAGCATACCCCTCCTCGGCAGCATTTAACTCTTGGAGGGCAAAGGCCACAGCTTATATCTTTCTATGGCTAGTGCCTGGAACTCAGGAAATAATAACTGGTTTAATATGTAAATACTGGATCAGTTCATAGTTGTTAAAGTTTCTGTTGTTAAATATTTAAAGAGTTCAGAACACTCCACTACCTAGGAGACTCCCAACATCCCACAAGGGACTAGAGGTCCCAGTGGGCAGGGCTCTGTCTCTCCCTTCTTGTAACCTGTTGCCCAGGTGTGATCAGGCTAGTTCCATTCAAGATCCTTGGTTTAATCTGTTGCATCATCAAACAGTACTTTGGTTAAGAGGAAGCACTTCAGTGTTTGAGTTTTGGCTTGGCAAGCAACTTAACTGTTTTGAGTCCCAAAATAAGGAAAATACCCATCTCACTCAGTAGTTGTGAAAATCATTAGCACCGTGGCTGGCACACATTAAGCACTTATAAATCAAGGCTTATTAGTGTTACATCATAGGACTTGACCCCTGACCCCAGCTCCAGCCTGCTACACAGTATTGTCGCCCACATCCTTTCTCCTCCTCTGTTCAAACTTGCCTTTCTCTTCTGCAGAAGGCAATAGACAAAGAACTCTCAGGCAGACAAGCTGGGATTCTTTAGAGAGGGAGGGTGGAAACACAGACAGTGAAAACTTAACCCTTCCTTCTGGCAGCCAATCTAGCCAACCATCTGCATCATGCCTTCCAGAAGAGGAGCCCCACCACTGGTGTCTCAAGTTCAGCCTCCAGGGGTAACAGGACTCCAAGCACAGTCCTTGAGTTGAATTAGAATAGTGAACCCAAGCCACTTCTGTTGTATATTCTGAACTGGGTTCCAAAGGCTGCTGATGTCTCATAAGAAATCTCAACGTAGGGGAACCAGACTTAGCAAATAAAAACACAGAATGTCCTCATTAAATCTGATTTTCAGATAAACAGTGAATGACTTTTTAACATCAGTATGTTTCATGCAATATTTGAATCATACTGTATAATGCTAAAAAATTTCTTCTTGTTATTCTGGAATTCAAATTTAACAGGACATCTCATATTTTATCTGGAAACTCTGCCCAACAAACTAGTGGCCCCACCAGTATTCTAACCAGCGACTCAGCAAACGTCCCCTCCTTTCAATGCCCAGGCAGAGTAAGAAGATGGGATTAAGTGGGAGCTTTTTCCCTGACCTGCTGAGTTTAGGGAGCTGCCCTGTCAAAGTGCCCAGCACAGCGTCAGGCACAGAGTAGGTGGTCAAGAAACATCCTTCATTTATTCCAGGCTGCTTGAGCCCTAGTGCTGGGCGCAGAGCCAGTGTGAACGCCAGGGGCCAGGCCAGCTTTGACTCTGGGTGGGGGTGCCTCCTAGGAGCAATGTGGCTGGGGTGGGGGTGAGGAGGCCACACTACACTTCCTGCGATTGCCCGAGGATCACATGAGATAATGACCAGGGACAAGTTTTGTTAAATCCCTGGGAAGCACACAGGTTATTATCAAGACCTTTGGGTGGGCCATTTTAGCGCAGGGCTCCACAGCCCCCACTCCTGCCTAGAGAGAGAAACCAGACAGGCCCATAGACGCGCTGAGCGGAGGGAAGCCAGCGCCGCTGGACACTGTAAAAATGACAAGCAACTGTCCAACACCTTGTCATTCGCCAAACACATCTATGCTCTCCTCTGCAGCCCCACGGTGGACGGGAGGATTCTGCGCCCCTTTTCCTGAAGGTGGTCAGGGCTGCCAGCCCCAGGCCTTGCCTCGAAGGTGGGGGGCGGGGGCCTGGTCTTAGGGGCCGGTCCTGGGGGTCCCCATCAGTGTGCGTGGCCGGGGCAGGGGCGGGGGCCTACCTTCTGGGCCTGTTGGATCATCTGCCTAACCAGCTGCTTCAGATGGGGCGCCTTCTCGTCCTTGGGGGGGTGGGTGAAGAGGGTGACGCGGCTCACGCCGCGGTAGAAGCCCGCGTCGGTCCAGCCCAGGTCCAGCGGGGGCACCTCGGTGTCTGAGCGGTCGGGCCAGTAGGCCAGGGACTCACCCGGCTCGGCCGAGGCCTGAGCCGGGGTCTTGGCCTTGGCCTTGCTCTTGCCCCGGGCGGCGGCGGCGGCGGCGACATCCTCGTAGGGGCTCCAGGCGGCGCGGAGGGCCTGGCGCTCCTGGCTGGAGAGGAAGTCCCGCAGCTGCTCCTTCTTGACCCGCTCGCGGTAGGCCTGCTCGCCGCCGCCCAGCAGCGCCTCCAGCGCGGCCCGCCGCCGCTCGCAGTAGTAGAAGGCGGCCTGCGCCTCGGTCACCCTCTCGTTCACGTGCGTCTCGTCCAGGCAGCTCAGCTGGGACTCGGCCATGGCGCCCCGGCCCCGGCCCAGCCGCGGCACCCGGTCCCACCGCCGCACCTGAAGCCGCCGAGGGGCGGGGCGCCTCACCTGGCCGCGAGGGCGGCCAATCCGGCGCGGGCCCGGGCGCGGGAGCGGCCGTCGGGCGGGGAGGGGCGGCCGCGCCCTCCGCCTCTGCAGGCGCGAGCAGCGGCGGGCGACCTCGGCTGGGCTCCGCTGGGGACGCGGCGAGGCCTAGGCCTGCGGGGGCCCAGCCCGGGGCGGGAGCTCCAGAGCCGGCAGGAACTTGGAGCCGGGCCGTACTTAGACCCACGTGCGGCCTCTGGCCCGCTTCCGCCTCCTGGCCCTGACCCTGCAGTGAGGGACCTAACCCTTCCTGCCACCTAGCCGGCCAGACGCATCCCAGGTGCGCTTCCATTTTTCCGGCTGGTAGGGCCTGGAGCACGTGGTCTAGCCAGGGCGTTTCTGGGGTGGCCGACCTGATCACTACTGCCCCGTTGTGGGGGGCGGGGCGGGAGGCCTGTGCGAGGCCATACTTATGTGAAGGCCGAGGACGGGCGGTTGATGTGCAAAAGCGAAATGCTAATAAAACCCCCAGATCCCCCTACCCACATGTCACAGTTCTGAGAGTAGAGGCCTCCAGGGGCTGAGTATTCATTGGAAGGACTGATGCTGAGGCTGAAACTCCATCCAATACTTTGGCCACCTGATGCGAAGAACGGACTCATTGGAAAAGACCCTGATGCTGGGAAAGATTGAAGGCGGGAGAAGGGGACGAAAGAGGATGAGATGGTTGGATGACATCACCGACACGATGGACATGAGTTTGAGTAATTGTGATAGACAGGGAAGCCTGGCCGTGCAGCAGTCCGTGGGGTCGAAAAGAGGGCACACAACTGAGAGACTGACCTGAACTGAGGAGCTGTCAGTCCAACACCTTCACAAGGACAAAAATTTCTTTAAAAAAAAAAAAAAAAGCCACCCAAGCACAGCGAGGATGTAAGCACCAGCAGTGGAGCTTTCTCATTTTATTTTGAAGTGGTGTCTGAGCACGTGTGTGTGTGTGTGTGTGTGTGTGTGTGTGTTGGGCAAGATAGGCAACCAGGGGCCTGATTACTAGATTAGTGATTTAAAATATGTTTGAGCTCAAGGAAAGGACACAAGCATACATGCACACTCACACACGTAACCACCACCAGCAGCAGCTCTGCTGTTTCCCACTGGATTAAGTATAATCTTCTTAGTCATTAACATATTATTTTGTTCATGCACTGCTGTACAATTTGATTCTCCACGTTCAAAATATTTTCAGATCATAGCAACCAAAGGTTCATGGTTCTCTCATTTTATAGCAAATTTTATAGCATCTTAGCGCTGGAAGCAGCTTTAGAAACTAATTCAAACCCCTCATTTGACAGATGAGGAAATTGAGGCCTGGAAACCTGTGGTTTGCCCAGATCTCCCTGAAAAGTAGAAGCAGCACGTGGGGAATATTATGTTCTCTGTGTCTCGGATATCTTTGCCCTACATCACAGCCACCTTTGCCCTTTCTACTTCTCTAGTGAAATGACAGAAGGTTACTGGGGCCATGGTTTTAACCCTGGGGATTTTGAAAAGCTTGCCTAGTATTTCCGGGTCTTCCTTTTGATGGCCTGGAAAAATGAGGGTTATATTTGCAAATATATGCAAATTTTGTGGCCAGTCAGTTCTAGCATGCTGTATAAGGTCAAGAATGGTGAGCAGAGACATGTCCATCATCTCACCTGTGTCCTCTGCTACTCTTGGGAATTTGAAGATCCCACTCCTAGGAACACTGAAATATAGACAAATTTCACCTTTAGATGGGAGAGCATTTAGTTTGTTTTCTAATAACTTGAAGCTCTACAAGATGCCAGACTCTCTGCCCTGGGGATACAGAGGAGCTCAGAGCAGTGGGAGGAACAGAAAAACACACAGGAGGATAACACAGGTGTGATGAAAGTGCTTTTAGTAAACTGAGTCAGCAGTGCACTGGGAGCAAACATTTACTCAATGCTTACTATGTGCACACAGTGGGTTCTCAGTACAGATTTCTTTTAAAAGAATGAAATTAGGGTCAAAAGAAAGGGTGTGGGAAGCTGTGGGGACTTTTAGGAAACAAGAAATTAATCTGCCCAGTGGGATGTAGGTAAGAAGGCTTTTACCCAGCAGGAAGGGGTTTTGAGTGGAGCCTAAAAGGAAGAGAAGAAGTCAAGAGGGAGAAGGGGAGTGAAGACATTCCAGGGAGAGGGAGTTGGGATTGGATGCGGTCGGAGCGTCATGCTGGCATAAGGCGCATTTGGGTTCAGGCTAAGATACTTAACCCTCAGAGCCTTAAGTGTCCTCATCTGCAAAGTGGGATAACAATGCTGACTCCTGTGACCTCCCAGATTGTTTTAGGGACTAAATAAGATCACGTATTTGCTTTAATCAGCACTTGTGACTGACTAGTAGAAAGTAGTTTATAACAACACTTCTAAAACTTAATTGTGTGCAGTAGTCACCTGGGGGGGATCTTGCTAAAATGCAGGTTCTGATTCAGTTGGTCTGATATGAGATCTGAGAGTCTACATTTCTAGGAAGCTCCCAGGTAACGTTCGTAATGGTGGTCCATAGACCGCATTTGGCATAGCAAAGATTTCAGAAGCCAGTGAAGAAGAGTGCAAACTTTCATGTCAAAGAGTCCTGGAATGGAATCCCACTTTCCTGGTATAAGCTGTGTGTCCCTTTCTGAGCCTTGGTCCCATCAGTGGTATATGGGCAGTAATAGGTCCTACCTAACAGAGCTGTAGGAGAAGGAAATCTAGTTAATCGATACTCACCACTTAGTGGAGTGTCTGGCACAGCGTAGCAGCCAGTAAAGGGTAATTAGCGTGGGAAGAGGAGACTGGAAAGAGACAGACCTTGGGACCAAATTGTGGGGACCTTGACTTTAGATCTTAGTCTATAGCTAGGGGAGCCATTGGAGGTTATTATGAGACTAATATGGTCATAAAAAAATTGCAGCAATTACTATATGCCAGGCACTGTGCAAAACACATATCATTCAAATACGCTCATGTAATCCTATTAGAAAAATTTTTATTATCCTCATTTTACAGGTGAGAAAACTGAAACAGAGAGGTTCAGTAGCTCATTCTAGGTCACCCAGCTGCTAAGTAAGAAGAGCCAGGATTCAAACCCAGACCACATGACTCCGGGCTTGCCTGCCTACCCACCTTGCTGTACTGCCTCTGTTGAGAATGCTAGAAAGGGACATTTTAAAGAAATAGAATTTCCCTTGTTTAATAGTTTATCCATTCAACAAAAATTTGCAGAATGCATAGCATTGTGCTGAGGGTCAGAAACCACTCATTCATTTACCAAATCTTTATTGAGCCTTAATAGACACCAAGCTTGCCTGATAATTCGGTTGGTAAAGAATCCACCTGCAATGCAGAAGATCCTGGTTCGATTCCTGGATGGGGAAGATCTGCTGGAGAAGGGATAGGCTACCCACTCCAGTATTCTTGGGCTTCCCTGGTGGCTCAGCTGGTAAAGAATCTGCCTGTAATGCGGGAGACCTGAGTTTGATCCCTAGGTTGTGAAGATCCCCTGGAGAAGGGAAAAGCTATCCACTCCAGTATTCTGGCCTAGAGAATTCCATGGAGTGTATAGTTCATGGGGTCACAAAGAGTCAGACACGACTGAGCGACTTCCACTTCACTTCACAAACACCAGGCTGTTTTAGGGACTGAGGGTACAGCTTTGAACAAAACCAAGTCCTGGCCCACGTGGCGCTTACATTGAACTAAGTGACTTAGATATGAGTTGTGTTCTCTAGGAGCGCAAATATCATGTGACAAAACTTGGAATTGGACAGAAGGTAAGAATCAGAGTAGAATATTCTAGTAACAGTTCACATTGGGAAAAGGCTTTCCTAGATCTAACTGCTATGAAACACACAGTGGTCTTCTCAGGATATTCCCCTTTGCATACTAATGACATTTATTCACCAAGTGTTTTCAGCAGTCGGCGTATACTAGGTAGCATGCCACTGAGAATGAACGAGAGGAAGCAGATGTGATGGCTTGTTGCCCTGGTGGTTCCCTTGGTTTAGCTGGGAGTCAAATACCTACAGCCATCTTTACAAGGCAGGGTGATGTGACCCAATGGCATTCACAAGAAAGGTTACGATGGAGGCGCTGTTGAGTATAAGGCATCTTGTGAAGGAGATTACTGTGAAGTGCTGCATTCTAATAACTTGAGGCTCTGGGAGGCGAGATGTCCTGTTCAAGGCTGTTGTTGTTGTTTAATTGCTAAGCTGTGTCCGACTCTTTGCCACCCCCGTGGACTGTAGCCCGCCAGACTCCTCTGTCCACAGGATTTCCCAGGCAAGAATACTGGAGTGGGTTGCCATTTCTCTTTCCAAGGGATCTTCCTGACCAAGGGATTGAACCCATGTCTCCTGCATTACCAGGCAGATTCTTTAGCACTGAGCCACCAGGGAAGCCCTTATTCAAGGTTATCAGCCAGTAAGTGCAAATGACGGTGCGCACATCCCTGAGGCCTGATCCCCTGCAAGAGTTTTTAGACACCTTGTTTTTGTTTAGTCGCTAAGTCATGTCCAACTTTGTGGCCCCATGGACTGTAGCACACCAGGCTTCCCTGTCCTTCACCATCTCCTGGAGTTCACTCAAACTCGTCCATTGTGTTAATGATGCCGTCTAGCCATCTCATCCTCTGTCATCCCTTTCTTCTCCTCAATCTTTCCCAGCATCAGGGTCTTTTCCAGTGAGTTGGCTCTTCGCATCAGGGGACCAAAGTGCTAGAGGATTAAATACCTTACCAGCTGGTCTATGGCCATACCACCCTGAACACACCCGATTGCATCTGATCTCAGAAGCTAAGCAGGGTCAGGCCTGGTTAGTACTTGGATAAGAGACCTTACTAGCCAGGAAACCGATTCTTTTAGGCACAGTCCTGATCTACCTGGTGTCTGTGGACACCCCACATAACAGTGACACCCTAGGAAAGCCCCTGGTCCTCTACCGGTCCCTCCAGACCTGTAGAGTGTCCAGTGTTTCCCTGAACTAGGTGGGGCCCACCACGGTTGCATCTCTTCCAATTTCGGGAGCCACCTTGCCCAAGGTGACCGCGCCTTCCTGAGAAATTATGCCTCCTCCGCCCATTCCCTGCGGGCCTCCTTCTCCCCTGGCAGCCGCCTCCCCCTCCGCCTGGGCTCCTGGCTCTCACTCGCCTTCCCTCTCCCTGCACACACTGCCGGTCGGGTGTGCAGTCGAGATCTGACACCTTGGCGTTCACATTCATTGTAGCTGCGTTCATCCCTGCCCATGTCTATGTTCCCAGGCCCGCCTGTGTAATCCGAGTCCCAGAATAGCCCACTCATGATATATTCTTAGATAAGCTTCCCAGGGCTGACTTTTCCCCACCCTGCTCTGTGGCAATTTGTGTCATGAGCACCTGTTATAAAACTTTGGGGGCTTTCTCACGCCTCTGTGAGATTCGTGCTTACTGCCTGTTCCCGGAGAGGATGAGAGAGGAAGAGGAGGCGGTTACAGCTGGGGCTGCGAGGAGGAGGGTTTAGATCCTGGGGCTGAACCAGCTGAGCAGTTTCACCTCTGGCCTGCTCTGCGGACTGGAGAAGCGAATGCACCCAGGCCTCTCCCCTGCCATTCAGGACCCATCTCAGGCTTTCAACTGTTGGTTCAGGACTGATTTGTGGCGTACTGATTCTGGACCAGGCAAGTACCTGCCCTCCCCAACCTCCAGACTTGGTTGTATCTGCAACCTTGGAAACATACAGGCTCCTATTCCCAACTGATTTGCACCTGCCCCTTCTTCCCGACTCTCTGGCCTCTCTGCACCTCCCCACCACTCCTTCTAGGCTTCCTTTGTCCATCCCTTCAATGTTGGCAGCCCTCAATGCTCAGCCTTGGCCTTCTTGGTTTAGACCTCAAATGCTCCAAGGGCGCTCCCACCTCCCTAGGGCTTGGATGACTCTCCCACTCTTCTCTCACTCCAGGACTTTCTCCTCTGCTCTAGACCAGTTGGTCAGGCTGGTCTATCTGTTGGTCACATGCTGTTCATCTCTGCTCAGACATCCCTCAGGCACCTTCAGTGTCTCAGTGGAAACTTGCATCCTCTTCTCCATCTCCCTGTTCCCTCTACTTGGGTCTGTCTCCTCCAGAAGGTCACCGCCATCTGCCTGGTGGCCTGAGTGGGACACATGGATGCATTTGGCTTCTTCCCCATCTCAGGGCCACCAGGCCAGGTGAGGCTCTTCTGGGATGACCCTATCAGCCCTTTTTGCTCCATCCTTGTTGTCACACCCCGCCCCCTCCACATTGTTGCGAGAGTTTTATAACTGATCTTCCTGACTCAATCTCCCCCCGCCACATTCTTTCTAAAATGCAAGCATATATGTCATTTCCCTGCACAAAACTCTTCCAAAGTGCCTTATTGTCCCTCCACCAAAGGCCAAGCTTCTTGTTAGGTTTCTTCTGCTTCCCTAATATGTCGTGGCTTTGCTTGGAGACTTTCTGTAGCTGAAATGCTTTTCTGTCCAGTCCATGAGCTATTCATCTTAATCCTTTTGTCTTCTGCCTGGTCATTTCTTCCACGGCATCTCTCCTGGCCCCGGAGGTCTGGGTTAGGGGCACTCACTTCATGCTCAGCCCCCGTTTAGCACTCAGGCTCTGTGTGTTGATGGCTTGTCTCCCCCAGCAGGTGGTAGATTCCTGGAGGGCAGGACTGTCTTATTCAGCATAGTACTCCCAGCCATTACAACTTGAACACTGGACCTTCATCCCCATTTTTCCCTTTTCCACTGCTGTTTTACTTCAAACTGACAAGGAATTCCTTCTTTTTAAAAATAATTTTATTTATTTATTTATGCTGGAGAAGACTCTTAAGAGTCTCTTGGACAGCAAAGAGACCAAACGAGTTACTCCTAAAGAAAATCAACCCTGAATATTCATCGGAAGGACTGATGCTGAGGCTGAAGCTCCAATACTTTGGCCACCTGATGTGAAGAGCCGACTCACTGGAAAAGACCTTGATGCTGGGAAATATGAGGACAGGAGAAGAAGGAGGCCACTGACAGAGGAAGAGATGGTTGGATGGCATCATCGACTCGATGGACATGAGTTTGAGCAAACTTCGGGAGATAGTGAAGGACAGAGAAGTCTGGCATGCTGCAGTCCGTGGGGTTGCAGAGTCAGACTAGACTTAGTGACTGAACAACATTGGCTGTGCTGGGTCTTTGTTGCTGGGCAGTCTTTTCTCTAGTTGACGGGGGAAGGGGATACTCTCTAGTTGCAGTGCGAGGGCTTCTCACTACAGTGGCTTCTCTCGTCGCGGAGCACGGACTGTAGGGTGTGCAGGTATCAGTAGCTGTGGCCTGTGGGCTCGATAGTTGCAGCTTCTAGGTTCTGGAGCACAGGCTCAATCGTCGTGGTTCATGGGCTTAGCTTCTCTGTATCATGTGGGATCTTCCATGATCAGGGACCAAACCTGTGTCTCCTGCGTTGGCAGGTAGATTCTTTACCACTGAGCCACCAAGGAAGCCCAGGAATTCCTTCTTAAAAATGGGTAAGATTTTTCTCCCTTGGTATAGAAGAAGTAAGGATATAAGATTAAGAACCTGGAAAGAAAAGGTCAACTCAGTTGAATGTGAGTTGTTTCAGCCATTCAGTTACACAGTGTGACCCTGTGTGTGGGGAGGGGGGCGGGGGTGGTGGGGGGAGGGGAGCGGGGGAGTGTATGTGAGAGAGAGAGACAGTCCATCCTAAAGGAAATCAGTCCTGAATATTCATTGGAAGGACTGATGCTGAAGCTGAAACTCCAATACTTTGGCCACCTCATTCAAAGAACTGACTCATTTGAAAAGACCCTGATGCTAGGAAAGATTGAAGGCAGGAGGAGATGGGACGACAGAGGATGAGATGGTTGGATAGCATCACCGACTCAATGGACATGAGTTTGAGTAAACTCCAGGAGTTGGCAATGGACAGGAAGCCTGGCGTGCTGCCATCCATGGGGTGGTAAAGGGTCGGACATAACTGAGCGACTGAACTGAACTGACGGTATACTTTAAAGATGAGGTCAAATTTTTGCATCCGCATCCTCCTGGGAGGTGCAGACTGAAGGGGAAGTGGGGTGGGGGGCAGGACCAGGAAGGGGACAGAGGGCAGAGTCCTGGAGAGGGCAGAACTTCAACCAAAGTCCTGCCTAGGAAGAGGCCCAGGAGTTCATGCTTTTCCTCCTCTGGAGACTTCTCCCCTTGCCCAGGTGTTCCTGTCCCTTGTCTGAGTCAGCCCACTGTGGGTCCTGGGATGGATGCAGTGATCTAGAGCAAAAACTGGTCACCGGAGAGATAGCTGTGGTAGATTAGCTTAAGTTCTGACTCAGAATTCAGTCCAATAAATATTTAGTGCATGCACTCTGGTGAGATACTGTGGAAACACAAAGGTCATCGATGCCTCATGCTCAGGCGGTTTCTGCTGGTTTAATATCGGAAGAAGATTCCTGACCATGAAGTAGGTGGACCAAGACAACCTTAGGTTCCCAAACCAGGCTTTCACACCCTCCCCACCCCGACTCCCACTCCCACCTCCCACCCCACCCTCTGCCGGCATCTCTCCCTGCTCAGGCAGAGGCACCTAGCCTGACCAGAATGGTCTGATCCCAAGGGCTTCACGCCCAGAGTCAGAGGGCGGCGCGATCACTAGCAAACATGTTGCCTCCGCTGTTAGATTAAGTTTTCAAGGTTGGGAACTATTGTGCTTGCCTTTGTGTTTCCCACAGTATCTTGCCAGAGTGCATGCATCAAATATTTATTAGACTGAATTCTGAGTATTGTTATCAGTGAATTCAGTGATTCTATCAGCAAACATACGTGGAGCCTTGTGTTACAGGGGACTCAAGAAAAAAACACAGATCCACTCCCAGCTCAAAAACAGCCCAGAGAATGAAGGGATTTTCAGAACCTGTCTCCCTTGCTGTCCTTGAAGCTGCGAAGGAGGTAGAAATTCTACATTATTTCAGGCCGCCTGAATATATTAAAAGCCTTTAAAAATATTGACAAGGTTAATAGTAGGCTAGAGATCATCATCCAAATAATTATTTAATTTCTAGAGACAAAGCTTAGGATTCAACATTTTTTCTAAGCATTTTCTAGGCACAGGCATCCATTTGCTCATTTCATCTTTACATTGTATGTTTCAACCTGTTCCTGATATAACTGATAAAGCTGAGACTCAGGTTTAGCAACCCAGTCAAGGTCACAGCTAAGGATTCAAACCTGAGTCTACTTGCCGTCAAGTTTGTGGGACGCAAGGGACAGTTGGGTTTTATAAGAGAACTTATAATACAGGTGTCCAATAGGGGGGCTACTATTTAAATTTAAAGTAGTCAAAATTAAATCAAAGTTATCAGAAGGCTGGCTGAAGAGTAATTACTCCCAGGAGAAGCAGGGAAATTGTGTTCTCATTTGCATCCCAGCTCTAATATGGACCTGGCACTGAGGGAATGATGGACGGATGAGTGAATGAATGAATAAGTGAGTGAGTGAATGAACGTAATGCTCAAGACAAACACAGGTGAAACAACAAATTAGTTTGGGTCATGGTGTAAGTGTATATATAGGTGTATGTATGTATGTGTATAAATTGAGTATTTGGAAAAGACCCTGATGTTGAGAAAAGATTGAGGGCAAGACGAGAAGGGGATGACAGAGGATGAGATGGTTGGATGGCATCACGGACTCAGAGGACATGAATTTGATCCAATTCCAGTAGATAGTAAAGGATGAGGAAGCCTGGCGTCCTGCAGTCCATGGGGTCACAAAGAGTTGGACATGACTTAGCTACTGAACAGCAACAAATACTCATGTATCACCAGCTGCAATCAAGATTGCCAGGAGAAATATCAACAACCTCAGTTATGCAGAGGATACCATTCTAATGGCAGAAAGTGAAGAGGAACTAAAGAGCCTCTTGATGAGGGTCAAAGAGGAGAGTAAAAAAGCTGGCTTAAAACTCAGCATTCAAAAAACTAAGATCATGGCATCCAGTCCTATCACTTCATGGCAAATAGAAGGGGAGAAAGTGGAAGCAGTGACAGATTTTATTTTCTTGGGTTCCAAAATCACTGTGGACAATGACTTCAGCCATGAAATTAAAAGATGCTTGCTCCTTGGAAGGAAAGATATGACAAAGCTAGGCAGCATATTAAAAAGCAAAAACATCACTTTGCTGACAAAGGTCTGTATAGTCAAAGCTATGGTTTTTCCAGTAGTCATGTATGGATGTGAGAGTTCGACCATAAAGACTGAGCACCAAAGAACTGATGCTTTTGAACTGTGGTGTTAGAGAAGACTCTTGAGAGTCCCTTGAACTGCAAGGAGGTCGAACCACTCAATCCTAAAAGAAACCAACCCTGAATATTCATTGGAAGGACTGATGCTAAAGCTGAAGCTCTAATACTTTGGCCACCTGATTTGAAGACCTGACTTATTGGGAAAGACCCTGATGCTGGGAAGGATTGAGGGCAAAAGGAGAAGAGGGCAGCAGAGGATGAGATGCTTAGGTAGCATCACTGGTTCAGTGGACATGAATTTGAGCAAACTCTGGGAGATAGTGAAGGACAGGGAAGCCTGGCATGCTGAAGTTCATGGAGTCACAAAGAGTTGGCACGACTTAGCAACTAAATAACAACAACATGCTCATGTATAGACATGTGTATAAGTGTGCATGTGTACGGGCTTCCAGGTGGCTCAGTGGTAAATAATCTGTCTGCCAATGCAGGAGACGCAGAAGATGCAGGTTTGATCCCTGGGTCGGGAAGATCCCCTGGAGGAGGAAATGGCAACCCACTCCAGTGTTCCTGCCAGGAAAATCACATGGACAGAGGAGCCTGGCAGCTACAGTCCAGGGAGTCACGAAGAGTCCGACACGACTGAGCATACACGTGCATGCGTATACATCAAGGACGGGGAGAGGGACGGGCTGGAGATACAGGTTGCCTCATGAAAGTTCTTGAATCTTTGAATTCCAAGTTGAGTTTGAATTTAACTCTTGGCAGTTGGCAGCCGAGGAAGGTGCAGGAGATGGGAAACGGTGGATGCAGATGATGCTTGAGATGGACGTGCCTGGCAGAGGGCACAGGATGGCCGTGGTCAGCTCCAGTGACGCTTGGTACTAGAGAAGGACCTCTGCTCGGAGGCTGGGGAGGCTTTATGAGGGAAGCCTCAGGAGGGACGGAGGTGCCTCTCACTTCCTCTTGGGAGCAGTTCCTGGAGGGCAGTTCCTGGAGCAGCATCCCTGGTAGGTGATGGGGGAGGGGAGCTGCCACGAAGCACTTCCCATTCCCAGTGGCTGGGGAACTGGGGTGTGTCTGAAATATTTTTAGACAAATTTTAAGACAGCTCTGACCCCAACCGAAGGACTTGGGCTGAAATTATTTATTCACTTAGTATCTACTCACCCCTGTCTTTGGGGATTGGAACCCCCAAAGTCACAGGGCACAGGCTCTGAGCACACACACCCCTCTAAGGCAAGACCAGAAGAGCACGTGTCTGGAGAAGGTTCTGCAGAGAGAGAGTTACTCCAGGCTGAGGAGGGAATCAAGGAAGACTTTGTGAGGTTGGTGACATTTTCCCTGGCCTTGCAGGCTGGCTAAGAGACAAAAGTAAATAAAAAGAAAAAGGAACTCCGGGTGGGAACCTGCAGGAGTATAGTCGTCAAAGAAGGAAATGAAGGGCAAGGTTCAGGGCAATGTCCTGTCTCCACATCCCCACCCCCACCATCTCCAGAAGGCTGCGTGACCACCAAGCCTGGCATGGCAGGGGGAAAGTTTTCCTGTGGAGAAAGTGCCAGATCAGGGTAGCAGAGAGTCTGGAAGCAGGAAGACGGCCCAGAGGAAGGGATGGTGGTTGCAGGACACCCTAGCCTGTCCTGGCCTTCTCCCTTCAAGAATCATTCCTGGGACTCACTGGTGGTCCAGTGGTTAAGAATCTGCCTTCCAGTAAAGGGACCTCAGGTTTGATCCCAGTTGGAGAACTAAGATCCCATATGCCTCAGGGCAACAAAGCCTGGAGCGCTGCAATGAAAGATTGCAGCAACTAAGACCCAGTGCTGCCAAGTAAATAAAAGTATATGTTAGAAAAAAAAAAAATCACTCCTTCATTTGGCCAGCACCCTCAGTACTTTGTCCCTGGTGGCCACCATCACGGGGCAGCAAGCACCTGGAAGAGGGCAAGTGAGGCCCAGGGAGAGGTGCTCCCCCAGAGTTAATTTACTATGTCAGCAAGTTATCAGTTTGATAAGCACCAAGAGACTTACCCCGACAGGACTGAACACAGGGCAGACAAGTCTAAAGGCAAAGAGGCCATTGCAGCAGCGTGTCTGGGAGTGGGGTGAGGTGAGGAAGCCTGTCTCTGCCAAGTTGGTGGTGGGGGGGCGGTGAGGGGCTGCCCACCGTTTGCAGGGCCCTCACCAAACAGTTCCCTTTAACTTGTTTCCTTCTCATGACAACTCCAAGTTGCTCTGTTCAGTTCTCTAGAATAGCTCAGAGAGGTCAAGTAAGCTGCCCAGGCTCAGGACTCGTCATAGGCAGAGTCTGGACTGGTCTGTCTGACTCAAAGCTTGTGCCTTCCCGACTTTTCCACCTTTGTACAGGAGTCCTTAGAAGGAAGGTGGGACTGGGCTGCATGACTCAAGGATGGTGCTGTCTCTGCAGGGCTGAGATGGTCTAGAGGCCCTGGAACAGAGCCAGCAGTCAAAAAGCCACTTGCCCTGACCAATCTAGTGGTTCTCATTCTTTGTGTATAAGGTATAAAGTCCTCATTCTGCCCCCAACCAGGGGACTCTGCAGTGTGGGGTGATCTGACTCCAGCATCCTGGGGCACATTCAGACACAACCCTTTCTGCTGTGTGTGTGGTTGGAGGAGAAGGATCGAGGATGGCCAAGACTTAGAACTGGACCAGGAGGCAGGGTCCGAGGAGGAAGGGAAAGACCGATCAGCTTCTGGGGGGTGGGATGGGGGCACAGGAGCCACCTGTGACCACAGGCTTTGGGTGGAGGAGGTTGTGGTGTTGGCATGTAGCTGGCAGCCACAGGGGTGGAAGGAATGCCAAGGGGTGAAGCAGCCTACAGTATTTGGAGCTTCAGGCGGGCAGACCTGCAGGATGGCAGCAGGGTTAGGAAACTTCAGCTGCAGGAGCCTGGATTCTGGGAGGGGGGTTGGCATGAACAAGATGGAGTCGGTGGTAGAGGGCTGTATGGAGCTGGGTTCTGAGGAGGTCCTGGCATCTGGGCCTGGGTGGGGAGTCTGTGGCAAGGACCAGGGAAGAGGGAGGGGCCAGGTCTCAGAATGAAGGCAGGACCCACAGCAGATCCCAGAGGCTTGCACAGAGCCCACACTGTAGGAATCACGGTTGATCCCTGGGGAGGGCTGGGCGGGTGATATGGCTTCAGCAGGAACATAAGGGCCAGTAAAGCCTGGGAGTGGGACAGCATGCTTCAGCAAGCTGGGGACCCTAGGGAACTTGTTTAAGAAGTCTGATTTCAGAAAAGCACCCGGGGAGCCCCATGGACTTATGAATATTGATTTTAGAAGCTAAGTTTCTGCCAACAGAAGGAAGAACCTCTGTAACTTCTATGTGTCCTAATGAAGACACAGGCTTGCTGGTTTCTGTTTTATTTTAAAGGCAAATAACTCAATCCACTCCTTTTCTGCACTCATCTTGAGTCATCCTTACCTAAGAGGCATCTGATGATCAGTGTTTATTTAGTTTATGCTGCCTGCATGAGTCAGTCATTTAGAGCCAAGAGAGACCCAACCCCTCCTTCATTTTACTGATAAGGAAACTGTGGCTCAGAGCGATGAAGAGACCTCCCCAAGGTCCAGTGGCCCAGAGAGAGTGAGGCGGAGTCCAGGCTGCCAATCCCTGGCCCATGCTCCCTTTCCTTTGCACGTCCCAACTCATCTGGACTTGCCATGGTAACCAGGCTTCCTCGGCGTGGGAAGAAGCAGAGGCTGTGAAGCCGTTACCTAGCAACTACCCATAACCAGGTCAGAGCAGGGGCGAGAGGCACCCTGCGCTGCTAACCCTGGGGAGTTCAGACCTGTCAGAACGGGGTCACCCACATCAGGCCATGGCCACAGATGACCCTGGACAGAGCCACACCTGGAGGTCCCTGCCTGGGGGAGTCTCAGGACCAGAGAGTTGCTGGGACTATGGTGCAGACCCGGGCCGGCTGGGGCCCCACCCTCACAGCTGACACAGGGCCTTAGTATGTACAGTTCTGGTTTCTTTGAACAGCATGGAACCTGTCCCCATTGACATGCACGTGAGAATCCTTAGAGGAGTGCTGATGGCAGGGTGTGTGTGTATACGTATGTATGTATATATGTATGTGTGTACCTGCATGTATACATGTGTATGCATGTGAGTATGTATGTGTATCGGTGTATATCCATGTGTACATGAGTATATGTATGTGTGTATATATGTGTATGTATATGGGTGTATGTGTACCTGTGTGCACATATGAGTGTACACGTGTGTGTTTATCTGTGTATATGTATCTGTGTGCATACACATGTATATCTATGTGTGTATCTGTGTGTGCACACATGTGTGTATATGTGTGCATGTGTATATGTGTGTATGTGTATATATGTGTGTGTATCTGTGTGTGTGTGTGTGTGTGTGTGTGTATCAATGCAGGTATTTCAACCTGGAGGGGGAAAAGCTAGGAAGCCATATTCCCTCATGTTGCCTTCTTGTTTCTTAATTAAAAAAAAATAATAATAAATGCATTTTATTAACATTTTACTAGACCATGATGAGTTTTTTTTTTTCCTTTTGGCCACACTGTGCAGCATGTGGGATCTTAGTTGCCTGATCAGGGATCAAACTTGTGCCCTCTGCAGTGGAAGCTCGAAGTTTTAACCACTGGACTCCAGGTCCTTAATTATTTCAAGAAATGTTTATGAAATGGCCTGGTCATAAACCAGGTGGATCTTCTTCTAATAATCCCTGTAGTTGGGTCTTGACAACCTTTGCCCTAAGAAGCTGAACGGTTCTATGAAGACCTACAAGACCTTTTAGAACTAACACCCCAAAAAGATGTCCTTTTCATTATAGGGGACTGGAATGCAAAAGTAGGAAGTCAAGAAACACCTGGAGTAACAGGCAAATTTGGCCTTGGAATACGGAATGAAGCAGGGCAAAGACTAATAGAGTTTTGCCAAGAAAATGCACTGGTCATAACAAACACCCTCTTCCAACAACACAAGAGAAGACTCTATACATGGACATCACCCAGATGGTCAACACCAAACTCAGATTGATTATATTCTTTGCAGCCAAAGATGGAGAAGCTCTATACAGTCAGCAAAAACAAGACCAGGAGCTGACTGTGGCTCAGACCATGAACTCCTTATTGCCAAATTCAGACTTAAATTGAAGAAAGTAGGGAAAACCACTAGACCATTCAGGTATGACCTAAATCAAATCCTTATGATTATACAGTGGAAGTGAGAAATAGATTTAAGGGCCTAGATCTGATAGATAGAGTGCCTGATGCACTATGGAATGAGGTTCGTGACATTGTACAGGAGACAGGGATCAAGACCATCCCCATGGAAAAGAAATGCAAAAAAGCAAAATGGCTGTCTGGGGAGGCCTTACAAATAGCTGTGAAAAGAAGAGAAGCCAAAAGCAAAGGAGAAAAGGAAAGATATAAGCATCTGAATGCAGAGTTCCAAAGAATAGCAAGAAGAGATAAGAAAGCCTTCTTCAGTGATCAATACAAAAAAATAGAGGAAAACAACAGAATGGGAAAGACTAGGGATCTCTTCAAGAAAATCAGAGATACCAAAGGAACATTTCATGCAGAGATGGGCTCGATAAAGGACAGAAATGGTATGGACCTAACAGAAGCAGAAGATATTAAGAAGAGATGGCAAGAATACACAGAAGAACTGTACAAAAGAGATCTTCATGACCCAGATAATCACGATGGTGTGATCACTGACCTAGAGCCAGACATCCTGGAATGTGAAGTCAAGTGGACCTTAGAAAGCATCACTACGAACAAAGCTAGTGGAGGTGATGGAATTCCAGTTGAGCTATTCCAAATCCTGCAAGATGATGCTGTGAAAGTGCTGCACTCAATATGCCAGCAAATTTGGAAAACTCAGCAGTGGCCACAGGACTGGAAAAAGTCAGTTTTCATTCCAATCTCAAAGAAAGGCAATGCCAAAGAATGCTCAAACTACCACACAATTGCACTCATCTCACACGCTAGTAACGTAATGCTCAAAATTCTCCAAGCCAGGCTTCAGCAATATGTGAACCATGAACTTCCAGATGTTCAAGCTGGTTTTAGAAAAGGCAGAGGAACCAGAGATCAAATTGCCAACATCCGCTGGATCATGGAAAAAGCAAGAGAGTTCCAGAAAAACATCTATTTCTGCTTTATTGACTATGCCAAAGTTTATTGTGGATCACAATAAACTGTGAAAAATTCTGAAAGAGATGGGAATACCAGACCACCTGACCTGCCTCTTGAGAAATCTGTATGCAGGTCAGGAAGCAAGTTAGAACTGGACATGGAACAACAGACTGGTTCCAAATAGGAAAAGGAGTACATCAAGGCTGTATATTGTCACCCTGTTTATTTAACTTATATGCAGAGTACATCATGAGAAACGCTGGACTGGAAGAAACACAAGCTGGAATCAAGATTGCCGGGAGAAATATCAATAACCTCAGATATGCAGATGACACCACCCTTATGGCAGAAAGTGAAGAGGAACTCAAAAGCCTCTTGATGAAAGTGAAAGTGGAGAGTGAAAAAATTGGCTTAAAGCTCAACATTCAGAAAACGAAGATCATGGCATCCGGTCCCATCACTTCATGGGAAATAGATGGGGAAACAGTGGAAACAGTGTCAGACTTTATTTTTCTGGGCTCCAAAATCACTGCAGATGGTGACTGCAGCCATGAAAATAAAAGACGCTTACTCCTTGGAAGGAAAGTTATGACCAACCTAGAGAGCATATTCAAAAGCAGAGACATTACTTTGCCAACAAAGGTTCGTCTAGTCAAGGCTATGGTTTTTCCTGTGGTCATGTATGGATGTGAGAGTTGGACTGTGAAGAAGGCTGAGCGCCAAAGAATTGATGCTTTTGAACTGTGGTGCTGGAGAAGACTCTTGAGAGTCCCTTGGACTGCAAGGAGGTCCAACTAGTCCATCCTAAAGGAGATCAGTCCTGGGTGTTCTTTGGAAGGACTGATGCTGAAGCTGAAACTCCAGTACTTTGGGTACCTCATGTGAAGAGTTGACTCATTGGAAAAGACTCTGATGCTGGGAGGGATTGGGGGCAGGAGGAGAAGGGGACGACAGAGGATGAGATGGCTGGATGGCATCACTGACTCCATGGATGTGAGTCTCAGTGAACTCCGGGAGTTGGTGATGGACAGGGAGGCCTGGCGTGCTGCGATTCATGGGGTCACAAAGAGTCGGACACGACTGAGCGACTGATCTGATCTGATCTGATCTGACTCTACCCTTACCCGGTTCTTCCTGTGGGCAGAGCCCTGCCTGGGTTCCCAGGTTCTGTCTCCTTTCGGGTCCCCCAAAAGGCCTAAGCCAGTTACCATGGTCTTGTCCCTCGGAAGCAGTTGGTTTAAGAATGGCATGTGGGACTTTCCTGGTGGTCCAGTGGCTAAGACTCCAGGCTCCCAGTGCAGGGTGCTTGGGTTTGATCCCTGGATGGGGAACTAGATCCCACGTGCCTCAGCTAAAAATCCTATATGCTGCAGCGAAGATTCTTGATTCCTCACCCACATCTCTGACCTGGTACAGTCAAATAAATAAATGGAGAAGAAAAAAAAAAGAATGTCATGTAGATCTAGTCATTTCCAGTAGGATCTGAGGAGATGGCTGCTGAAGGGCTTCCAGAAAAGGTTTTTTCTCCTTAACTAAAACTGGGGGAGAATATGCCTCTTCTTCATTGTGATGAAGAATGGAACTTCTTGTGATGCCTGGAACTGCAACAGCCACTGAGAAGAGACACCACCGATGCTCAGAGGATGGCATCAATGAGCCATTGAATTCCACAAGCCAGAAATTTTCCTCCCTCTGGACATCTTATATAGGACATCACAACCCTTCTGGTCAGGTCAAGGTTCCGTGTTCTTGACAGCAAACCCTCCTAACTGGTTCTCTTGCTTCCTGGCCTCAGCCTCACTCATTTTCGTCTAGTCTTACTGGGGCACTCAGTAGACACCCTGACAAGGCTTACTATTAATGATAAAGGACCCAAAGGAAACAAAAGGCTGTCTTCCCGTATAAGTCAAAGACATGATGCCTCAGTTCTTTATCTGATGGCGGGAAACTGAAATCAGACCTGCAGTCGCATGTCCTGCTTCTTGCAAATCTGAATAGGCTTCTTCCCCAGGAGTCTGAAGGCATCTCTTATATTCCCAGGATCTGGCACACTTCGTTCATTCATTCGTGCAGTGGTGTGCCGGAGCTGGCTCCTATACGCTCGTGAGAGTCGATTGTGCACATCTCTACCCTACTCTGATTCAGTGATGTCATGTCGGTAGCTTGAAATCAGCCAAGGTGGGTTTTTTTGTTTTTTATAAACTTGAATTTTTGAAGCAGTTTTAGGAGAAGTTTTTAGAGAAGAAGATAGAGATTTTTGTTATTTTTCCTCCACATCCCCACATATGCTTAGCCTCCCCCATTACCAATATCCCCCACCAGAGTGGTCCATTTGTTCCAGCTGAAGAACGTGCATTGACACATCACTATCACCCAAAGTCCATAGTTTCTGTCAGGGTTCACTCTTGGTGTGGGTTTTGACAAATGCAAAATGACGTACAACCACCATTATAGGATCAGAGAGATGACTTTCACTGTGAAGCCCTACAAATCCCCTGTTCCACCTCTTCTCCCGCTCACCCTTGGCAATCTTTGATCTTTACATTGTCTCTATAGTTTTGCATTTTCTGGAATATCATATAGTTGGTATTGTAGCCATTTCAGATTGGTTTCTTTTGCATAGTAATATGCATTTTGGTTTCCTTCGTGTCTTTTCATGGTTTGATAGCTCATGTCTGGGTGTCCTGCAGTTTATTTATCCATTAACTTCCTGAAGGCTATCTTGGTTGCTTTCAAGCATTGGCAATTATGAGTAAAGCTGCTATAAACATTCATGTGCAGATTTCTGTGTGGATATAAGTTTTCAACTCTTTTGGGTAAATGCCAAGGAGCACAAGTGATTGATAGATCGTATGTTAAGACTATGTTTAGTTTTGCAAGACACTGCCAAGTTTTCTTTCAAAGTGGCTGTACTATTTTGATTTCATTTCATTTGCATCAGCAGTGAGTGAGAGTTCCTGTTGCTCCATACACTTGCCAGCATTTGGTGTTATCAGTGCTTTAGATCTTGAGTTTTCTAAGAGGTGTGTAGTGGTATCTCATAGTTTTAATTTGCATTTCTTTAACGACATATGAGAAGCTTCCCTGGTAGCTCAGCCAGTAAAGAATCAGCCTGCAATGCAGGAGACCCCGGTTCGATTCCTGGGTTGGAAAGACCCCATGGAGAAGGGATAGGCTACCCACTCCGGTATTCCTGGGCTCCCCTGGTGGCTCAGACAGGAAAGAATCCACCTGCAATATGGAAGACCTTGGTTCGACCCCTGGGTTGGGAAGATCCCCTGGAGGAGGGCATGGCAATCCACTTCAGTATTCTTGCCTGGAGAATCCCCATGGACAGAGAAGACTGGTGGGCTACAATCCATGAGATCACAAAGAGTTGGATACAACTGAACGACTAAGCACAGCACAGCACAGTGACATATGATACTGAGCATCTTTCATATACTTACCTACCATCTTATATCTTCAGTGAGGTGTCTGTTCAAGTCTTTTGCCCATTTTTGAATTGGGCTGTTCATTTTCTCATTGTTGTTTTAAGAATTCTTTGTTTATTTTGGATCTCAGTCTTAGATAACGTATCTATCAGATAGGATTTTTGCAAATACTTTCTCCCATTCTGTGGTTTGTCTTTTCATTCTCTGGTCACATCGTAGGAGTGTTTACATCACTAAATTGACAAACATGACAAATCAGGGCTTTTCCTCAAAGAGCCAGTTGTTACACTTGTACCAGTACACTAAAGCATTCATGTTGTTGAGTGAACTGTTTGCCCTCAGAAATGTTCAGGGCAGTGGGGGAGGCAGGTTGAGGCAATGAAGTTCTGAGTGTGGGGACAGAGACAGAGCAAAGATGCTATGGGACATAAAGAAGGAGAATCCACATCAGCTGTGAAGTTGGGGTGGCTTTCCAGTGCAGAACGTGAGCCTTGAAAGGGAGTAGCAGTTGTCTGGATCCAAACAGCCCAATAAGTAGGCACTTGGCTATCTAACTCAGCTGCACTGGACACACTGCATATACGACCAGAGGCCACCACATTGGGCAGAGCAGATAGACTTTCCCATCATTATTGCAGTATTGGACAGCACTGGTCTAGATCAAAAGTGGGAGAAAAACAATCCAGGCAGAAGGAACAGACTGGGAAGACTCAGAGGTCTGAGATACTATGACTCATTTTGGGCAGAGGTGGGGATTTTAGCTGAACAAACAAGCAGGAGTCAGGACATCACAAAATGTCTTTAGTGAGAAGCTAAGGAGTTTAAACTCTAGCTTGAAAACCACGGGGAGCCCCTGAAGGCTTTACTGGAAGCCCGATGTCATCAGCTTTGCATGTTAATCAGCTCTGGCAGTGTGGATTGAGAGGGCCACCCAGGAGGCAGGGAGGCCAGTTCTGAGACCATGGCAGTGACCTGGGAGGGAAGCAAGGGAAATCTGAAACAAGAAGGTGACTGTGGCTCAGAAGCAGAGAGAGGGCAAGGTCAAGAGATGGGAAGGACCCAATGGCTGATTGCGTGTGGTCCCTGGGAGTGCTTTGTAAATATTTGTTGATTTCACGAATGAATTATAGCTAAGCCCAGATTGTACAACTTGAGTGCACATCTCCTGGGACATTACTGCACAAATGAAGAGGTACAGGAGCATTTTTTTAGTTGAAGGAGAAAGGGGTGATAGGAAGAGAGACAGAAGAGAGACGAGGACTTCCCTGGAGGTCCAGTGGCTAAGACTCCACATTCCCAACGCAGGAGGCCCAGTTCGATCCCTGGTCAGGGAACTAGGTTTGATCCCTGGGTCAGGAAGGTCCCCTGGAGGAGGAAATGGCAACCCACTCCAGTATTCTTGCCTGGAAAATTCCATGGAAAGAGGAGCCTGGCGAGCTACAGTTCACAGGGTCACAAAGAGTTGGACATGACTGAGCATGCACATGTACACAGACCTCAGCTAAGAGTTCATCTGCCACAACCAAAGAACCCGCATGGCCGCAACAAAGATGGAAGTTCCTGCATGATGCAAGTAAGACCTGGCGCAGTCAAATAAATAGACTAAAAATAAATTTAAAAAGCAACAATTTATTTTAAAGAAAGAAAAGAGATGAAGGAGAAGGTGGCATCACTGTCCCATCTGATGGAAAGACTCTGGTGAGGGACCCTGGACCCAAGCAGTGCCTCTCTGGAGTCCAGGGACAAGGGCTACTCAGAGTTGGGTGCAGGTCATTCTCCACCCCACTCCTTGCCACGTGGATGATGGGGCAGATTTGTTTTCCTGAAGGACTGGGCCATTTCACCAGCAGACAGATGCAATACACAGTGAATCTGCAGCATCAGGGGAGACGTTGTCAGCAGACAATGTCCTGGGCAATTGAAGACGGCCAGAGTAGGAGATACCAGCAGACTGGTGCTTAAACACATGAGAGATACCATCTTCTGTCTTTTGGGCTTCCAGAAGAAGCTGGAGATTTTGAGGGCAGATGGCCAAGAGCCAGGTGGCTCAGTGGTAAAGAACCTGCCAATGCAGGAGACACAGGTTCAATCCCTGGATCAGGAAGATCCCCTGGAGGAGGAAATGGTGACCCACTCCAGTATTCTTGCCTGAAAAAATCTCATGGACAGAGAAGCCCGGCAGGTACAGTCCATGGGGTTGCAAAGAGACACGACTTAAAGAGACTGAGCACGCACACGTGGCCAAGAGCTACTTTAACTCGGGCATCAATGTTAATATCAAGATGCTGGGGCTACAGTGGTTCACAGAACAGAGACGATTCTGCTCGCAAGGAGCTTACCGTCTAATAGGTCATAGTAATCATTCTGGTACCATCTTCTGTGTATGTGCTCCTCAGGAGAAGTACCAGGAACCACGAGATAGTCTAACGGGAAGGATGATGGTAAGGATGATGATTTGTGGTTGTGCCATGTGGCTTGCAGGATCTTAGTTCCCTAACCAGGAATTGAACCCAGGCCCTTGGCAGTGAACTAACCACTAGACTGCCAGGGAAGTCCCGGGAAGGGTTTATTTTAGATTAGGGGTCAGGAAAGGACAATTTGAGAAAGTAACATTTAAACCAAGAGCTGGAGAGGTGTAGGAGTTGAGTCAGGTGAAAAGCAGGGGATATGCATTCCAGGCAGAGAGAATAGCAGGTGTGAAAGATACGAGACAGATCCTTGGCCATCTGGAGGCTGAGAGAAGGCCAGGGGGGCAGGGACATGAAACAAAAGAGGGGAGATGAAACAGAGGAGGCTGGGGAGGGTGAAGGGGGACCAGACCTCACAGAGCTGCGTTAAGACTTTGGATGTAAACCTAAGTGCATTGGGCGGGAAAGTGGTGCCATTAGACTCATGTTTTACAAAGCTGGCTCTGGGATCTGTATAGAGAATGAATTGGGGACAAGGGGCTGTGCAGGGAGAAAAGGGTGGAGGTGAATTCAGTTGCCTAAGGGAGAGATGATGATAGCATTTCCAAGGTGATAGAAGTATTTAAAGACTTGAGGGCAACCCTCGTGGCTCAGTGGTAAAGGATCCGCTTGCCAATGCAGGAGACACAGGTTCAATTCCTGGTCTGGGATGATCCCACATGCTGCGGAGCTGGGGCACCACAACTAAGCCCACGCGCCACAACTATTCAGCCTGTGCTCCAGAGCCTGGGAGCGGCAGTTACTGAGCCCGCCTGCCCTAGAGGCCCATTCTCTACAATGGGAGAGGCCGGGACAGTGAGAAGCCCAGACACTGCAACGAGAGAACAGCACCCCCTCACCACAACTAGAGAAACGCCTGCACAGCCACGAAGACCCAGCACAGCCAACAATACATAGTAAATCAAATACAACAGGTTTTTCTCAGGCTCTTTCCTTGGTATTCCAGGCCAACTTTACACAAAGCAAACGGCAAATATTTGAAGCACGCCAGTCTGCCTCACGTGTGACCTGTTTTGCTTGGACTTAGCGGAGATCTGATGATGTCATAGGGCCAACCCCCTGCCTCCGAGCTGGACCACACCTGACAGGAGCATAAGGCTTTCCTGAGAAAGCTTTCACGATTTCTATAATCTCTGCTTGTGTTTACAGTAATCACTGAGGAAATCTCTGTCTGTGTTTCATCGGAATGCCTTGTGCTCTGATGTTCCTTGATTCTTGATGGAGATGAAGACGCTAAAAGAAGACGTCTGGGCTGCCTAGTGCAAATGGTGTTCTGACAGTTCTGAATCATGTCTGTCTATTCCACAGCCAAAGTGACTTGTTAGCGACAAAGAGAAATGCCTGAGTATCCCTAGAAGAGAGATTTGATTAGATTTTGTAGCTGTTTAGCCCGCTGCCAAGTTCTTTCCCTTTGCTGCTCAAGTGTGGTCCATGGACTCAGCAACATCACCTTGGAGCTTGATGCAGGATTGAGTCAGACTCTGCATTTTACATATTCCCCATGGGGCTTCCCAGGTGATGCTAGTGGTAAAGAACCCACCTGCTAATGCAGGAGACAGACATAAGAGGTGCAGGTTCAGTTCCTGGGTCAGGAGGATCCCCTGAAGGAGGGCATGACAACCCACTCCAATATTCTTCCTGGAGAATCCCATGGATAGAGGAGCCTGGTGGGCTACAATCCATGGGGTCGCAAAGAGCTGGACATGACTGAAGTGACTTAGCAAGCACGCATTGGGTTTTTCCTGGTGGCTCAGTAGTAAAGAATCTGCCTGCCAATGCAGGAGACACGGGTTCTATCCCTGAGTCAGGAAGATCCCTTGGAGAAGGAAATGGCAACCTGCTCCAATATTCTTGCCTGGAGAGTCCCATGAACAGAGGAGCCTGGTGGGCCACAGTCCATGGGTCTCAAAAGACTTAGCGACTAAATGACAATAACCAGGAAATTCATAGGAACGTTGGTTTTGAGAAGTGCTGCCTCAGGTCACCCTAAGGCCATCTAAAAGTGGGTGGGAGGGGGCAGTCACAAGACGCTTAAAATGCTGCGAGCCTCGGCAAGCTTGAGGGAGACCAGACTGGTCCAACAGGAACTGGATTTTCTCTGGAAGTTCCTGGTAGCTCCCAAGTCACCCAGAGTGGTTCAGAGACAATGCTGTTTCCTGGTTGTGCCACTGGTGCGAGGCCCTGCGGGGGACCCGCCCCTGGTGCGGGTGGAGAGAGCTGTCCTGGGTAGAGCTAGAGGGCTCCCCTCCCCCCAGAACGTGGAGAGAGCTTGGTCCCTGTCCGCTTAGTCTGGTCCGCGTTCTCTCTGTGGGTGGTTAGGGTGACTCTGGCCTCCTTCTGAATTGAGCTGTCCAACAAGCAGGAGAAAGGCTCTCTGATCATCTCAGAGAGGTTAAAAGCTCTGGCGGATTAGGGACACAGCTGGGATGCGGGGAGGAAAGAGAGGGTGGGATGCATGGAGAGAGTCACATGGACACATGCATTGCCATGTACAATGGATTGTTATTGTTTAGTCGCTCAGTCATGTCCGACTCTTTGCGGCCCCATGGACTGCAGCACGCCTGGCTTCCCCGTCCTTCACCATCTCCTGGAGCTTGCCCAGATTCATGTCCATTGAGTTGGTGATACCATCCAAAATGGATAGCCAATGGGAATTTGCTGTGTGACTCAGGGAACTCATACCCGGGGCCTGGAGGAGTGGGATGGGGTAGGAGATGGGAGGGATGTTCAAGTGGGAGGGAACATAGGTAACCCTATGGCTGATTCATGTTGATGTTTGGTAGAAACCAACACAATATTGTAAAGCAACTATCCTTCAATTAAAAAATAAATAAATAAAAGCTTTGGTGGAACAGAAGGTCCAGATCCAGGGGTTCTGAAAGCTTTGCCCACACTGTGTGGTCAGCCGTTCCAGGTCAGTGACTCCTGCCCTCTGCCCAAGGGGTATGTGACACAGACACCAGACCCAGCCCAGAAAAACAAGGGCATTGTGTTTTATTAATATGACCGCTCTCCTGAGGAGTTTCAAGGCACAAAACCCAGGCTAGAATCAAGTTGTTTTCCTCTATCTTCCCTGGGACTGGTCTTCCCACAGCATGAGACAAAAGGGACCCAATCTGCAGGCCGCTTATAGCATGAGGTTTGTAAATACTGTAAAATCAAACACTACTTTTGGCTTTTATTTACTGTAACTTGTTCACATCGCTCAGCACTGGAACTTTTATCAGGGCTCCTTGGCCTTTGTTCTTTGGTCCTGCCGTGTCTTCTCTGCCCGGTCCCTCCTGCCCACCAGCCTCGGGTCCCTCCTGCCTGCGCCCTGTCTGCCCCCTGACCCATCACTCCAGTGTCTTCCTCCACCCCTCCAGCCTCTCACGCTGCTCCGGGATCTTTTGAAATGTCTCCACTCCCTCCTCCCTCCCCGCACTTTCATTTCCTAAGGCCGGCTTCCTCACTCTCACTCCCGCCCACCCCCCCCCACCTCTCAGGGCTATTTTTCTCTTCCCTCCCAAGATCCACCACAGAGTTTTTTCATTTCCCCCTTTTCTTTAAAGGCGACAGGAGAACGAGAGATTTCAGAGTCCAAGACAGCCTGCGTTAACATGGACAGTTGACTTTCTGAGTCAGAAACGCTTCTTCAGTGCCTTGGGTGGAGGCTGCCTGGTCCCTCCTCAGAGCAGGACGGGTGGGACGAGGACAGAGCCCCAGGTCCGTCCCTCCTCGCCTCCCAGCCCCATGTTCCCTCACCATCCCTTCCGCCCCAGCCCTTTCCTTCATGTCTCAGGACCCCCGCCACCAACACACACACTGGCCCCCTAGGTGCCCGGGGCAGACAGGTTTGTTCCTGCCTAAGACCCTGGGCGTCCTCCTCCAGCGTCCCTCCCTGCCCCCCAGCCAGCCTGCTCTGTGCTTCACGCCCCTAGGTGAGCCCTGGGAGACAGGAGTCTATTTTGAGGTGAAGGAGAGACAGCAGCAGTGGGGTTCCTTCTCAGGTGCAGCTCGTGGGCTTGGGAGGTGCCAGCAGCGGGCCCACAGTCGGAGGAGCAGGAAGCTCTCTTAAAGCCCCCCGCCACCCAGGGTCACGGCCAATCGGTCCATGAGGCGCTAAACAACATTCTTGAGGGATGGGCGTCTCTCTGTGCCGCTGGGCAAAGCGTCTTCAAAATACAGAAAACCAAGAGGGGAAAGAAACAGAGCCCTGAAGAGACACCCTGGGAACCACGAAACAGTAGTTCTAAAGTCCACCATCTTCAGCTGGGCCTTCTCCAAGCGCCTTACAGAGGCTAAGACGCTGCTTTCTTGGTTGCAGGGGGAAATGGAGGTTACACCCAAGAAAGCCAGTGAGGGATTTGTGAGAAACCCCACCGTTTCCCAACAGTGCTTGGCTCTCAGTGTCTCCGCTTCTTTACGTCAGCCACAGGCGAGAGGATTAGCTGAGGAATGTTCGCTTGAGGGAGCATTGGCCAGGGGGGCCAGCCTTGCCCAGGCTCCGGGACCCCCTGCTGCTCCAGCCCTCCCCTTGCACCCCTTCTGTGCGCCCAGCTCAGATCTGTGCCTTCATCCTCCACCCAGCAGTGCCCACCCTGGCGGGAGAGGAGGTCAGGGGCCCACACACCCACCCTAGGGCGGGGGAGAAGCAGGACATTCAGATAAACTAGAACAAGCCCCGCCAAGCCCAGCCCCGCCCTGCTGTTCCGTGTCCAGCGCCAGATGCGGACCTGCTTAGCTCCTCTCAGCGAGCATTTCTGAGATGAGGAGGGAGCCATGCTGACTTGAGGACAGGAAGCGTTTGGATTTCTTTTCCCTGCCTCCCGCTTCCCAACACCCCCGCTGCCTTCTTTCCGCACACCAGCTGAGGGGAGTAGAAAAATAACTATGAATATAAATCTCCACCTGAGTTCCTTTCACATCGACTAAGTAAGCAACTAACTTGCCAATAAATTACTATTTAAAAATGTGTGGACACATGGGCATATATATGCGTGTGCATATGAACATATACACACGCATATATATATACATGTATGTGTGTGTAGTTCCAAGCTTTTCTTCCTTGCCCCGTCCCTTGCAGTCAGGCAGCTTCAGACAAAAGCCTCCATCCCCTCCAGAGGGCCTCATCGGATCATGGGTGCCACGTAGTTGGCAGGGAAGAGGCCCAGCTTGTTGTGCAGGCGGCCGGTCCACCAGGAGGGGTTGGAGCTGTCCAGGACCTCAACCACCTCTCCGCAACGGAAGCCCAACTCGTCGTCCTCCAGGGCCTCGAAGTCGTACAGCGCCCGGGCCCATCGCACCCGCTGTTGGGGGAAAACACAGAGAGAGGCCCTGCTGAGCCCGGGCTGGCCAAGCTGGGCTCCGAGTCACCAGCACACACACGGAAGACAATCTGCTGGCCCTGTGGTCCAGACAAAGCTCTCCGTGAGCAGCCTGCCCCAAAGGCTGATGGATGGCTCTCCAGAGAGGTCTCAAACCCTGCTGCCACTGAAAGCAGACCTGGGTGCCTAGCCCTGAGCAACCTCTGAGCCTATCCCCCAAGGCCCCAAGGGGATCCTTGAGAGCTGCTCTTCCCTACATCAATAGCCGGTCTTCTTTATTTTCTTCAAGTGACAAACAGCACAGCGTGCCCAGACTAACAGCCCTTGGTGCCAGCACAACCTCATCGGTGATAAAGGCAACAGATCTCCCTCTGCTAGAATGGCAGCCAGGAAATATGAGAACCGGGCAAGGCCCGACAGCCAAACTGAGAACAGCAGGCTGGATGATGCCAGCTGGGATTAGCTCTGCCGGGGAACTCTCGCCCCACCATCACTGGCTGGGTTCCCTCCACCTCTGTGTGAACTCCGTGCTGTGTGAGGCCTCTTCTGGAGGACCAACTGTCTCTCTGCTTGGCCCCTCGGTCTCCTCCACTGAGCCCAGAGAGGGCTGTTCACATACCCCAGCCACTTGGAGTTGCACTGGGTCAGTGTGTCTCCGGTGCATGAGGGCGGCATTCATTTCGGTGCTCATGCCCAGGCCACAGGGCCCATCGTTTATGTCCAGGCTGGCTCCACGGCGTTCCTAGAAACAGACGTGACGGACAGCCATCACCACACCGCTGGAAGCATCCCTCATGGGCTCCCCCAGCGCCTTGCTCTGATGCCATGGACACAGCCAGAGCTCCAAGAATACTTACTACAGAGGACAATAAACCCCAGATAAGGGAGAGAGGGTATAGGGTGACAAACAGACCTTAAGTTGTGAATATGATGCCAGATTTCACTCATTCAACCAAGGAATATTTATCAGGCACCTACCATGTGTCTAGGACTGTCTTAAGCATGGGGATGTGTATCTGGAAAGAGAAGGCCCCTGTCTTCAGAGAACATCAGTTCAGAGGGGGAACCGTATGCATTTCTGTGATGAGTGAGCAGAGAGAACTGTCTGAGTTGGCCTGGTGATCAAGGAAGGCTTCTTAGAGCAGGTGATGCTTGAACTCCGGTTTAAAGAGTAGAATTGACTAGGAAACGGCATTTCAGGCAGAAGGGACAGCAAATAGACTCAAAAGCATGAGAGAAAATGCAGTGAACCGTTCTGATAACTAGAGGAAGTACAACGATGCAGGGATATGTGTTTGCATGGGGAGGGAGCAGGGGAGGAGGCTGGAGAGGCAGATCGGGGCAGCTCACGAAGGACTTTCTGTGCCCTGCTAAGCAATTTAGGGATGTTGTTATCTGGCTACATTGTCCATCTCAGTGAGCCACCTAAAATCCCATCTGGAACAAGGCGGGGGATAAATAAATAAATAAGCAAGGCTCCATTTCTGGCCTTAATCCAGTTTTTCCTGTAGATCTCTACAGCCAGATGGGTTAAGGGGCACAAAAAGGTATGGAATTGTGCTGATAGGAAAAATGAAGTCATTGTTCACGGAGTCCTCAGGTGTGTGTGTGTGTGTGTGTGTATGTACGTGATTTTGAGTGTAGGTGTATGTGTATATGTGTGTGTATGTGTGTTTGTATGTGTGTATGGATGTGTGCATGTGTATATGTGTTTATATGTATACACACGTGTGTATGTACATGTGTATGTGTGTGTAGATGTGTGTTTGTATGTATATATGTGTGTGTATGGATGTGTGCACGTGTATAGGTATATGTATGTGTGTATGTATGTGTATGAGTGTATGTGCATGTGTATATGTGTGTGAATGTGTGCATGTGTGTATATGTGTGTTTGTGTATGTGTGTGTATATGTGGTTAAGCAGGGACTCATTTAATTCACAGAGACGTCTTTGCCAAAAGCAGTTTCCATGTTTCTGCCCTCTGAGGACCCAGGATCTTTTCTCTGGGCTCAGTGAGACCAGATGGGACCAGGGTTGGACCGGGACATTCCTCCCCTGACAGACGGTCCTGGGGCCACAACTGGCCCCCAACATTTATTTGTTTCAGTTGTCTCCGGCACTGTGGGGTTTTTCACATGATGAGTGGCAGTGGGGACAAGGCTGCTGAAGCCTGGGGGGAGAGCAGGTCCTCCTCACTCCCTGTGCCCACTTTATCCTTCCCAGGTACCTGATTAAAATGATGCTGTGGCATGTACCGCTGCTGCGCCGGCAGTGGGGCCGGGGGATACTGCGAAGGAGGGAGCAGGGGGTGATCCGACGGCTTCCTGTTCATCGAAGGCCGGATTTCTTCTCCCACAGCCCCGCTCAGGGGATGGCCTCCCTGGGACCGCCGGTCCAGGCTGTTGCCCCGCTGACCCTGGGAGAGAACAGAGATGACACAGATCCATCCTCCTCCCACCTCTCCTGGCCCGACCCAGCCCTTCCAGCAACTGTTCCGAGACTTAGCTCCTGACAGCTCCAAAGCTGATGGGGGTGGGAGCAGCTTAGAGAAAATCAATGGTTCAGATCATCATGTTTTCACAGTGGCTTGTGCATTCTCAGATTCTCCTGCTTTGGGAGTTTGGGTCTCTGGTTCATTCACTTTCCACCTGGTACCCATCTCGTCCCTTCCTCGTGGGCTTGTTTTTCTGTGTAATCAAGCTTAAATATTCCATTTTACTGACACAATGCCACCCCTCCTTATCGCATGTTGCCACACCGCTGGACATCCTATCCTCCTGATAAGCTCTGCTATTGACTTTGCATGATTTTGAACTGTCATTTATAGCCTGGTGATAAAGACCCAAACAGCAACGCTCTCACAGCACCATGGAAACCAGGCCTGCTGCTGGGCATGTAGGGAAAAACAAGACCTTTCTCCTGAATGCTACCACAACCTCATGACTCAGAGACACTTTCTTGTTATTTTTATTTAACAAACAATTACACAGAGCCCTGGGCTTAGCATATGCCAGGCACTGTTCTAAGCACTTGGCAAAATGAACTCATTAAATCCAGTTTAGTGCAGTTTTATGTTTCCTCTCTCATCTCTGCGTGCACATCTTAGTAAATGAGTATCTCTGTCCATTTCCTGGTTGAAAGAATTCACAAGGTCCGTATTAACCTTTGTTTTCCTTTTTGAACTTTTGTGTACATTTGGGAACACCCTTTTCTCTTTTGATTGTAACTTCTCAGGCTTAAAGTCAACCTGTTACTTGAAAGGGATGGTTTTCTTTACTTCTCCAAAGCACATGTTGCTTTGAAAAGTCTCAATGCCTTTTCAGATAACCTGTCTGTGGGATTTCAACTTTTCCACTCAGTGCTGGTTCCTATAATACCCGTCTCCTATAACCATGATATTTCCTTTGAAATATATTTTATAGATTGCGTGTATGTGTGAATTTACTTTTGGAATCAAATTAACATTTCCTTAGTGCCATCTGGGGACCAGAGTCTGTGGTGAGTGCTATGATTATATCTCACTTATCCTCACCACAGTTCAATGAAGAAGGCATTATATTCTCTCCATTCTACAGATGAGAAAAACTGATGCTCAGAAAGTTTTCTTCACTTGACTGGGTAATCAGGATAGTTAGCAATGAAATCAGTTTTTAAAGCCAGGTCCGTTGGAGATGCATTTTTTAAAAGATTTTTTGATGCGGGACCATTTTTAACATCTTTGTTGAATTTATTGCAACATTGCTTCTTTTTATGTTTTGACTTTTTGGCCCCAAGGCACGTGAGATCTTAGTTCCCTGCCCAGGGATAGAACCCACACCTCCTGCACTAGAAGGTGAATTCTTAACCACTGGACTGCCACGGAAGTCCCTGGAAGTATTTTCTATTAAGACAATACTTCATGTTCCAAACTGTTCCAAGAGCAAGAATTCCACCTCCAGTTTTCTCCTCCAGTGCCCCCTGCTTCTACCCTCCACACCCCCAAATTCTGTCACAAAGCTCTACTTGCTGCATTAGTCCTGGACTCGAGGTTCTAATATCCCCATGTGTAGCCCTACGGCTTCCTCCAAGTTACTTCATCCTTGGGTAGCTCCTGAGCTAGGCTGAAAACTGTGATACGGTAATGTCTGTGAATAATGAAACAACAGTGTCTATAACAAGAGCCCATGTATACTGAGTGCTTGGGGCGTGATTAGGAATGAAGTAAGGGATGGACTATATCGTTCTCTAACCTTCAGAACCATCCTATGAAGTAGCTGTCACTATTATCCCAATTTTGTGGATGAACAAACTGAGAATTAAAGAACTTTTCAAAGTCACATACCTAGAAAGTGTTAAGCTAGGATTTAAACTGAGATCTCTGCTTTTCAGAATATGCAGGGACCTGCCCATCAAATGCATGGTTTTAGGGGTTCACATAGGGACCCAAAGCGCCAAGAATCTCTGGATTGGGGGTGATGGGGGCCAGCAGCATACCTGTTCCTCCCGGGTCCTATCCCTCAGAAAGATCTGCTTCTGTTTGGAGATGGAATTCTTTCTGTAGTAGTCCACCAGCTTGTTGAGGGATGGAAACTTCTCTGTCCACAGGAAGTAATTACCCTTGTTGTCTCTCATGACTTTGAAGTGCTGAACGTCATCCTCATGCCTAAAGAGCAAGACAAATCCAAATCATGTATCACGTGGTGAGCATGTCTCTGCCTCCAGGCCCGACTGCATCCAGGGATGCTGGAGTTCTGTTTGGGCAGGAAGCAGAGGTGTGGGTGGCCGGCCCATCCCTGGGCAGGTGGGCTGGCCTAGTCAAACTCTAGGGGTGATTTCTGGGAGAGGCGGCTTAGGACTCCAGCTGAGCTAGAGGGGATTTTTTTTTTTTTTTGCCACGAGGATTGCAGGATCTTTGTTCCTCTACTGGGGATTGAACCTCAGTCCACTGCAGTGAAAGCACCAAGCCCTAACCACTGGACCACCAGGGAGCTCCTGAGAGGAGGGTTTTGGGGTTTTTTGTTCTTTTTTACATGAGCAGAAAGCAATCTTTCTTCTGATACTGGAATCGCCCTTTTACAAGAAAAAAATATTCCAAGTGCTTTAAAGACTACAAGGTTGAGGACTTTTTTCACAATGTTTATTTGAAGCATGGCAACGCCTGAGACCTTACCAGGCTAAGAACTCTGCCAAGACTCAGAGGGGAGGAGTTTTTCAAGCCCTTCTTGTCTTTCAGTTAACAGAAATAGTCCAAACCAGCTCCTTTAAGTTCAAAAACTACCCTGAGAAATCTGTCACACTTTGTTCTCTACATAGCTGGGATCTCTTGGTTGGTCTTGTTTTGCATAAATAAGGTTACAAAGTAGTTTGAGTTGTTGGGGGAAAAAATGTGCTGAGGCTCAGAGGTGGAGGGGCTTGATCAAGGTCACTGTTAAGGGCAGAGTTGAGGCAAGGACCCTGGTTCTCTAATTCCAGTCTAGTGAGCTGGGACTGTCACACCAAGCACATGTGCTAATTTTTTTCTCATGTTAACTTCTTTTATATCAGCACTTTTGACACCAGCTGAACTCAGAAGCGATAGAGCATGTTTGTACCAGGGGTGGAGAATTCGGATTTTATTCACTGAAAGAGGAGACTGGGCCTTTACTAACAGCCCCAGACATTTTCCACCACTAAGTCATTCTTGTTTGGATGTCAAGTTTTCTTGGTCAAATGGACACACATTTATATCTAAAAATAAACTGATGTTATTGCTATCAATTGCATGACCCAGCAGAAAGGTAAAAAATTTAGACTGTTGGAGAGTAAAGATAATTCTTTCTAAGGGGTGGATTTAGAGGTCTGTGTTCAGAGGGGACAGGCGTTTTGATCTTCCTCCTCATCTTATTTTCAGGGCACTGCTCAGAGCAGGCAAACCTATGCAGTGACCTCTGCCTAACTACCTTGGGGTCATAGCTGACACTTGGCAATCAATCCTTGCTTGCCCTTCCCCTTTTGGCTTCAGTCACTCATATACGCTTTCTTTACTCCAGCACCACACAGCTCGACTCACAGTCATCACTCCCCACATCTGGGTGAGGAGGAGGGAATATTCTTGTGACACGATTATTCATCCACCATCTCTTAGTCAAAGAACTGGGAATGAGGAACATTAACTCTTTCACTCCCATGTACTGACAGGGTGCATGTCAGGACTGTGGTTGGTCATCCGCCAACGGAGAGAGAGGGGCTGGACCACTGTCCTGAGGTCTGAGAAGGGCAGAGAAAAGGGTGTAACTCAGGGCTCCAGAGTCTCAGTCTAGTGTTTCAGACCCTCAACTAATCCTAAGTGATAGATAATTACAATTAGCTTTTAATTATCTGTGCCAGGACAGAAAGCAGATGTATAAATACATTAGTGATTTTGCTTTGGAATATATTAGACTACATTTCTGCAGAAGAGGTAAAACTGATTACCGTAATAATCACCATCACAAGAGCTTGCATAGCCTCAGTGGCAGGGAAGATCATGGCAGACATCAAAGCCGATCGTTTTTTGTAGAATTCAATTTAATCAAGGAATGATAAACCCTAATTCCTCACTGAAAAAGCCAGCCTCAACATGCAAACCAAGGGCACCAAGAGATGCCTTTCAATCTAACAAGTTGCTTGGTGCTGCCTCTAACTGTGGCCCTGAAGAAACAGGTTTGAGTTGTAAGATTTATTAATAGAGAAAAAGTTCATGAATTAAGACCTAACAAGTTTAGAGTTGGTGATACATTAATACTGGCCTGAGCTAAAATTTACCATCATCCAAGCTATAAAAAAGAAAGCTTTAGTTAAGGGAAATTAAGAGTTTGAGTCAGCTTGCAAGGGCAATGCTTAAGAGACCAAGCTATTCTTGAGCCTACTGGGGACAAATGCATACAAATGCTTGACCCATTATTATTATTATTTTTAAATTTATTTCCTTGGTTGCACCAGGCCTTTGTTGCAGCATATGAGATCTTTAGTTGTGGGATGTGGGCTCTAGTTCCCTGATCAGGGAATGAACCTGAGCCCTCTGCCTTGGTGGCATGGAGCCTTAGACCCCGGACCACCAGAGAAGTCCCCTTAAGCCATTTTTTTTAAGTCCTTCCTACTTATTCCTTAAAGTACTTATCTTTAAAGTACCGCACTTTCTAAATAGTGATGTGGCCTCCGTTTATTACCCGAGATTGGATTTAGGAACTTAAAGATGCATGCCTTTCAAGTCACATTGCAGAATCCAGACAGCACCTCCGGTCAGGTAACTTGCCAGTGAGGTTTCACCGCACAGGTTGTCGCACCGCTCCCTGTGCTGCTATTGCCATCCTTGCACTTTCACATGTGGTCACCAAGTCTGATGTGTGACTCGCCATCTCCAGCACGCTGACCACACGCCGTCTGTTCAGACTTGGGGCTTCTCTGTGTGGGGCTATGTCATGTTAAACTGAGTCATTTCCTCCCGAGGGGTGGGGTGCCGCACACTGGCGAGACTTTGCTGTCAGAGTGCCCCCATCCCAGGCCTCCTGGGCTCTGCTCTGTCCCTGTCAGTTTCACAGCATTACAGAGGGTGGAAGTAGGCTTTCTTTCTGTGCAGCCACCTACGACTACGGATGTGTCCTATGGCGGTGCCTGGGGGTTTTGATTTTTCTCTGCCCTTCTTCAGACATGCATTGGTAGTAACAGAAAATGCTAAGATTGCAACCCTGGACTTCCCTGGTGGTAGAGTAGATAAGAATCCACCTGCTAACATAGGGCACATGAGTTTGATCCCTTGTCTGGGAAGACTCCACATGCTGCAGAGCAACTGAGCCCGTGAGCCACGGCTCCTGAGCCCAGCACCTAGAGCCTGCGCTCCACAAGAGAAGCCCCTGCAACGCATCGCGAAGAAGAGGAGCCCCTGCTCACTGTAGCTAGAGAAAGCCCGAGTGCAGCAACGGAGACCCAGCCCAAACAAAAATAATTAATAAAAAAAAAAAAAAAGATTGCAACTCCAAGATGGATGTGGACCTCTGGAAATTCTCTGTTCCTTCTCCCTTCCCATTCCCCTTCCACAGACACTCACCCAGCACCTGTTGGGTTTACATGGTGCTGTGAAACACACAGAGGTGAGGTTGATAAAAATCCTGTCTTTCCAGAAGCACCGGGGCTGGAAGGGGAGGCAGGTGAATGTATTGATACGTTGTGCCCGGGCCCCTTGCCACCATGCTCCTGAGGGATAGGTCATGTTTAAGAGGTCACCTTGTCGTTTTAGTGCTTTAGTAGGTCAGGGCGGAGTCAGGATTGGCCAGTACCTGACGGATATGGAGAAGTCCCCGGGGGAGCTCTGGCTGGCCCGGATGATGAAGCAACCAAGCTCCTTGCCCATCAGCAAGCTCTCTGCCTGGTGTCGTGAGAGGCCTTCGTGAAACCACCTATCAGGTGAGATAAAAACAGAGGATCTTGGTGAGATGCCAGACTGATGGGGTTTGGGAATAGGGAGGGAAGGAAGTCAGGGAGAGGTGACCCACAGGGAGAAGGGTTGAGGAGAGACCCCAAGAGGGGCCAGGCGCTTTTGAGACCAAACAAACGCTCTAGCAGTTTCCAGGCGAGGCAAGTGAGTGAGTGTCCCCTTGAGGTACCTCCTGCCCTGTCCCCCCAGGAGAAGTCTCTCTCCTGCCTGCTTGGAAATCCTGAGTCATGGAAATGTGCCACTGCACAAAACGGGAGAGCGTGGGAGGGACTCACTGCAGCAGTGGCCACCTGCCAGTGGCTGTGAGAGGGACATCTCCAGAAAGGGACTGCAGGAGCAGAGGGTGCATTGGGAGGACAGGGACCCCTTCACGCTGGGATGGGCAGGGCCCTTGGGTGCTGGCTTCAGGCTGAGACCTTGGTGGCTGGGAAGAAGGGTCATAACCAAGGGTCTCTGGGTGGCGTGGGGCAGGAGTGGCTGTGCCTTGTCCCTGGCAGACGCTGTGGGGCACCCAGGGAGGTCCCCATGCATGCTTGGAAGTGAGCGAGGCTGGCGGTAGCCAGAGAGAGGCTTCTACCCGGCCAGCTCCCGGGCCCTCTCTAAGAAACCCTGCTGGAAAATAACCTTTGCTGTGGAAAGAAGGAACTGAGGAGAAACTGCTCTTTCAGGTTAGCAGTCAGGGTGGCAGCCTTTGGAAGTGTTGCTACAGGCGGTGCAGTGAATGTGAAAAAGGCTGAGCACTTGCACGCAGGCAAGACAAACAGTGGCTCCAGCCGCAGGGCAGGAGGCCAGGAACCTCTCTCACCCTCGCGGAGCAGAGCAAGTGTTCGCAGTTCTTCGGTAGCCAAGGGTGGGGTGGGGGCGGTGTCCCTTTGCTGCAGCATGGCTACCTAATCACTGCCCCCGCAAGGCGAGCATGCGTGTCCCTTTAAGGTGAGCATCCAACAGGTCTCTGTGAGCCCTTCCCTTGTGCCCTTTGGAACTTAGGAACTGAACCAACAGAGGTGGTGGGAGGATTATCCTTTTTCCAGACCTGGGACTGCAGCAGAAGGTTGGTCAGGATCTGAGGGGCCAGAAACAGGGTTTCTGACTGTCATCTGCCTGGAGATCCTGCCGGAGTAGGTGCCATACGAACCTATGGGACTGACGAGTGGCCACCACAGCAATATAATGGGGAGGGGAAAAGAATGGGACCCCCCTCCACAGCAGCCTTCCTCAGAGGAAGTCTCTTGAAAGAGGGAGCAACCAGAGAGGGAACTGTTTAGAAAATACACCCTTGTCCTCTATCTGGGTTTGTTGAAGTCACTTGAAAGAAGTGACTTCTTTCAAGACTTACAAAAATGTCCACACGCTACTTGTGAAATGAGTGCCAGAGTTTCATATTACACATCGGTTCCAAAGCTATTCATTGACTGAACAGCTTTTATTAAACATGTACTGTGTGCCGGGCCCTCTTCTGAGGCTGTAGTGAACGTAGTGGTGAGCAGAACAGACAAGCACCCTCATGGAACTCACATTCTAGTGGGGCAGACATATCATAAACAATGAAGTAATTAGAATATGGAGTCAGCTGATGTGATGCTATGGGGAAAATGAACACAGAGCAGAGGTGGGGAGGGGGCAGTCACTTAAAATGTGGTGGTGGGGAGGGCGGCGTTCTAACCCCAAAGGAGATGGGGGAGGGGAGGAGGAAACAGCAAAGGAGACGGGGAAGGAGAAGCCAGGGAGGTGGGAGGAGATCCAGGAGGAAGAATGTCCCTGAAGCCCAGTGAAGAATGTGACGGTGCTGAGATGATGGCCGACAGTTGACCACTGGGACCCGCAGTTCACTGGGACCTTGATAAAAAGGTTTCCAAGGAGTCATGGGGCTTCCAGGGAGAACAGGAGGAGAGGAATTAGAGACGGCGAATATAATGATTCTTTGGAAGAAGTGGAGTTGTAGCGGGAAGGGGATTTGGGATTAAGGGTTTTGTTGTCTGGTTTCATGTTTGGTTTTTTTGGTAAGCCGGGGAAAATCGCAGGATCTTTGTTTGCCGCCGGGTATGAGCCAGCAGAGAGGCAGGAAAGCTGATGTGGGAGAGAGGGGAGGACTTCTGCTCGAAGCACAGACGGTTCTTTCCAAACAACTGCAGGAAAGGCAGTGTCTGAGCAGTTGCGGGATGTGGGTGGAGGCAGTGAGTCAGGACGGGTGGCATAGACGGGCTTTTCTGGGGGCCTCCACTGTCCTGGAAGCCAGGCGGTCGGCTGAGAGTGTGTGTGGCCGGGGGTGGGTGGAGGAGCTGCAGGTGTTCCTTGCTCACCTAGAAGGGGACAGGGCAGCCTCAAGGGCCCCCTGGCTGAGGTCGGTGGTCAGTCTGCTGGTTCAGTGGTCAGTGCTGATTCTCTGTGAGTGGTACGTTTGCACCTCACCAGAGTCACCAACACCGCTTTGGTTTTCTAACAAACCTTTGCTCTTCGGCTAGACCCTGACTCTCAGACAAGATTAGATTTCTATCTAACCCTTGTGGTCAATTCTTGAGACGCACATGACCCAATCTCAACTTTTCGTTTCCTCTTTATGGAGGGAATTTCCCCAACCTCTCTCACTGAGTGCGAGCATGGTTTCGGGAAGCTCACGGTTTCAAGAGCTTCATCATGTCATCCTGGAACTGGGATGGAGGGTGGGTTGGGAGATAGGGGAGAAGAGCTCTTGAAGCAGCAGCTGTGGAGGTGGGGTGGCCGACAGCGCCCCCACTGGAATTCTTGGAAACGCCATGGTTACAATCAGAGATGCCTTTGGTTTATAAATTTAAAATAGGCGATACTTGCACATGGTATCAAATTCAAAAGAGAATGCCGTGAAATGCAAATCTCCCTCCCACCCCTGGCCTTCAGCTGCGTGGTTCCCTCTCCAGAGGCGACCGTTTTTGACAGCGTCTGGGCTATGCACGGATAATTTTAGTGGCTACTGAAAAAGTAAGGGGAGTGTGTGTGGGCAGGCCTATCTCCACAGGCTGGAAATACTTACTCAGGAAACTCGATTTCTATAAAATTCTTGGGCACGTATCCTTCTTGGCTCCCAAGCTCCGCCTTGAACCACTCCCCTTGGTTACTTAGGATCTACAGGGAGGAGAAGGAAGGATGAAGTCACTGAGGGGAGGACACCAAGAACCAGGAGAAATGGGCTGCAGGGCAAAGAACCTATGCCCCCCAATCCAAATTCCACCCAATCCAAAAGAACAAAGGCTTTTGAAGTTAGAGGAAAATAAGTCAAAGAAGGCTTCCCAGGTGGTATAGTGGTAAATAATCTGTCTGCCAGTGCAGGAGACATAAGAGACAAGAGATTGATCCCTGGGTCGGGAAGATCCCCTGGAGGAGGAAACGGCAACCCACTCCAGTATTCTTGCCTGGAGAATCCCACAGAGAAGCCTGGCAGGCTACAGTTCACAGGGTCACAAAGAGTCAAACACGACTGATCAACTAAGTGCGTACACACACACACACACACACACACACACACACGCCAAAGAAACCACAGGACCACTGGAGGGGGAGCAGCAGGCTTATCTTTGGAGTTTGGCTTCTCTTGTCCCCAGGCTATTTTTGTACACTTGGGCCACCCCCTCATGTGACTCCACCCTGGTGTGGCCTCCCAAACTCAGTGCTCAGGGGCTTCTCCGAACCCCTCTTCTCCTGTTTTGAAAATTTGTGTCTCAGATCTTAGCACTTTAAGCTCCTTATCTAGGCAGGTGGTTCTCTGCCAGGTAACTGAGAACCTTTTACAATTTTAATTTGTTCTTTTTTACACTAGCGGATTAAAACTTAAACATCAAGTGGGGGCTAGCTTTGAAAACAGTAACTCTTTGTGTTCATATTCCATGTTTGCACAATTTGGACATAACTCAAGATACCCGGAATATCTCTTCTAAATTTGTTTTTAGACAGCGATCATAGGCAAAACCAGAAGTTTTTTCTCATTACTATAAGGTCTTACCTTGACCATGACCCCCAATGTTATCACCTGCCTTGATTACTTATATGACTCTCCAGACTTGGTTCTATGTGGCTTCTGGTCATTTCAGAAAACCTCCTATCATCAAAAGACAAATACTTGACTTCCTCTCTACCCTCCCCTACTGATATTTCTAAAATATGTAGCACAGACTCAAACAATAATTCAAAATGAAGATGGCAGAACAAAAAGATGGGAAGAACCTTGACGATGTCATGGAGCTACTGAATTAGCTGCTTAGGAGTCCTCCAACGCCTGGACTTTGTATGAGAAATTATAAATCTTTGTTATCATTTTTATGACCAACCTAGATAGCATATTGAAAAGCAGAGACATTACTTTGCCAACAAAGGTCCGTCTAGTCAAGGCTATGGTTTTTCCAGTGGTCATGTATGGATGTGAGAGTTGGACTATGAAGAAAGCTGAATGCCAAAGAATTGATGCTTTTGAACTGTGGTGTTGGAGAAGACTCTTGAGAGTCCCTTGGACTGCAAGGAGATCCAACCAGTCCATTCTAAAGGAGATCAGCCCTGGCATTTCCTTGGAAGGAATGATGCTAAAGCTGAAACTCTGGTACTTTGGCCACCTCTTGCGAAGAGTTGACTCATTGGAAAAGACTGATGCTGGGAGGGATTGGGGGCAAGAGGAGAAAGGGACGACAGAGGATGAGATGGCTGGATGGCATCACTGACTCGATGGGCGTGAGTCTGAGTGAACTCCGGGAGTTGGTGATGGACAGGGAGGCCTGGCGTGCTGCGATTCATGGGGTCGCAAAGAGTCGGACACGACTGAGCGACTGACCTGAACTGATCTGAGGCCATTTTAAGTTTGTTTCTCATAGCTGAAAACGTCTTAACTGATGGAAGAGAAATGATAAAGAGGAAAGAAGAAGATGGATAGGAAAGCTTACTCGGAGCAGGGACCACCTGGGTTGCCCAGGTGAGTTACTAGGCAAAGTCTGATGACAAAATAAGTACTTCTGGGGCGTGGGGAAGTGAGGTGCACTCTTGGGACAGAACTCCTCAATCTGGCGGAAGTTTAGATTGTGACCCCAGGAGTAGAGAGAGGGGAAACCAGGGCTACAGGGCCTTGTAGCCCACGTTCAAAAGTCTGGATTTCTATCTTGAAATGTACGGGGAGCCATCAAAGGATTTTCATCAGGGAAACAGCACAGTGAGAATCAGTGTTAAGAAAAGCGTGGGGTATCACAACTTGAAGATGGACTGTGGGGGTGAAGTCAGGGGAGAGAGTGTAGGAAGAGGAGCGTAGCCATCCAGGCATAGACGAAGGAGATCTGGGCTAGGTGGAAGTGAGGACAGATTTCAAAGGAATCAGGAAGCACAAACGGGCAGGATTTCGTGACTGTTCGAGGAGCTGAGGGAGAAGGGGATTCTGGGATGGCTCTGGATTTCTGGCTTGGGAGACTGAGTGGGTGGTGACGCTTTTACCAAAATAGAAAAGACAGGAGGAGGAACAGGTCTGAGGGAAAACTCATGGACCTCAGATCGCCTGCGGGTGAATCAAGTTGCCCCTGGGACCCTCAGAGAAGGAAAGCTCAGGGAGCACTGGAGATGTGTGTCTGGGTTCAGCAGTGAGGTGAGGGCTGGAGCTGGATTTCAGAGTCATCCAAAAAAGTGGGTGGACTTGAAGCCTCTGGTTTCTGCCTCCCAGAGACGAGAAGAGAATTGAAGAGAGCAATGGAATTGAGAAGCAGTGATGACCTAGTTCTAATACCACTCCTGAGTTTGGAAGGAGAAGCCCTTGGTCCTTGGGTCCTTGGTTCCCTAGATGTCTGACCTCAGGCGAGTCAATTATCATCTGCAAAATGGGGGCAATAATAACTGGCAGCCCCTTCACGGAGCTGATGCAAGGATCAAATGCTCCCTCATCCTTGGACGTCCTCCAGAGAGTACAGGCTGTGTTTTTAAATATAATTCTGTCCAACGTGATATTCTTATGAAGGAGAACTCCAGGTCTGAAGGACATGGAGGGTTGATAAGTTCTTTAAAGTGTTCTATGTGTATGTTTTGAATGTGATCATTTGTTCTGAAGAAATAAAAGTGTGTCCCATATTTGAGTTCTAGAATTGCTGAGAAAAGGAAACTTTATAGTTTCTAACATCAAATGTGACTGTTGGTATCGCTAAGGACGTGCGGGTATGTGTGTGCCGAGGAGGGTGGCGGGGGTAGGGGAGCAGGAAATCTAGGTCAAAAGAAGAACTAGGAAACTCGGCACCAGGGCATCGTCATCACATAAAAAACACAAGGGCATTTTACTCTGTGCCATTTCCCCCAAATTTCAAGGCTCTGGAATTCCTTTCTCCCATCACATGGGAAGACACGTGGGTTGGGGAGCAAATGTCAAATACCAAGGTGAGCAGGGATGAAGTAAAAGAGACCATTTGGAAATGGGCTCATCGCAGTAGGAATTACATTTTGCACTTAGCTCTCTGACCCAAAACTGGCTGTAATTTTAGTAATCGTGGCTCATACTCATTTACACCCTGTAGCCACCGAAAGATTATCCCACAATGCCATCCATTTTCCTCACCACGTGATACTTGGTCTGCCTGACATTGTGTTCCCAAAGAGGCAAATTTATAGGCTTTTTATGATGTATAAAAGGCAAGGGTTTAAAAAAAATCTCATTTTCAGCAAAGAAGAGTCTTTGGGGGGTGGTGGTGGTGGTTTCCTCCCGCCGTTGTTGGCAGGGCTGGTACTTCCTGTCCCTCTCATCTCTCCATCTCCTCCGTTTGTCTATCTCTTGTCCCCATCGTGCAAACCTGCGCAAGGAGTTCAGCCTAAACCCATGAGGTTTTACCCTCAACTTCGCTGTAACTTAACTCTTACAGTGTTGCCTCCCGGAATCATTTTCTGGGTTACGTGGCCTGAGAATAAGTTAGACGTGGGAAGAGGACAAAATGTACGGCTGGAAGAATTTCAAAATTGGATGAAATTATAGCTCTTAAAGGCATAGCAGAAATCAGAAGTGTTGAAGAAGTTAATTATGTAGGACTAACTCTGGGGGCTCTTTGGTCGCTGTTTTAGGGGGAAGAAATGGGGTCGTGTTAGATGAATTGCAGAAGCACATAGAGATGGCCTGGCTCAAGAGACATTTTTTAATAATGACCGGCAGGTTCGAGTGGGAAGTGTAACCGGGTGCTGTGTGCAGCTGCAGGTGGAGAGGTCGTGATACGCACATGAAACATTCAACCCCTGACTTTTGGAATGTTTCTCTTACAGGAGAAGTGGGATCCAGTCATGTGGCTAGAGTTCCATGTCTGCCATCTTGTTTACCATTCTGGGATCAGCATCTAGTGAGCAACTGCTGTTTGCACTTGGGTGCTGGGAATACAGAGATGAATAAGCTGGGGCCTACACCCTGGGGACCTCACAGACTGCAGCAGGCAGCTGGTGATGAGCAAATCAGACAGTTTTTGTATCTTCTAATGAAAAAGTCTGTTTAGTGTTTTAGAACTAAAGGCATAACATGAAAGAGCACTCAGGAGTGCATTGCTGGGGTAGTCAAGAACTGGCCTTGAAAACAATTTCTAAAAAACCCCCAAGAAACAGAACACCAATTTCTAGGCTCCGGGGGCTTGCTACCCATATCTGGAGGAGACAGTTGTACTCAGAGGCCCACAGGCGGGCCCACTGACCACCATGATACAGACCTTCCATGAGACTCAGCCAATAAGCCCCGTCCCTTTTCCTCTTTACCACTATGGCTGCAATGGATAGAATTTGAAAGGAAGGAAGGGTTTGGCTTTCTGATAGAATTCTAAATGAGTGTGCAGAAACACAGTGTAACAACTCAAGAAATATGTACTGAGCCCCCATCTGGGGCCGTGACTTGTGTCAGGTGCTGGGAAGACACAAAGATGAAGCTGGCAAGACTCTGCTCTCAGACCAGCGGTGGGATGACCCACTCATTCATTCGTTCATTGACTCTTCCTCACCTTTCTGCAGGCCCAGCCTCCACCCCCGCAGAGCTCTGGGGAGTGAAGCAGCCACTGTGAGACCAGACAATCAGGATGGCATGGGGGGAGAGCAGCAGAGGTGGTGCTTCCGTGCAGAGAGCGGAGCTCGCCTGCTTGTAAATAGGGTGTGAATGCCTTGAGCAGAGTGTGTGAAATGCCATGGAGGAGCTGAAGAGGGCATAACGAGTTTACTGGGGTAGTGGGGGGTGGGGAGGATTCATGAGGGTTCCCCGGCAGAGGTGGTCAAAGGCATGTGTGCAGAAGAAGGACATTCAGAGTACAGGGAGAGCCTGAAAAAGGACAGTGTGCATATTGCAGTGTGACTTGGGCCATTTCCTACACAAAGATGTGTGTGTGTGTGTGTGTGTATACATGTTCTTGCACTTGAGCATGATGAGGTTGGGTGGTAGGTTGAGCTCAGATGGCTTAGATTTCCATCCACTGGTCACAGGGAACCACTGAACACTTCTGAGGAAGGAAGTAATATGATCTAATTTATCTTCTAGAAAGATCCCTCTGGGTCTAGTTTTTAAAATAAAGGAGGAAGAGAGAGGAGAGAATGGGGTCAGTCAAGGGGATGTGGCAATAGTCTGAACAGTCAAGGGCAGAATGGGTGATATTGACAATATGGGGATCATTTATGGATCATCCGGTTTCCTTTTAACTGGTACCAGGCTCCTCTCCGGTGAAGATGTGGGTTGCTTGGGAGACAGGATAAAAGGGAAATATTCAGAGTGAAGTACAGTGTTTCTGGGTGGGACAGGGCTCCTTTCAGATGCAAGGAGGGACAGTTAGCAGTTTCAAGTCCTATAGGTGTTTAGCAGGACATTCTACACTCAGGAGGTCACTGGTGGACTTTAACGAAGTGTTGGGAGTAAGAGTCAGATTCCAGAGGGTCTAGTGGAGTGAACGGGAAGTGAGGAAGTGGAGACAGCCAGCACAGAGAACTTTTCCCAGTGTGGCCATGAAGGAGAGGAAAGAAATTAGAAGCTGAAGCAGAGTTGAGGAAAGATTTTTGCTCTTTGTTTTTCCTTTTCTGGAGAATAGAGAAAACTTAAGCCAGATGATTTGGTTTGAAATGGGAGGTGAGGATGGGACTTGCCCCCACACCCACCTCCCAGGGGCCTCTTTTGGGTGAGAACACTGCAGAGTGGTTGATAACCGCATGGTGACAGTACCCAACAGGGAAGGGAGGGACTTCTCACCTTGTCCCAGACCCCTCAGTGACCTTGGTAAGGTCCTGAAGAAGTGAGGGTCACTTTTTCCTGGGTCAGGAGCCCAAGCAGTATTTTGACCTTGAGAAGCTCCAGCATTGAAGGCGTGCTCTTGGGAGCCACATTGCCAGATCTTGCACAGTGAGGGCAGTTATATAAACACTCGGAGTGGGGAATGCATGGACGCTAAGTCGCTTTAGTCGTGTCTGACTCTTTGCGACCCCATTGACTGCAGCCCGCCAGGCTCCTCTGTCCAGGGGATTCTCCAGGCAAGAATACTGGAGTGGGTTGCCATGCCCTCCTCCAGTGGATCTTCCTGACCTAGGGATTGAACCTGCCTCTCTTACGTCTCCTACATTGGCAAGCAGGTTCTTTACCACTAGCACCACCTGGGAAGAGGGCAGGAAGGGGATTGTTCAAATTCCACCTGGTTTGTGCCCTGCGGACACTTTCCGATTCCCCTGCTCACGTGTGACAAGGCTATTTCCATAGTAAGCTTTTATCTTAATGGAGAGACAACAGTGGCTACATGGACTGCTGAGGATTGGGGATCAGGCTATCCGAGGTGTTCAGAGGCCACGGTGCATGGGTGCCACAGACTCTCCCATCACTTCTTTAAGGGCTTGTGCTATTTGGCACTCTGAGATGCAGAGTCCATGCAAGTGTGGCGCATGGAATGTGGAAGAAGTCCAAGGCCTCTTCAGCTCAGCAAACCGCCACTACAAGTCAAGTGCGGGTGGAAGACAAGCTTTGAGAAACCCCAGAGTGGCCAGGTGTGAGTGGCCTTCACTGACCTGAGTTTCCTCCAGCAGCCTTTCCAGGCGTCCCCACCCACACCTTCCTCCTGTTCCAGCCGTGCTGAGCCTCCTAATGCTGACCAGACTCTGCCTGAGCTTGACCATCTCTGAACTTTCACCAAAAGCCTGACTCACCTTTACTGCTTTCCCTGACAACTGACGTTGCCACCCCTTCCTACAACCCCATCTTTCAAGGTGGGATCCTTGTCCCATACCTGTGCTCCTGAGCACTTAGATAAAACATCTATGAGAAGCCCTGCACACGGATGTATTTCCCACTCCAGACCACAAGCATCTCAGGACAGGGATTGTGGCTTATACAATCAGATTTCCTTCACCCCGCCTGGTGGTTAGTGCACGGGTGCTCAGAAGAAACCATTTTGGTTGAGGTGAATTTTGGATTTTGAAAGAACTGTTTGTGTTTCTTGAGAAACAGTTTAAGCAGTTCAACTGTTAGATTAACTTCGCGATTAGACCAGAATAACCTAAACTCTCTCTGGCTCTCCTGGGCCCCATGTCACCTACCTTCAGAACATCGCCAGCGTGGAAGCCCAGTTCATCTTCTCCCGAGGCCATGAAATCGAACTTGGCAATGGCTTCCATGTTGTAACGTGAAGCTGGAAGAGAAATAATGTGGTCATTGTGTTTTCTGCCAGGAGGGCAGTCCTAGCGGTTGGTAGTGGAGGATCCAATGTCTCCAGGCTGGAGAGGGAGGTGCAGGCACACAGGAAGGGTTTTTGTTTTCAGAAAGAGCTGCCTGAGCCCCTAGGATCCGTTTTCCGACATCGTTCTCTGAATCTCCAGATGCCAGGAACAGGAAATGAAGGCCAGTGACCGCCTTCCCCCTCTCCTTTCATCCCCATTTGCAGTCCTGGCCTGTGATCATTTCTGGGGCATCTCTGTTTCCGGTTGATAAGGACAGAAGACTCACTATCATCGCTACCTTGGGGCCTGAGGGGCTGGAAGGACTGCTCTGTAAACACTGTCCCTCGGCAGCTATATTTAACCAGCCGGTGTTAATTAGACAGATGCCATTTTCTCTTTTACATCTGAATCATTTAAGAGAATTAGACAGCTTTGGTCAGTGGGGAACTTAGCCATCTTCTACATGGTTTGAGAGTAGAAAGCATTCTCATTTTAGACCTGGGAGACTCAGATTCCAACTTTTATTATTATTATTATGGAAGCCAACATGGTTTTGGAATTTTTCATTTTCATGCCTCTGAATTGAGTGAAAATATTGGCCCCTCTTAATAATATGTGAGACCTGTATAAAGATAAATAAGTCAACTTACGAATGAAATATAGTTGGGTTTTTTAGGAGACAGTGGGGTGTAATAGAAAGAGAGAAAAGTCCTGGTTTTGTTGATGGACAGCTGTGTGAGCTTGAGCAAGTAAACCTCCTAGAGTCTCAGTTTCCTTGTTTGTAAAAGGGTGATCATAATGTTCAGTGGAGAAGGATGTAAGATGAAATTAAATAATAGACACCAGATGTTATCCAAGACAAAACCGAGTTTGAATAATTTTGTAGAATGAATTTATCCTCAGCAAACACAGTCTAACCAAAAGCCACAATAATTTTCTTCTGATTTTCCCCACCTCCTATAAAGTTTTCTCTTTGAAATTTGATGCTTATTCTCCATGACCCTCAAGTTCTTTGGTTCTCTGCTCACCGTCAGGACACCGTCTTGAATGCTGCTGTTTGGCATTAATGTTTTGCAAAATTTGTCTTAAGTATGAAACCCTGTAGCTCAGAAACCCTCAAACCTAACTGACTTTCTATGACCAGTAAACTGGGACCACATGTGTCCTCTCAGTGGGAAATTCTGCCCAAGTGAGGAGATTTAGGTAAATTACGAAGGTGGTTGCGGGTGGGAGGGGCTGACTTGCATAGATCAGGGGATTAAAGCTGACTGCTGCAGCAGTGATAGCAAGGGGCGCCTCCTCTGATTCTCCACATTTGCTTGGTCTTCCAAAGGCCATTTGTAGGGATGAGCATGACAAAGCCCAAAGACATATTAAGCAAAAAATATCTCAGGAGCCAAAGTGAAATGTCATAGCTCACTGCCTGAGCTTTATCACCAGCCAAAACTTATTTCCAGACTCAAAATCTATATACTTTTTATGAACTTTCTTCAAGATCTGTCCATCTAAGGCAAATTAAAATTTTTGTGACCCGGGATGACCCACTCAACAGGAAGGAGTACTCTGTCCTCCTGGGTGAAAGCTAAATGCTTTTGCTGATTGGATTCACCCCATTACTTTCACATGCAAAGCTTTCCCTAATTAAGGCCTTGCCTCTGGTTTGCAGGATGATGGGTTCCCGTGGGTCACCCTCATGGTATCAGCAGCAGACACTGGTCACATCAGGAGATCAAGTGTCAGGTGAATGGTCCTGAAAACCAAGATCCCATTTCTATGCAAATTTACCTTAATAAGCAGAATGGAGACAAGGGGAGGGCAAATGCTAGACATATTAGAAAATCACATACATTAGAGATAAAAAAAAGAACCTAAGGCATGCTCTAGAGATGACCTTGAGCTTAGAAAGATCTTTCCTACCTTACATATAACTCAGATCAGGCCTGGATACTTGGTCCAAGCTGGCTCTAAGTCATTCAGTGAGAAGACTGGAAGCAGAAGGAAAATTGCTTCTGAATGGTGGCACTTTTCTCTGCCTTCCCCCAGGAGGCAGGTGGTGTGGCAAAGCCAACAACAGAGGCACACTGCAGAGCTCCCCAGCTTGTAATATTAATCCTGGCTCAGAAAACCCAATTAAACAGGCCCACTCTTCATGAAATCACTTTGAAAAAATTTTCTTGTGTCCCATTTCCATTTGTGAAATGAAATCTGTTCAGATGCTGCTTGGTGGCAGAGAGATGCCCCGGCTGGAAGGGGTGGGGGATTGCTCCGTTTTCGTTCAAATCACAGGGCTTTGCAAGCTCTTCCCTTGAATTTACCATTCTCTGCTTCCCTAATAGCAGAGAATGGTAAATGTGCCAGCCCCAGAGGTTAGTCTTCTGTTTGATCATAAAAATGCGTGGAAATTGATATCCTATTCCTTGCTATCCATTAGTTTTAATTTTGAAAAGTTAAAAATTACCACCCAGGAAAAAAAAAAAAAAACAGAGCTAACACAGTTTATTCAGTATTTATCCATTTTGTTTGATAGTCTGTACGTACCACTGCTACATACTGCATCTGCAAGAGAAAAGTAACAAATGATGGAGATAGAGCATGGTAGCAACAATTCCACGAGAGAAAAGGTGGGGGTGGGGCAGAGAGAGAAAGGGCAGCAGCCTCAAGAACTCAAGAACGCGGTGGAGCCTTCTCACTGCTGTTTGCAGTAGAGTGCTCCTGACCTCAGGGGAACATGAAGACAGACACCTCTTCAGAGAGCCGCACAGACGGGTTAAATGCGCTTTCCCTTCCAGTGATCAGTCTTAGAAACGGCTGCACTGCTACCTGCCATAGAGTGTGAATAAGAAGTGACGGCATTCAGGTGCCAAGCGGCTGTCAGCCGCTTCCCCCTATTCATCCCAGGCCTGGGGATGGTAGCATTTGTCCAGGAATCCCGCCTCTGAATTGCACAGGGCTCCTGCCCCAGGTGCTGGCTCTGTTTCCTCACCAGCCCTCTGCATCTCTCTCCCTCTCCCACTTGACAAATGGCATGGAATGCCCATTAGCAGCCCTGAGACATAGATCACCCCGCATGCCAACAGGATGCCCTCGGCACGATTTTATCTGCCCTTGTATTTCCATTTAAGTTTCTTGTACCACCAAAATCCCTGAAAAACAGTCAGGCTATATACTACGGATGTTTATCTGCTTCTAAAATATGTCACCACAGAGGATGAAAACAAAAGTTGGGAGACAGTTCTTTAAAAGAGTCTGCATTTGAAAGCCAAAGTCAGGGGATGTGTTCAGAAGAAATACATAGTTTCCATCAAAATGGTACCAGGGAAGCAACTTCTTGAACAATTTCAGCTCCTCCTAATTTGGCTATGAACAGCCAAGGCTTTCGTTTTCTGTATCTCTGAAAAAGAGTATTTGCATAACAGCACAGAGCTGGTGGAAGATGCAGGCTCAGGCCCCGGGGAAAGAAGGAATCCTGTGTGTGTGCTCAGTCGTGTCTGTTTGTGACCCCATGGACTGTATCCTGCCAGGCTCCTCTGTCCATGGGATGTCCCAGGCACACATGCTTGAAATCCTCACCCTTTCAATCTGCCAGGCAAAGCCCTTCTTGGAGGCAGTGGGAAGGCAGCACTTCCCCACCTCCCCGCCTAAATTGACAAGGTCAGTGGCTTTTCAGATGTGGGAAACCTTATGCTGCCAGGAAAAAATGATGCTCGCTAAGCCTCACTGTACACAACAGATCTGTTCTTGAAGAGTTATTATGAAGAGAGTATTTGTAAATGGAATCATATTAGCGTGCATTATGGAGACTCATTCTACAAAGGAACCCCATGGTGAATCCCTGTATTAAATGAAAGGGAAAATTTGTTATGCAAATAGCTACCTTTTAATTTCTCTGTTTTAAAGGCTGGGTTTTTCGTGCACTGAGTCTTAAAATAGATCGCACCTGTGTATCTTCTCCCACCTTACATAGTGGGTTAAATAAATATTAGTTTACCCTTTTCTTAACCCCCAAATGCTTTGTAAAAACCTATATATATTGATATATAACATTTTACCTTGGAGTATAGATGTGTGTGTGTGTGTGTGTGTGTGTGTGTGCGGGCTCAGTTGTGCTCAACTCTTTGCAACCCCATTGACTGTAGCCCACCAGGCTCATCTGTCCATGGGATTTCCCAGGCAAGAATACTGGAGTGGGTTGACATTCCCTCCTCTAGGGGATCTTCCCCACCCAGGGATCAACTCTCATCTCCTGCATTGCAGGTGGATTCTTTACCTGTTGAGCCACTGGGGAAGCCCGAGTATAGACTAGTAATCCTCCAGACCGTTTTTGCAAAGGACCAGAGAGAAGAGATTTTCAGCTCTGGGGGCTGTACAGACTATGCCACGACCAGGCGTCTGTCCTTTTTCAGGCAGGCAGCCTGAGAGAACAGTAAACCAGCAGGAGGAGCTGGGTTCTAATACAGCTGGATGCCGTCACCGACTCAATGGATGTGAGTCTGAGCAAACTCCAGGAGGTGGTTAAGGGAAACCTGGTGTGCTGCCGTCCATGGGGTCGGAAAGAGTCAGACACGTCTTAGAGACTGAAAAACAACAAGTTTTATTTATGCTCACTGAAACTTGAATTTCATATAATTTTTACATGCCAAAAGATATTATTATTATAATTTTGCCCCACTGTTCAAAAAAGTGAAAACCTTCTCATTTGTGGGAAAAATACATGAGTCAAATTTGACCTACTGGCCATAGTTTACAGACCCCATATAGTCTTTAAAAATTTTCTTTTTGTTTTTTAGAGAGTTTGGGAATAGGCTATTTTTATTTTATTATTTATATATTTTTGGCCATGCCCTGAGGCATGTGTGATCTTAGTTTCCGGAACAGGGATCAAACCTGTGTCCCCTGCAGTGGAAGAGAGGAGTTTTAACCACTGGATAGGGAAGTCCCATGTAGATGTTTTTAGCTATATCCTATCTCCCCTGGTAGTCTGTAAACTTCCTGGGGTCTCAGGAGTAGATGAACCTGTATTTGAACCTCAGACATGCCATTTACTTCCCAAGCATCCTGCTTCTTCATCCTCAACCTGATTCAGTTCAGTTCGGTCTCTCAGTCATGTCTGACTCTTTAAGACCCCATAGTCTGCAGCACGCCTGGCTTCCCTGTCTTTCACCAACTTCCAGAGCTTGCTCAAACTCATGTTCATCAAGTCGGTGATGCCATCCAACCATGTCATCCTCTGTCATCCTCTTCTCCTCCTGCCATCCTAACCCGGTAGCAGCCACCCTTACTTCATGGGGGTCTTGTGTGTAAATGTGTATAAAGACTCTGGCACACAGTAGGCATCTGATGAACAGTACCAGCAGTTGCTGTTATTTCTCCTTACATGCCTTGTGCTACCTCGCCAGTGCTTAGTGGCACCTAGCAAATGATTGCTGAGAGACTGGCAACATGATGAACGACCTGCCATCAGAATTACAACTGTAATTGATTTCCTCAGAAGAGGGGCAGCCGATGGAAGGACCCATTTACAAGGATCGATTAATTTCCCATTCAAAGGTGCCCTGACTTCTTGGCAGACTCAGCCAGAGATAATGAAACATGCACCCACATTAAAGGTTTGATTTATTTAATCCAATAGAGGGCAATGGTGCGCCCCAAACCATGGATTTCATCTTGTAACTTTTCTATGCATCTTGAGTCCCTCACAATCCTTCTCCAGACAGGTTGGCGACTGTCTTATTTGTCTCTGGTGCATTTTAAGGCATAAACTTTAACATTTCAAAGACTCTCAAACCCATAAAATACAGAATTGCTTCAATGGAAAAGAATCGGAAGACATCTGCTCCTACACATTTTCTGATGCTTCAGTTCTCCTTGAGCTCCCTGGGAAGCAGGTCCCCTTTCATCTCCAACTGACCAGCCCGTCACTCCTGTCTGTGGGTCTAGGTTGATGTGTGTTGAAACCTCAACTGTGTGTTTTCTTTTATCTTAACCTTCCAGCTGTGCTTAGAGCCCTTCTGCCTTTGTTTATCACCTCTTACAGGGCATTGGACAGAGCAGCAAACCGAGAAAGGTCATAGAGGGCCCTTCTTGAAAATTCATACTCATAGGGTGGACAACGGGGCTTCTCTGGTGGCTCAGATGGTAAAAGAATCTGCCTGCAATGCAGGAGACCTGGGCTCAATCTCTGGGTCGGGAAGATTCCCTGGAGAAGAGAATGGCGACCCACTCCTGTATTCTTGCCTGGAGAATTCCATGGACAGAGGAGCCTGGTGGGCCACAGTGCACGGGGTTGCAGAGTGGGACGACTGAGTGACTAGCGTGCACACACACAGGGTGGACGGCTACCTATCACTCACCTGTTAACCTTGGCTTATCTATTCTTTCAGAGACCCAAATCGATCTGTTTTGGAAAAGAAAGTGAAAACAAAGAAAAAGGCTGAGCATGACCAAGAGATCAAGGCTGGTCTTTCCTCACTTTGGGTTCTCAAATGACAACATTTTGCCTCTGTTCTAAACCAGCAGAATTCTTGCTCACAGGGTGCCTCTTAATCAGCCAGCCATGCTGGAAATAACCTTCTTGCTGAACGTCTTACAAGGCTTACAGATTTCTTTTCTGCGCCTGCTCTTGAATTACTCCTAACTCGTCCTCTGGAACCCTTATAATAGAGTGCCTCCAATCCTATTTTCATAAGATCCCTTTTCTCCTTTCTCTGGAGATTTGGATCTGAAGTCATGTGTGGAGGGTGAGGTGGGAATTGGAATCTTGGCTGCTACCATCTACGGCAGATAGCCATGAACTTGGGAGCAGCCACCAGGGGCTTCTGCTTTAAGCAATTTACAACCAACAGCTCCTGTGCTTCTCTGGATCTCCCGAGTCAGAAACGCAGGACCATTCCTTTCTGGGTTTAGCATCTCTGAGGCCTTCTCAGGAGGATCTGGCCTGTTTCCATAGGTACTCTCTCCATGGGATATAAACATTTCTGATTTTTATCCCAAGCAGAGTGACCCAAGACAAGCAAAATGTACCCCACCAAACCATTTCTGGCTAGCTGGCTAAGATTTTAGTGCTCTCTAAAAGCCTCCATTTAAAATGATTTTGTCCACAGGGACATTCTTATTTTCCTCTCGTCCCCAGGTGACTCAATATTTCCTCCTCCTAAGTTCCAGGAAGGACTTCCCTGGTGGCTCAGTGGTAAAGAACCCACCTGCCAATGCAGGAGATGTGAGTTCCATCCCTGGGTCAGGAAGAGCCCTTGGAGAAGGAAAAGGCAACGCACCCCAGTATTCTTGCCTGGGAAATCTCATGGTCAGAGGAGCCTGGTGAGCTACAGCCTATGGGGTCACAAAAGAGTTGGACACAACTTAGCAGCTAAACAACAGTGACAACAACAAGCCCCAGGAAAGGATAAATCCCCTGGCATGTCCGCCCTGGGCAAAGACTTGCAACCAGAGGGGGCCTTTGAAGCTTGTCCGAAGATGGTGATTCCTTGACGGCTGACCTGCTGATGCCAGTCCTGGAGCCACTAGGAAGTGGCTTATGAACGGAAGCCTCAGGGGACACGCCATCTCCCTGCACAGGTGTGTCCCACACAGAACAATGCATCCTCTAAATGCTTCCCTGAGGAAAGCAGCAACAGAGCGGTCCCTGATGTCAGGTAATGGGCAGCAGGCAGTGGGATAGGAACGTGGGCAGGGAAGGTGTGCTGCCCGGGATGGACTCAAGCTCAGCCCATAACCATCCACTGCAAGGCTGGTGGCACCCAGCCCAAACTTCTAACATTTCTCTCCATCAGGGCCTCCTGCAGACCCTCTGCCAGCCTCTTAGTTTCAGTCCAGCCTGGGATCCCCAGCCCCACCTGGACCCCTTGGCTTTGCCCTGAGATTTTTTTTTTTTTCTCCTATTTTCCAAATGGAAATCATCTCCCCAGCTAGAAGGCACTTGGTTTCTAGGTTTGGAAGCTAAAGAAATATATTTCAAAGACTAACAGACAAACGTGACACAAACTAGAGAGTCCCTCTAAGCTCCTGATATCCTTATTTAATCAAATTGCTCTTCGGCTGGTCCCTGTCTGTCACTGTGGATTATGGAGATTTCATTGGTCTCAAGGATGCTTTCCTCTCTTAAAATTAGCTCTTCTTTTCCTCCTTAAGGTTTTTTGTTTTGGGCAGAGGATGGCAAGGGGAGGAAGGTAAAGAGGGAAGAGACAAGTCAGGAGACAGTCCCTGTGCAGGTCCCTCCCCTCCCCTGCCTTGTAAATTGAGTGATGCCCAGGAGAAGGGTCATCAGTCGTATAAGGATGTGAGAGTTCAACCATAAAGAAGGCTGAGTGCCGAAGAATTGATGCTTTTGGATTGTGGTGCTGGAGAAGAGTCTTGAGAGTCCCTTGAATGGCAAGGAGCTCAAACCAGTCAATCCTAAAGGAAATCAACCCTGAGTATTCATTGCAAGGACTGATGCTGAAGCTGAAGCTTCACTACTTTGGCCACCTGATGCAAAGAGCCGACTTATTAGAAAAGACCCTGATGCTGGGAAAGATTGAGGGCAGGAGGAGAAGAGGGTGGCAGAGGATGAGATGGTTGGATGGCATCATTGACTCAATGGACATGAGTTTGAGCAAATTCCGGGAGATAGTGAAGGACAGGCAAGCCTGGCATGCTGCAGTCCATGGGGTTGCAAAGAGTCAGATACAACTGAGTGACTGAACAACAACAGAAGAAGGGTCACTTGCTCTTCTTTCTTCCGAATATTTATTACCTTACTTTTCTTTCATCAACACCAGTGCGGCTTATAAAACACAACTTTCTCGTTAAACTCAAAGCGTACCGTATAAGATCTCATTCATTTTCAAGCTTTTTGTAAGAAAAAGATCTCTTTCTTTAAACGTAGTGTGTGTGTTCTCTCAAACTTCAAGCAAATTCTTTTTTTCCTGTCTTGTCACTCTGCCAGGTGAGGCTGCCAGCCACGGTGACCTGGTTTCAAAGCTCAAGTCTGTTGCTGACTTGGTAGCAGGGGAAAACAAGTTCTCTGTGCTACAGTTTCTTCATCAGGGCTTGAGAGATTTCTCACCTCGCAGCACAGTGTTTCGGGAAGATAATACAGGAAGTATGGCTCATTCTTGGGAACCGACAGTTTGGTGGATCTTTCTCCAAAGCACTTTTTGCCTCTTAGCTATCTACCATTCTGTTTCGTAGAGAAAAAAAAATTTTTTTAACTTCAAAAATGTCAAAACTCGTAACACAAGCATAAACTCCTTTGCAGCTTTTCAAGGCCCCCATCTCTGCCCCCATCTTCCTCTGGGCAAGTGTTAGCTTCTCCCTGCTTACTGAGAACCCCAGACTGCAATGTATCAAGTGCATTGTAATCAAGACAATCTAGTAAGTAACGAGAAAAGATAGCATTGACCAAAGGGAAGTGGGGAAATGGAAGTTTGAGAAACACAAAACTGATTTGGCTTCTGAACCTTATCCGTGGGCGCAGAGCTCGGTCACTGTGTTGCTATCTTGAAACAGGAAGTCCCAGCTCTTCCCTGTAGGAAGACCTCAGGGAACATGCCTCACCAATGCCTAGAAACAAGAACCAGAGAAGACTAAGTTTCATTCATCGATATGATCCATTACGTGCCAAGGGCTTCACAAAGGGCCACTGTTTGCAAAATGCATAATCATAATCATTATTATTATTCACATTTTCTATATATTTTTTGTTGTGCCATAGAGCATGTAAGACGTTAGTCTCCCGACCAGGGATCAAACCCGTGTCGCCTGCATTGGAAGCACAGAGGCTTAACAGTTGGACCACCAGGGAATGCCCTCATTCACACGTTATGAATGAGAAACTGAGGTGAGAGATTAGGGTACATGTCTGCTGGCTCCTAAGGCTGTGCTCTTTCTTCTCTGTCCTAGCGAAATATGCAAGTCAGTTCAGGATAATTGCTAACTAGCTTAGGGCCCCCGAACCTTCCTGGGTTGCTGTCCTTCAGCCAAGAAATTGATGGGAACAATTCTCACATACCCTCAAAATTCAAGCCCATTGCTCTTTGGTCAAAGAGCAAAGACTCTAATAAACCTGGCTGACCTTACACCAAGCAATTGTGCTTTCTGGCAATTGCAGACGTGGAAACAATCTCAGTTAATCAACTTACAAGGAGCTGTCCTCTTCTCTCCTTTCCATCCTCCCTCTCTTTCTCTCTCTCCCTCCCTGTTTCTCTCTTGTGATGCCATATTTTTCTAACCTTTCCCACCATCACCTTTTCCTACAACCTGTTCTACTTTTTTTTTTTTTTTTTTAATGTGGATCATTTGCAAAGTCTTTACTGAACTTGTTACAATATTGCTTCTGTCTTGTGTTTTGGGGTTTTGGCCTGAGGTATGTGCCATCTTAGGCATTGAACCAGCACCCCCTGCCCTGGAAGGCAAAGTCTTAACCACTGGACCACCAAGGGAAGTCCCTGCTCTGCGTTTTTTCTCTTTTTCTGTGTCTTCAAAACATCAGCGAAACTTACCATGAATCTAGATAGAAAAAGTATATCTAAAATGTCCCTGTTTAAAAATCTTCTACACTGTTTGTATTTAAATAGCCCCATGAAAACATCAATCCAAAACAATAGCAACAAAAATGAAACAGAAAGAGCCCACCCCGCTGAGGTGTTACCTCCAGCCTGACTCTGCTGCAAGACGAATCTATCATTGCCACTTCCTCATTTTATCCTGATTGTTTCCTAAAGCAATAACAATTGTCTGCAGAAACACCACGAATCCTGCTGGCGAAACCCAACCAGGAGTGAAGCATTAAAAATGCCCACACAGAATCAGAAATTACTTAAGGAGCCCTGTTTGGAGGGCCGGGGGGGATGGTGGTATATGTGAGTGGAAGACAAGAAAGAGACAGCCCAACAGACATTTTACACATCCCCAGGCTTCATTTTTTCACTTCCTATTTTCTATTCACATCATGACTTCCTCTGGAATTTATGACCAGGATTTTATGGAGCCTTCATGTTCTCTTTCCCTTTCCCCCTTCTGTTCACTTCGCATTTGTTTTTATTGATTTGGGCTCTGAAATCTTTGGCTCATTTATCACATATTTGAAAGCCTTCATCTTCTTACTCTGCTGTCACCAGGGCTGTAACACCATTCACAAACACCACAAATACTCTCAGCCTCCCCCTCCCTTCCCGCACCATCTGTGCTCGGGGCCACCTTAACTTCACCAGAGCACACAGGGTAGAGTGGATGACTGCGTGACCACAGCTACTTCAATCTTCTTGTCACTTTTACTTATATTCCCCAGCCCCCATTTATTATTGGAATGCGGGTCATTGTTTTAGTTCACTGGTCACAAAAGCTTGCAAAAGCGGACATGAACCCTTATGACAGCTTGCCTTCCTTCATTTCATGCCTATCCCTGAGAAATTGGAGGTAATTACATTTTTATTGATCAAGTCACCCCATAAAGGTACTAAAAAGCTGCCAACAGAAGGGAGGATATTGTGAATTGCTTCCATCAAATGAATAACTGGAATATTCTTGTTTTTTGGATATGTAGGTCTTAATTTGAGTTTGTTTGAACAGAGGAACACCTGTATGGGCCTTGTTTAAAGTCCTTCTCTTTCTTTTTAATTTCCAGTTTTATTCAAGCAGGCCCTAAATCTTGGATTCTCAAAGCTGAAAGTGATTCAGAAAGTTGGTCTTCTCCCAATTTTTAAGATGATAGAGAATGGACGTGGCGGGGGTGGGGCAGGTGGACTTGAAAGGAACAGACTAACAGCTTGGTGAACTGGTTACATGAAACCAAAATGTCTGATGATAATTTTCAGTCTGAATTTTTCCCTAAGAAGAAAAGAAAATACAAGAAGATGATGCTTATAAGCCCCAAATTCTTGTGTCTAAGCTTAAATATCAGCCTCCCCCACCACCATTCCAGGTCCTCCACCACACTAACTCCTTGCTCTCCGGGTCACACTGCAGTTTTCCAATATTCTTCTCAAAATGTGTTATCTAGAATTGGATTCAGGATTCAAGATGTGGTTTCAGCTGGGCTGAGTAGTATAGGACTATTTAATTGTTAGATCTATACAGAAGGTCCGTGTAGTCAAAGCTACAGTTTTTCTGGTAGTTATGTGATAGTTGGACCATAAGAAAGCTGAGTGCCGAAGAACTGATGCTTTCAAGCTGTGGTGCTGGTGAAGACTCTTGAGAGTTCCTTGGAAAGCCAGGAGATCAAACCAGTCAATCCTAAAGGAAATCAACCCTGAATATTCATTGGAAGGACTGATGCTGAAGCTAAGGCTCCACTACTTTGGCCACCTGATGCAAAGAGCTGACTCACTGGAAAAGACCCTGATGGGGGAAAGTTTGAAGACAAAAGGAGAAGGGGGGAGGCAGAGGATGAGATGGTTAGATAGCATCACTGGCTCAATGGACATGAATCTGAGCAAATCTGGGAAATAGTGGAGGACAGAGGAGTCCGGTGTGCTGCAGTCCATGGGCTTGCAGAGAGTTGGACACGACTTAGCGACTGAACAGCAACAAGATTTTTATAGTGGTGTCACACTGTTGGCTCTGAGGGATATAGCAACTACAACAAAAGTCTAGGTGTTTCTTAATGTGAAGGAGGGTCAAGCCAGGCTTGTCCACTTCTTCAGGGGATGTTTTTGGGAAAGAAAATGTGAGGTTCAACTTTAGTCTCTCTGACTTTCCTCTTGTTTTTGTTCCCTGTTGGCAGGTCTTTAGTTCATCGCAATTTGCCTAGGTGTGGATCTGTATCCCTCCTCTTGGTTATCTCTTCCAACTGTCTTTCCATAAGCAAATTCGATGGCTTTTTGGTCTTTATTCCACAATAAACGGAACACGGGCTTTGCAGGCAGGCAGAGTTAGGTTTGAATCCTGGCTCCTTCATTTAATAATTGTGTGGTCATAAGCAAATTGGTTATCTCTGAACTCTTGTTTCCTTCCCTAAAAACTCCCTCCAGGTTGCCATTCACGTATTCATCACTATTTCTTGTGTATCAACTGCAAACCTGCCAGCTTCAGTAGTTATCTCTCTACCTGTCTTTCTTATCTTGTTCTCTAGGGTATCATGAAAAATGCAACCAGATGCCTTGCTGTGAAAGCAAACTGTGCCATGCCCGTGGCCCTTTCCAAACCTCAGGAGAAGAAAATAAACCAGAACAGGTCAACTCTTCCTTGAGGGATGCTTGGGGAAATACAAAGTGGAAGAAATTCGGCTTCTCACTCACTTTCCCTCTTATGTGTTTTCTGTTCCCCGCTCCTTGTCCTCTTTTCCAGTCTGTTGTTTCACTTTCTCGTGTCTTTTAGATCATCTGCTGTCACATTAGCTGATGCACTCCCATCCTCCTCCCACCCTACGCTGTCTGCTTGACGGAGCAAAGACCCCTGTGAGTTGAGGAGTCCTGACACACACTTTCTGAGGGTCATTTTTCTATTCAGAATTCGTCAATGTCATAGGCAGGTAAACAAAATTAAAAAAAAAAGTCAGGAACAAGACTAGTGCCTGCCTCATAGTGTGCTGCGGAAAAACAAGTGATATATCCTCCAACCCACTCAGCATGGGGCCTGGCACATAGGCGTTGTTAGCTATTTTGATTTCTTGCATTTTCCTCAATTACTGAGACATGTGGCTCAAGGGGAGCACGAACGAGGAAGTACAAAACAGCCAGTTTAATGTGAATTTCAGATACATAACAAATTGTTTCAAGCTACCTCCCAGATCCACTCAAGTCTCTCTTGGGACTTCCCTGGCGGTCTAGTGGTTAAGATTTCACTTTCCAAGGCAGGACATGTGGGTTCAGTCCCTAGTTGGAAAGCTAAGATCCTACATGACTTGCAGCCAAAAAACCAAAACATCAAACAGAAGCAATATCATTGGCAAATTCACCAAAGACTTAAAAAATGGTCCATATTAAAAAAAAAAACACCTTAAAATAAGACTCTCTTGTTGTCATTTCAGGCCTTCAGCAATCTCTTTCCAACCTGTCTCTCTAAACTGACTTCAGAGCACCACCTACCCTTTGCAAATGTGCCTTAGTGAATGGCTCTTCATTGCTCTCTAAGCAGCCCATCCACATCCTTCCTCTGTACTGGTCCTCCTCCTGCCATCTAACTCAGGCTGCCATGCATGTACAGCTGTGCAGGTTGTCTACTGAACAAGGACCCCCAAATGGGCTTCAGTGGGGATTGAAGAAATTCACCTGGTGCCCGTCTAACCAAGCTCCCAGTCCCAGGGGGGGACTGCACGTGCCTAGAACCATAGGCACACTCCTCTGACTTAAATAAAGGCAGCTGGCTGAACTTCAGCTGCTCCTATAAGGCCTCAGTCAGGGGATCCCTGCTCATTCCCTGAGCTCTCACTCTCTCTTACTCTTCTTGGAGACTCAATGTCTCTACCCCTTGCCGGCTGTTGTCGCCTTGTCAGGTGAGACGAGCAAGTACATAGGCTTTGCAGTCAGACTGCCAGAGTTCAAATCCTGGCTCAACTACTGGCTGTATGGGTGACCTTGAGCAAGTTATTTAATCGCTCTGAGCCTCAGTTTCCTCATCTTTAAAACAGAAACGGGGCTTTCCTGGTGATCTAGTGGTTAACAATCCACCTGCCAATGCAGGGGACATGGGTTTGATCCCTGGCCTGGGAAGATTCCACATGCTGCAGAGCAGCTAAGTCCATGAGCCACAACCACTGAAGCCTGTGTGCCCTGGAGCCCGTGCTCCGCAACAAGAGAAGCCGCTGCAGTGAGAAGCCTGAGCATCACAACTAGAGAGAAGCCCCTGCTCACTGCAAGTAGAGAAAGCCCACGATCAGCGATGAAGACCGAGTACAGCCAAAAATAAGTAGGTAAATAAAATTTTTTAAATGTCAGGAACAAGACTAGTGCCTGCCTCACAGTGTGCTGGGGAAAAACAAGTGGTATATCCCCCAACCCACTCAGCATGGGGCCTGGCACATAGGCGTTCTTAGCTATTTTGACTACTTGCATTTTCCTCAATTATTGAGACGTGTGGCTCAAGGGCAGCACGAATGAGGAAGTGTATATCTCACGAAGTCGGGGTGTGAGATAAAACACGGAACAGCCAGTTCAATGTGAATTTCAGATAAGCAACAAATTGTTTCTAGCATAAGTGTGTCCTAAACATTTACCTTGTCCAGAGAACTCTCGAACAGGTAGACTGGCTCACGGTCAAGGACGATGGCTAAGGATCGTTTGATCTTTTCACCCTCTCATCTCGATTCTCCCTGCTGCCCCTTCTCCCCACGCAAGGCCTGTCCCATGAGATCTTTCACACGAAAAGTGTGGCGGAGGCTCTCCTGAGGGATGAGACCTGAGGTCTCCGAATTTAGGCGTTCTTGTGAAGGTTGTGGTTTGTGTGTAGAAGTATGTATTTTCCCATTCATATGCCCTGTGAGCCACAAAATGTCATACATCCCACTTTCTCTACCTTTCTGGTGTTATTTGCTGCTTTTGACATTGTGTGTGTGTTCAAAGACACGCTATTACTATTATGCATTCTGGAATGCTAAGTGTTTTGGTAAGTGGGTTTTATATACTGGAATTTCTCTTTTTCATAAGTGACTTTTCGTGTAATCCATGTTTGTGGTAAAGCTGGAATCCTCTAAACCTTCTTATGCATTCAGACTTTTCTCTTGTGATTATTCTGGCATTTCGCATCGTTATTCTCAAATTCACTATCTGCTCTCTCCTATCTATAACGTGTCAAAAATTTCCATGCTTGGCATTTGCACTACAGTAAAAAAATTCCTGGGCACCGGCCCCAGTAAATTATTAGTAGTCTCATCACGTAGTCATCAGGTTGACATTTACTTGTATCACCCATGTATCTAGTCCTGATGACAAATAATCCCTGAATGGGCTGCTGATACTTCATCCTTTCTTTATATGATTTTGCCTTCCTAGAGCCTTGTCTCTTCCTGGAATCATTGCAGAGGAAGTTACTAAACCACCAGCAGTACCAAATGTGGTTCTGTTCTTTTCATGATCTTCTTGTTTTTTATAGTCTTTCATTTCAAATCCTTCATGACTATCTCCCTGCCCAGATTCTTTCCTTTCTCTCTTCTCTGTCTGCACGACCAAGAAGCATCCATTTCTCCTCGTGTTAGCCTTCAGATTTTTTGCTGTTTGACCTCACTGCTCTCATGCTCCTTCTTCCTCTTGGGAGTATCTCCTATACTTTATCCTTTCACTCAACAAGCATCAGTGAGTGTTTGTCGAGTGAATGGATAAAGTATAGGAGATTCTTCTATAGGAGATACCTGGCATTGTGCCAGGCACCATGCTTGATGTGGAGATCTGGCATGGATCTGAGAACACATCCTACCCTCAGATGGCTCAGAGTCTTGTAGGACAGACAGACAGGTCGACCAAATAAGCAGGAGAAGTGTGACAATGGAGCCAAATGGAGTGTGTGAGGAGCTACAGGAGTGGCTCCTCATATCTGGCTCCTGGTTTGGGTACAGGCATAGCAGGGATCGGGGAAGCTTCCCTAAAGAGGTGCCAGTTGAACTGAGCCTTGTGGACAAGTAGAGGGCACGTATACCGCAGACAGAGGTGTGTGTCAGTAGGAGCTGGGGCGCCCAACTGGTTCATGATGGCCATTGTGGATTGGCAGGAGGTGGGGTTGGTGTTTCCGGTGGGGTCAGGTCATGGAGGGCCTTGCGTAGCATAGGAAGGATGTTGGACTTTATCCCAAGGGTGATGGAGACTCACTAAATGCTTTGATACTCTTTGCATTAGGTACTGTTTAATCTGGTGGCAGTGTGCAGGGTTAGAGGGCATGGTGGGCTAGAGATGAAGAAACTATTACAGGAGGCTTGGCCTGAGATGATGAGAGTCTGAACTATGACAGTGAGAGGCGGGGCTCTTCCTTGGCATTCCTGTGCTTTTATCTCCACAGTAAGTGCTTCCCATGTATCCTCTCACATTTATCCTCTTCATTTGCAAGAACCTGAAGGGTCGCAAAGAGTCGGACATGACTGAGCAACTGAACTGAACTGAGGAATAAGAACTATCATTTAATCCATCTGATAGATAAGGAAACTGAGACTCAAAAAGATTAGATAATGCCCCAGGTTCACAGGCATCAAAATCTAGTGGAGCTAGAATTCAAATTCAGCCCGCTTTGCTCACATGGTAAACCTCGTTTTAACTCAGGTGAGTCACCGGGACTTTTTGACCAATTAGGAGTGACTAAAAGGTAAAGAAGAGTCTAGAGCTGGACCGTCCAATAGGAATAGAATACAGATCACAAATGCAAGCCACACATGTAACTGAAAATATTCTAGTAGCACATTAAAAAAGAAAAGGACAAATTTTAATTTATTCTATTTAATCTTATATATCCAAAATACTATCACTTCAACAAGAAATCAGTCTAAGATATAAAAATATTTCGTCTTCTTTCTCTGAGCTAAGTCTGGTGCATAATTTACCCTGAGTGCACATCTCGGTTTGGACCAGCCATACATGAGGTACTTAACAGCACACGTGTCTGGCGGCTGCAATATTGGGTAGTGTGGTAATAGAATGGCTTTCATCTTTCTTCTGTGGGCAATATGGTAGATGGAGATGACATTTTTGGAGGTAAGAGAATATAGGAAGAAATGATCCTTTGGAAGGAGTTTGAAATTCAAAACATCTAGGTAGAAACATCTAGGTAGAGATTCCTAGTCTCTGTCTTCTCTTGTCTGTTGGTGTGGATCTCAGCAAAAAGGTCTGAGTGGACATATACATTTGGGAGTTATTCTCTTTAGATGGTTGTTAAAACCCCAGGTAAGAAGGAATCACAGGGGGAGATTATGTAGATGGATGAGCCTTTGGAAACAGCGGGAAGGCATGGATGCCTTGTACAGATGAAGGAGTTTATCAGTAGCAGCAGGTGAGGTCTCTCCCCTTGAACAGGAATGAAGGACAAGATGAGCACGGATGCAGAGGGTAAGTCTGTGCAGGTAAAGGGTGGGGGGATGATGGCAGGGGTCCTCCTAGCTCATTCTAATTCTTTCTTCCCTTCTGTAGAGAAATGAACCCTGGCTCTTATGTTTGACTGCTCACAAAATGTGTATGTGAAAAGGGGAGGAAAAGGCAAACAAAATATAAATATTTGCCTAGCTGGGGACCAAAACCAAGATGAGCCTTTATTACTCCTAATTACCACCCCATTTTCTTTCTCTCTCATTAAACTTTTTATTTTGAAATCATTATGGACCCACAGGAAGTTGCAGAGTACAGAGAGTTCCCCTATTACTCTTTATCCTGCTTCCCCTGATAAAGATATCACGAAACTATAGTATTAAAACCAAGAAACCAATTTTGGTATGATACTACTAACTGGACCTCTAGCTTCCCTTTTACCACTTCCTAGCAAAAAGTAAACTGACTAAAAAGAAAAAAGTGACGTAAGATGTAATGTCCAACCTGGTCAAGAGCTTGGTGTGTGTTAAAGAGGTTTATCCCTGTAACTAATTGACCTACAAAGACACTGCAGTAAATGCCACTAAAATGCTCAAAAATACCTTCTTACAGCCATTTGTAATTTGCTCCAGGATTATTTGGTTAAACCAGGCTCTTCTCGTTTGTATGGAGAACAGCAAGGAATAGACTGCTGTATTAGAGCTAGGTATAGATATATAGAGAGAGATTCAGCAGCATCTCTGACAAGAAATGCATGGTTCAGAAGAGGGAAGCCATGTGCCCAAGGCTGTACTGTTTTATAATCTGGGTCTCGCTGACTACAGCACTTAAGCTCAGTTGACGACATTATACTATCTCTAGGTATGTGGCTATTTCATGCCCTCATCAACACAGAGGAAAACCGATGGATTAGGAAGGAGTCAGCATTCAGATAAGTGACTCCATTCAATGTTCAAACAGGGAGGATTTCAGAGGAACCCACAGCACCCAAACAATACATTCCTCGATAAACGCTAAGGGGTTAATCGAGCCAGTTCACAAAACAAACAGACTCAAAGGAGACAGGCGCATTCCTCAAAAGCAGGATCAAAGAAAGAACCAAGAATCTCTTTGCTTCAAGAAAACAAAAACCAAAGAGAGAAAATTAAGCCGACTTGAAGAGAACAGTGGCTATCCATCGACCGAGGGTTGGTCAAGGCGAGTAACACATTTATTTACAGAGTGAGAGAGTTCTGCTGTATTTTCACTGCAAGTGATAATTTGTTAACGGGTAAATATGGAATGACTTTCTTTATTCCTCGGTGATAAATGAGCTCACTTTCTCAAAAAAAACCCCAATATGTCTGGCAAGAGGTAGAAGACAGAAAAAAAAAGAAATATTTCATCCATTAAGATCTGAAAAGCAAAAGAAATACATATTTCTGATAGCTGGCTGGAAAGAGGTTAGCCTTGACAATTCCTGGGCGGCTGAAGAAGGAAAAATTTAGCAGGAACAGGCTGAATAAGGGTGGTCAGATGCCTTAAGGCTGAGTGATCTCTGTAAAATGACATTTTTCCTACACCGGCTCCTTATTTATTCTGTGTATCTACACCTTCCCTTATATCGCCGAGTATTATATGTGTGCTACCAGTAATAAAATAGTTTTTGTCAAATCCAAGAAGACAGGCTGAGAGCAATTTGCAGCTGTGGGAGCAGGACACAGGGTTTTGTCATCTGTTATAGCCACTGGGAAGGGTCTTCAGCCTTCAAGGGCCAAGACAGAGCAGCACACACGTGATAAGAACAGAGGAAATAACTGAAATCAACTCAGCTCTATTAATGTTGTTATCAAATAGGCAAGGGAGGGAAGAAGAAACAAGTCCCTCTTTTGATGGATTGGCTCTGCATCGACCCAAGATCAAATTCAGCCAAGAGGTCAGTTTTGTCATTGATTTCCCACCAACTGTGCCACTCGACCATTCGTATCGAACCCCAGCCATTGGTTTGGGGATGAAGAGATGCAGTCTGCATTTTGAAATCCGTGCAAATGCTTAAATAGACCCTGCTTTCCAGGCAGGCAACAAGAATAACCACCAGATACAACTTCAACTCACCTCACCTTCTAGCTGTTGAAACATCAGACATTCCTCCCATATCTAGTCCACTGCAGGGGAACTGTTTTTATCAGGGTCTTTCAAGACCGGCTCTGAGACATATCGTAGATATTACCATCAAAGTCCCACAAATAGACAATGAAATAAAAACAATGCCAGGCCGACAGGCACACCCAGGCAGGCAGAGAGGGTAGGAGTCTCATCACTGCCACCTTCCCCCAGATCACTTTGAACTGCAGATAAGCTAAGTAGGGGCAGCATGGCCACGGGGGCAGCATGTAAATGTGATCAACGGGGCATCTGGTTTCCTGTCTCTCTGCAGCGTTCATGGAAGCGATCATGAAAAAAAAAAAAAAAAACGGGAAGAAGTGAGGAGGAAAAATAAGGAGAGACAGGGCCCCTTCTAGGGAAAACAATTTTAGTCCTGAATTCTCAACTGTGCATTCCGGTGATGGCTTCTACTGAGCGCTGGGTGACAGACACGCTGAGTTAGATCCAGGTTGGGGCCAGGCAAGGGGCGGCAGCTTCTGCCTCAATCTTTCTGCTCTCCCTTTCCCACTCCAATCATGATAAATATATTTATACTCACTTGATTATGTCAGCCAGACAATGCTCCCCTAATTGGCAGTGATCAGGTTCCAGAATTGCTCAGGTGAACCCGCTGTCTCTATCAGGCAAATTGAGAAGGGGCCGCTAATGGCGTCCTCATTAACAGTTTCCAGTGGAATAAAAAGCAATCCCCCGACTCATGCATGGTAGTGAATTTTCCTAACAGCTCCTAAAACCAGCCCTTGAGGAACTCAGGCTTTTATGAACCTGCCCAGCATAGAATGCTTTTATAAATCTTCCCCACCCCCGGCTCAAGTGCATAGAAAAAAAACCCCATAGCCACTTCCTTCTGCTCTTTTGTTCTTTTACACTTTTTCTCTTTTCTTTTAGAGGGCTTATGGAGCTAACTGTCATTTTTGGTTCTTGGTTCTTTGCAAATTTCAGAGACATCTGGCACGCACTTTACTGCATTTGCCAGCTCTGGTGTTTGTAGATACGTACACGGTCTCTGCTGCGTGTGCCTGTGAACATGCCACGTGTATAACTTACCAGTGCATAATTTGGAGCTTGAGTGTGTTGGTATATACTGACACGTAAGTGTGAATACCACAGTACTGATCATAAGTAACTGCTCAATAAATATTTGTTACATGAATGCACTAAGGCAAATGCTATTCATTCATTCATCAGACACTTGAATGCTTCTTGGGTGCCAGGCACTGAGCTAGAAGCTGGGTGTTTGGTGATGCATACGAAGTCCCTGCCCTCAGGAGCTCACAGTTGAAGGGAGGGAGGCAGGCACAGGAACAGGCAATTATAAGACATCTAAGAGACACAGAGATAGAGTCTTGTATAGGGCAGCACAGAGCTCCAGGGAGAGAGAACTTAGCCCACCTATGGGAGGAGCTGAGGCTGGGTGTTTGTGGGGGTGTCTCCTGAAGGTGGTAAGGGTTCTGGACAAAGAAGACAGCACAATCCGAGGCAAGACACAAGAAACAACAGGATGTGAGTAGAGAACCAGAAGCCAGAGGATGCTGCAGGAAATCATGGAGGCAGGGGGTTGGCAGGAATGAAGAGGGGGCTCAGGCAGGGACTGGATCTGGGGGGAGGATACTGGGGGGAGTCAAGGAAAGTAGCTTCCACTGTCTCAGTTAGGGCCCTGATTTTTCTGGATTCTGTCAGAATGTGTATACGCACACCTCAAAAAAGAATTTGGACCAGCTGCAGAAGCTTTGCTGGAGTGTAGTCAGGAGCTCTGGTCATGCCCTTAGCCTGACATTGACGAGCTGGGTGAACCTGACCAAGGGCTGGCCTCTGGATGGGTACACCAAGGGGTGGACTCTGAGGGCTCTAAGAACCCTCCCAGCTTTTATTCTCTAAGTTACCTAGATTTTCTGAGGTTTGCAGATAGACCAAACCTGGCTCTGGTCCATTTACACACCGTGGGGCACGAAAGGAATGAGACCTCTTCCGAGCAGCATTCAGGATCACAGAATCACTCACCATCTTTCAGTATGGAGTCAGCTAGAGTGCAGTTTCGTAGAATCACTAAGAAGTGCTGCGTGATGGAGATGCCCTATTGTCTTCAGCCTGGGTCACAGTCTCATTATCGCAATTCTGAAGACCCCCAGTTAAATTTATAGCACAGATCTCTGTTTGATTTAATTTCTGTGAAGCATTGCTTAGCTCACATCCTTTCTGCTCAAAAATTCTCAAGGATTCCACTTTACTTCGAGAATCAAGCCCCCGGATCTTAGAGTGGCATTCAAGACCACCCCTGATCTTGCCCCCTACCTTAGCTGCTACAACCTGCACCTCTGCCAGCTGGAACTCCTAGCAAAGGCATCCAGGAGTGTTCCTAGCACTCTTCTCTATCTCAGTGCAGCCTCCCCACTAAAGGTCCAACTCAAATTCAAGTCCATCTCCTCTGGGAACGCTGTCTGATGACCCCTGTCCTTTCCTGAATCCCGTGGAGCGCTCACTGACCATGTAGTTCATTAGTAACTATTCAATTTGCCCTGTGGTTCTGGTCTTCTTGCCCTTGGCTAACTTGTGAGCCCCAGGGGATAGGAACCATGCCTCATTCCTCCTTGCAGGGTGTGGACCTGGCATAGTATCCAGTTCATGGGAGTTTTTTTGCTGATGATGGGTTTTCTACATTGCAGCCTCTATGAGACTATTGAATAAAATCCATCAGAAGTGTGCTTACTATTACTGTTATCATAGTGATGTTGAAGTTTTTTAAAAAATATTTATTTATTTAATAAACTGTGCCAGGTCTTAGCTGTAGCATGTGGGATCTGGTTCCCTGACTAGGGATTGAAACTGGGACCCCCTGCAATGGAAGCACCTAGTCCCAGCCACTGAACCGCCAGGGAAGTCCCTGTTTTTCCTTCTTCTCGGGAAAAATGGAACCTTGGAGAGAATGGTTTGGTGCAACTGTGCTGGAGTAATGAGAACGTGAAACATTTCTCCCACGTTTCATAAACAGTATTTTACATGCGCTATTTGGGAGCTTAAAGTTCATCCAGGAATGAGTTATTTCACAGATCAGAAGGAGCATATGTGTAGTCCACCAGGGGCAATAAGCTCTCTGCTAAATTTAAAGGGGAAAACAATTGAACGCTTCATCCTGAAAGTAGAAAGGTTTTGACATCACCTGATCAGAGAGGAACATGAGGGACCTATTTAATTTCTGGCCCCCACTGTTCAGGTTTTCTTGTACATGTTCCATTGAACAGCACATGGGAATTTTCACAAAAAAGGAACTGGCATGAAATCAATAAGGAAAATCACCGTTTCCTTACTGATCCAACAGCATTTAAGGAAGCTGAGCTCTGCCAATTTGTAGCTGGGCAGTTTTTTAACTGTGCAGAATTTGAAACTGGGCAGTTAAAACCACCATCTAAGCTGGCAGCTGTGATTTTCCCAGAAGCAGAGCTTCAGGAAGAAAAATATCTTTTAAACGTCAGTTTCATTTTTGCAAAATTGGATCTGTTCATGAAAAATTGCTGTAAGTCCAGGGTTTTTTTCTTTTCTTTCCTCATTAGTAAAGGATATGATGATTTCTTTTTTGCCCACATGGAAATGCATTCATTTACTCAACAAATAAATATTTACCGAGCACCTACCATTAGCCAAACACTGTTTTAGGTGCTGGGGATGCGGATGTGGACAGAAGAGGCAAAGTCTTTGATCTTTGGAGCTTGTCCTCTAGTGAGGAGGGGGGTGGAGAGACTGATAATAACCAAGTAAATGAATAAGTAGATATCTAAGTAGTTATCAGGCACAGATAACTGAAACAATGCTAATATCTTATTGTACCTAGAAAATCAATTTCCGGAAAATTAAACATTAAGACTCCCACATCAGTATTATCTTAGCTCATGTAAGTAACATATATTAAGGGGTCTTTTGAAAAGAATAACTAATAGGGAATATACGTATATTACTCTTTGCATATGACATTGACATTCCCTGCTGACCTTTAACAAGTCTTCGAGGAGCATTTCTAGAAGGATTTGTGCCACTTGCGTTTGCTCCGTTTGGGCACAGTATGGCCCTGTGGCCCGCATAGTGGTCCACCCTGGAAACCTCTGCGTCCTTCCGAGCGCCTCTCTCTCTTCTCCTCCTATTCCCCAAAACTGGCACCCCTCTCTACTGGGTCTTTATTTATTTTTAATTTATTTTTTAATTGGAGTATGGGGATGACAGAGGATGAGATGGTTGGATGGCATCACTGACTTGACGGACATGAATTGACGGACATGAGTTTGAGTAAACTCAGGGAGTTGGTGATAGTCAGGGAAGCCTGGGGTGCTGCAGTCCATGGGGTTGCAGAGAGTCGGACATGACTGAGTGCCTGAACTGAACTGAGCAAGATGATTAAAGAATGGAATTCATCAATGATAACATGGATAACTAAAACTGGCCATGAGCTTAGGATGAAGGGGGTACCATTTTATGACAAACAAACCTGAAACCTCAAGAAGTTAGGCTGTCTCACTGAGATCCCTATGTATGGATTGCTACAGCTTTTTCATAAAAACTGAAAACACAGTGCATGGATGGGGAAGCCTGGGGTACTGCAGTCCATGGGGTCGCTAAGAGTCGGACACAGACGAGCAACTGAACTGAACTGAATACTAAAAAAAAAAAAAAGGCTCAAAAGTCACCTTCTCTGTGCAGCCTTGCTAGATCTACCAAAGTGCTAATTGTCTGACTCTTTGTGACCCCATGGACTGTTGCCCACAGACTCCTCTGTCCATGGGATTTTCCAGGCAAGAATACTGGAGTGGGTTGCCATTTCCTACTTCAGGGGATCTTCCCAACCCAGAGGTCGAACCTGTGTCTCCTGCGTTGCAGACAAATTTTTTACCATCCGAGCCACCAGGGCAGTGCTGAGTTCTTCCTCCCTTTTGCTCCGAGGTTATCCTGGCACCTTCTGACTTCAAGTACAGCATCAGATGAAAGATCTTGGCCATGCTTTGTTTACTTCTGTGTCTTCTCTTCCAAACTATAAGCTCCTCTAAGCAGGGTGTGTTTTATTTGTAATCTTAGAGAATAGCACAGTACCTGGCACATAGTAGCCCCTCAACAAATATTAATATTTGATGAATGAATGGATGGCTTATCATCTTGTCTGGTTTGGCTTCTCCTAAACTATGCATTTGAGAATTCCATGACTATTGCAATATGACATAATAAAAGCAACTGACAAATATGGTAAAGAACTTCACTTTGAGCATATTAACATTAATTTTAAACACTTGAGCTAATGGACTGAAGCTGATAAGGGGTTCCAAAGCCAAATTATTCTAGACAATATTTCTGCATGTACTAAATTCAGAGATTGTTGAGAAGTTCAAATAAATGATTAACGCATGTAAAACAGAACAATTAAGTAATCTGGATCATTTACTGCAGAAAAGGAGCTTGAAGACACTTAATAATGGTTTTTAATGAAAGGAAAGATTGTATTCCAAGGATGACTAAACACCTTCATTCTGCACATACATAAAAAAAGGAGAAATAAGAAATTAAGTGCTACAAAGATGAAAGTTATGGGAATTCCCCGGCAGTCCAGTCGTTCGGAATTCACACTTCCACTGCCGGAGGCCTGGGTTTGAACCCTGGTCGGGGAACTAAGATCCTGCAAGCTGCGTGGTGTGGCCAAAAAATAAAAAAAGATTAAACTTAAAAATAAAAGAGAATTCAAGAGTTTCCTATTGGGATGTGTGAACCCATTTCAAGTTACTGTTACAAAAAACTCCCTTGTCTTGAGAGCTTGCATTGTTCTCAATGCTTCACCATTTATAATTTCATCTAACCTTTTTAACAAACCCAGGTGGGTTAGTTTAGTTACATTATTCCCATTTTACAGGTGAGAAAGTAGAGGCATGGGGTGGATAAGTAACTACCCTGGGTTGCACAGCTGGAAGACGTGTGTGTGCTCAGTCGCTCACTTGTGTCCAACTCTTTGTGGCCCCATGAACTGCAGACCATAGACCAACTGTAGGCTCTTTTGTCCATGGGGATTCTCCAAGCAAGAATACCAGAATGGGTTGCCATGCCCTCCTCCAGGGGATCTTCCCAACCCAGGGATCGAACCCAAGTCTCTTTTGTCTCCTGCATTGGCAGGTGGGTTCTTTACCACTAGTGTGCTGTGCTGTGCTTAGTCACTCGGTCGTGTCTGACTCTTTGCAACCCCATGGATTGCAGCCCACCAGTCTCCTCTGTCCATGGGGATTCTCCAGGCAAGAATACTGGAGTGGGTTGCCATACCCTCCTCCAGGGGATTTTCCCAACCCAGGGATTGAGTCCAGGTCTCCCACATTGCAAGCAGATTCCTTACCATCTGAGCCACCAGGGAAGCCCACCTACTCTGCTTACTGCCGGCTTGAGGCTGAAATCCATCTGAGGATGGATGCCTAAAGCCAAGCTCACTAAGTTAATGGGACCAGTTTAAATTTAAACAAAATCGTAATTGTCCATCCTTGCCAAGGCAATTAACTGTCCTGTGGGCTGGATTATACCAATGTGTGTGTGTGTGTGTGTGTGTGTGTGTGTGTGTGTGTGTGTGTGTATGTATATGTGTAAATTAGAATATCCAAAAAATAAATCCAATAACAAAAAAAATAAAATTTTTCTGTTCTTCATTCTGGTGAACTGGTCTACCAGACCTTGTCTTCCTGATGAGAAAGTGGTTTTGTTTTGGGGAGTCGACGTACATGGTTTAAGGATCTACATGTGTGCACGTATTTATCAGACCTGACATAAGTCGAATCAAATTTAGATATCATGGTTTTACTTTCAGAGTGATGGAATTTATTCTTGGGGCTGAAAAGCCAGCATCTTCCTCCTGCTACTTTTTCCCAAGGCAACCTTGTTCAGCAGGCCTGGGGGACAGAAGCGATGGGGTTACCGGCAGCACAGAGCAGGGGCCGCTGGTTGAGCAACCCTGCCGTCTGTGCAGGAGAGAGTCAGCACTCATTTGACCTGCCGAGCTCTCCAGCCCTGAGCTACTCTGGGGCTGCAGGAGCCTGGAGGCTGGCTCAGGAGAAGCCAGTGCCCGCAGAAGCCCTGTGAAAAAGGTGTGAATGAGTCACTAGATTTTTCAGGTTGACTGAGATGACTTCTGTTGATTTTCTTCGAATTTAGATGTGTTATCAGTGTTCACACGTTGGGCATAACGGGAAGATGAGTGCACATTTTCTTGATAGAGCCCGACAGTCGGCAGCGTTGTGATAAGATTTGGGGTAAGATGTGACTCTGCAAGAAAGCTCTGGTCAGCGCGTGTGGCATGCGTCCCCATGTGCCCCGGGGCCTCGAGGGGTGTTCTGAGCTGGGAGGAAACCCAGGGTGACAGGCATGAGTGTTTTGTGTCATTGTGCACAGGTCGGTCTGTGTTGCTATTTACCATTTTAGGGCATCAGAAGTCACTGCTAATTTGTCCCACTGTAATTTCATGGTCTGGGAAAAGCACTTGCTTCCTAACCTCGGGTTTCCACAATAACCAGAACAATGGTTGGTCAAAGGTTTGCGTGATAGAAGCACACTTAACCTCTTCTGGCCTTAGTTTCCTCATCTTTAAAAAGGATATAACCATGTACCTATCTTGGGTAGGGTTAAACAGACTAAAAAGTCAAAGGCTAAGAGTGGTTCCTGGTATTTAGTTTGCACCAAAATCACTGCAGATGGTGACTGCAGCCATGAAATTAAAAGACGCTTATTCCTTGGAAGGAAAGTTATGACCAACCTAGATGGCATATTAAAAAGCAGAGACATTACTTTGCCAACAAAGGTCCGTCTAGTCAAGGCTATGGTTTTTCCAGTGGTCATGTATGGATGTGAGAATTGGACTGTGAAGAAAGCTGAGCGCCAAAGAATTGATGCTTTTGAACTGTGGTGTTGGAGAAGACTCTTGAGAGTCCCTTGGACTGCAAGGAGATCCAACCAGTCCATTCTAAAGGAGATCAGCCCTGGGTGTTCATTGGAAGGACTAATGCTGAAGCTGAAATGCCAATACTTTGGCCACCTCATGCGAAGAGTTGACTCATTGGAAAATACCCTGATGCTGGAAGGGATTGGGGGCAGGAGGAGAAGGGGACGACAGAGGATGAGATGGTTGGATGGCATCACCGACTCGATGGACATGAGTTTGGGGTGAACCCCGGGAGTTGGTGATGGACAGGGAGGCCTGGAGTGCTGTGATTCATGGGGTCGCAAAGAGTTGGACATGACTGAGCGACTGAACTGAACTGAACTGAAGTTTATATGTATATTAATGCATGCACTTTGTTCATACAACTTTATATTTGACAGAGAGTCACTCCACTGCTTGCACAAAATAGATTTTTGATAAATATTTGTTAGTGAAATACATATGCAGTAACCTGTTCTGACTGATCAGTAATCTGTTATTCAGGGACAGATTGGCAAAATTGGATATTAAGATTTTTATCTCTCATAAAGAAATATATATACATATATAAGCAGAGAGTTCTGCAATCAAACATGTCTGCAGAGAAGCAGGGAGATAGGTAGTTTTGCATGAAGATCATAAAGGAAATGGCCTGAAGAACTGAGCTGAGGAATATCACTTGAAGAACAAGTAGCAGCGTCCATGACTCAACCCAATCAACAGAATTCCCTAAGGCAGTAAAAACAAAGAAACAATCCTCCCCAAATCACTTTAAAACTACAAAATATATGTTGCTTTTGAGTCTAAAAAATAAATGAATATGAGAAACGGGAGTCAAATCCCTGACCTATATTTACTTTCTACTGATTTTCTAATAATGACAGCTTCAACTTGAATCATTTCATTTAAAAATAGAGTGAGCACTATGATGTTTTAGAAGCTGATACAGTATGACAAGAGTCCCTTAATGTTAGGCTGAATCATATGAAACTGCCACTTCTTTTGGTAAAAAAAAAACTGTCAGACATTGTCAGTTTTGAATGGTGCAGTCTAATATATTAATACTTAAGCTAATTGACACTAAACCAAAATTCTTATATTACCTTACCCTTTATTGCTTTGAACTAAGACTATAAAACTAAATTGGCCAATTCCCTCCCTCTTAGTCTCTTGAAATTTGTGCACAGTAGGTACTAAACAAATGCCTTGTTAATTGAGTAGTGCTTTCCATCTTCTGTCAAAAATTAGGCCAAAATTTTGCTACCCTACCTAACGCTGAGACTACCCTAAAATATAATTAACGCAGTGTTAGCTTCATTTCATGTTTCATGATTTAGATAAATCCTCTCTGTTCCTTTTTGGGGCAGCACTGGGAAGATAATTAATACATTATTAATACGTTGCAGAGGCAAACAAGGCTTGGCTTGCACACGCAGCCAGGACAAGAACAGATCAGGTCAGAAATATTGTTGCTAGTAAAGAAAAATGTTATTATAATAATGAGAAATTATTGTTTATGTGACACATCACTGCATATTGACACATTATAGACTTATAAATGAAGCAGATGGTAGAATCAGGCAGGCTTGTCCCATCACTTAGGGTCTGACTTGGGCATCCAAAGTGCCCTGCGATGAACTAGAAATGATCACCTTGGGGATCCTAGGATTGAAGAGCCTCATTATTACTCATATAAGGTTTTATAACAGTTGGGATGGGTCCCAAACTTAGGAGCATTTACTGAAATAACTGAGCAGGCAACATGAAATGGTTTTCAATTCAGAAAGCAAAGAGCTCCTTCTACAGTGGAAGAGACAGGAGAGCTCAAGAAGGAATGTGGATTACCTGTGAGTTATTGCACCTCCCTGGGCCTCAGTTTCCTCATATATGTTAATTACCTCCCAGAGGACAGTCATTCTCTGTAACATCTGTCATTGCATGGGATTATATCCTCAAATGCTATGTATTTCTTTGTTGGAGGGAGGTGGTGGGGAAGCAAGAGCTCTGAAATGTCTTATTTTGGTTTTGGTTGACCCAGTGCTGTGAGAGCAGCCACGTTGCATAAGCGGAGTTCTGAGAAAACAGAGTTGCTTTCATTTTTCAAACAGAAGAACCACAATCCTCCCTATGTTTGGATCCTTCTACAAATTAAATATATGGGTAAGAGACAGCCCACGAAATCAGCAATTTTAACCTTTCCCTCAATGCTGTGGATTTTTCTTAGAGATTTTTTGGAGCACAGAGTAGGCACAGTTCTGCTCTATTAGTGAGATCCCAGCCCAAGGTGACATGCTCCTACAATAATGTCTTCACGCTAATTACCTTGTAGAATGGTTAGGGCAAGAAAGTTCCAAACATACTTGAGGTAATAACCAGTCACATACCCAGAAGGTCAACAGTTCAATCAAAGAGAGAAAAAAAATTAGCATATCTTAAGAAATAGTTCAAGTGGTTTTGTACAAGAACTCTCATTTAAGTCTACAAGAATACTTAAAATACTGATAAGCTAGGTAATTCTATATTTCCCTTTTTAACTCATTGAAAGCCTCCGACTTCAAGGTGCAGTCTCAGAACAAGAAGCATCTGGCAGGTGAAGGGAGAAAGTGTGTAGTTAGGGAAATTGGCTGGAGTTTTAAGTGAGGGGTCTGTGCCAGGGCTGTAGCTCACAAAGCTGGGGGGAGGGCAGTGCACTGGGCTGCTGATGAAAGAACAGAGGCAATGCTGAAGAGCTGGCATCAGATGAGGGCTCTGGGCCAATCTTCTATTATAGTAACAACACAGCTTTAATCCGTGATAACAATAAATCCCTCAAGCAACTGTACATTAAATCACTATAAACAAAATTACAATCTGCGCTCATCAATGCAGTTTCATAAAAGGTTTGATCTTTCCCACAAATTTCCATTTTTCTATGATTTCTAATGAACACAAAAGAGCAACAGCTGGAAACCATATCCATTGCTGTCTGTTTGAAATGACTGGAGTTATCTTTTGTTTTGAAGGGCACAGTATTTTCACTTATTTTAAAAATATTTATTGAGCACCTAATGTGTACTTGGCAATAGTAACATGGTTAATCATTTTAGAGATGATTCCTAAAAAAGACTTTCTGCTCTGCCAAAGGTAAAGTGTTAAAATAATAGAACAGCCCAAGGATTTTTTAAAATGTGCTAAAGGGTAGTACTTTTCATTCTCCAAGAGCCCCACACTTTGCACACCGAGTTCCTTTCAATTACGGGTGCAATGCAAGGTGGAATTGTGTAGAATACAGTCCATGGGCTATTGATCTGAATGGGTACCGTATTCAGTAGATAAAATATAGCTAAGCTGGGATGCGAAGGATGGCTTTTCTCATTTAAACTACAGGAAAACATTGTGGCTGAAAATCAAGTTAGAATGAAAATAAGTTATTCAATTCAGTAACTTTTAAATAGGATGGGGTCTTTTATATTCATTTAAAAACATGAACTATGCAAATGAAAAGTATGAAAAAGAGTAAGAAACCTCCATGTACCCTCCACTCACAGGGTTTTTTTTATGTCTATTTAATAGACTTTGTTTCATTGCAGAGGGTCCTACAGTTAGTTGCTCAAGTGAGGACATTTTTGTATCTGGGACCAGCCTCCAGGGATAAAGCTTTTTTGTAGGACATTTTTGGCCCGTGGAATTCTCTGCTTTATCCTCTAGCCACTTTACTTTGAGCTGTTGGGGAGGGGTGGGCCTGACAAACGCTAGGATGGCTGTGTTCTTCAGCAAGTCACAGGGAGATGGACACCCACATACATAATTTAAGGCTGACATAAGTGTATGGATGTGAGAGTTGGACTGTGAAGAAAGCTGAGCACCGAAGAATTGATGCTTTGAACTGTGGTATTGGAGAAGACTCTTGAGAGTCCCTTGGACTGCAAGGAGATCCAACCAGTCCATTCTGAAGGAGATCAGCCCTGGGATTTCTTTGCAAGGAATGATGCTAAAGCTGAAACTCCAGTACTTTGGCCACCTCATGTGAAGAGCTGACTCATTGAAAAAGGCTCTGATGCTGGGAGGGATTGGGGTCAGGAGGAGAAGGGGACGACAGAGGATGAGATGGCCGGATGGCATCACTGACTCGATGGACGTGAAACTGAGTGAACTCCGGGAGTTGGTGATGGACAGGGAGGCCTGGTGTGCTGTGATTCATGGGGTTGCAAAGAGTCAGACATGACTGAGCAACTGAACTGAACTGGAGTGCTGGGGACAAAGAGATGAATTCTGTCTGGGGAAGAACTGGGGAGAGAGACCGGGTTTGGGTCTCACCTTTGAAGGTTGGCTGGCATTTCGAAAGGTGACTATGGGGGGTGGGGATACTCAGGTAAGAGTGAAGGCCTAGTTCCAGAATGGTGAACAGACACAGTCCTTGGACCAGAGTGTGTGTTCTCAATGGGATGGGTGTGCTTTGACTGTAAAAAATGTTAAAGACTTCTAGCTTACTGATGGAAGGGTTCAATGCCCCAAATTCTCTAATTTTCTTTTCCAACTGGGTTACCAAGTCTTACTGAACTTTTATATATCATCCAGCTGCTTTTGAAACCCTAAAGTCATATAATCCAGTAATAATTTACTTTCAGAGAGCATGTTACAGTTTACAAGTGGCTTTTTTAATACACATTATTACATTTGATCCATATAACAGCCCTGTGACACCACAGACTCATCTCCAGAAGCTATTTCCTTTTGAAAATAACTACTGGTTATAGAAGCTACTAGCTATAGAAATCAGACAGATTTCCACTGGGAGCTTTATTGTGCTAGAAGCACAAGCCAAGATAAAGTCAGCAATTTGGGAGAGATGAAAGGAGGGTCCTAAAACAGATAGAGATTGAGAATCCCAGGAGGATGGTAAGATAGCAGTTGCGGAAATGGAGAGAGACACAGAAGAGGCAAGAGTGCAACAGGAAGTACAGGATGGGGTGAGGGGTGGGGTCCGGTACTGGGTGGGCGGTGGTCCCTGGCGCTGCGGTGAACAGCCAGCCAGCCCATGGCCAATACTCGTTCACCCTTGTTCACCAAGTGTTGGCTTGCGTGTATATCGAATGGTGCCATGAGAAACACAATTCAAAAATCTAAGATGGTGGCTTTTAGAACATGGATATTTAATAATATATAAAAACATGGATAAAAATATTGAACATGGATATAGAGTGACAAATTTTTTATAACATTTTTCTCACTTTACACATCTGCATGTTCTCTCATTCTATAGCATTCCCATATATCGTGACTTTGATAAACTGTTTTTCAGTGCACACACTGAAATGGTGCACTTTTGCAACTACTTAATAGAAGCTAAAGCAACCAATGGACTGTGATTGTAATCTAGCTGGAATAAATCTTACTGACGTAGGATGTATCAACATATCCATTTAGCTTGCTGCAAATCAGTTTACTTTTCTACTTAGAGACATGATGTGAAATGAAATTAATCCAGTTGCAACAAGGCAAGTGCATTCAGTTGAATAAATCCCTTTATGTGGAAAGGAACTTTGTTTTGCAGCTTATTTGAAAGAAAATCCACGTGGCAGTATAATGCCTTCCCTGGAACTGAACAAATGCATTTATCCCAGCTTTATTTACAGTTAAAGTCACATCAGACCTATTTTATATGATAGTGCACTCTATTGTCCTTAGGTGAAGGTCACAGAGAAAGCATTTGCAGGACAACTAAAGTTTTACAAAGGAACTTGGCCTAAGGACTGTTGTTCCAAGGCCGGACTATGAACTCGGCAAAGACGGACACCTCCTTGGAGAGAAAAGAGACAGATAAAAACCAACAAAACCATGTATATCCTTTTCTATTCTGTCTCCTTTGCCTCCACTGTCAAAAGGGCAGTCCACACATACAGTGTATATTTAATAAATACATTTTGGTGGTGTCTATCACAAACAGGCAGCACTTGGAGAGGGTCCAGAGAATAACAAAGGGATTAAGAGGTTGGGTAGAGACTCTCAGGGTGACACGCTAATGAAATTGAGGGAAATTGAGCTAAAGAGCTTGGAGAAGGGAAGGCTGGTTTTGGCAGCTGCGAAGGTAAGTTGGTCTTGTTTACCATTGCCGAATGTTAGAAAGCACAGCATATGAAGGGTAGGATGAAAGAAAGTCAACTTACGTCTGGTAAGGAGGTACAAGATTAGGAATGCAGAAGCAGTTTTGACTTAGATGGTTTATAAGGCATCAACACAGGTCCTTAATAAATGTTTCTTAGGGGGACTTCCCTGGTGGTCCAGTAGTTAAGAATCCAGCTTGCAATGCAGGGACATGGGTTCAGTCCCTGGTCAGGGACCTAAGATCCCACGTGCCGCAGAGCAACTAAGCCCACCTGCTGTAAGTATTGAGCTCATGTGCCACAACTAGAGAGTCCGTGGCCAAAACGAAAGATCTCGCATGATGCCACGAAGATCCTGAGTGCCACAACTAAGACCCATCACAGCCAAATAAAAAAATTTTTTAAAGCAATCTTTCTTTGAAAATGTTACAGTTGAAGAGTAGGCCACCTTTCTGAAATGAGTTAGGTGCTGTGCAGTAGGGAAATGACTCAGAGGATCTCTCAAGTTCTAGCCAGTTCTTATCCTATGAATTTTCAGCAGCCAATGCCAGGAGCCGACTTGCTTCTTGTCCACCTTACTCCATAGCTGGAAGCCCTTGACCTCTTCCTGCAAGTCAGCCACACTGTACTCTCAGCCCTAAGGCTCTTCTTGGTTGGAAGGGATTTAAAAAGTTCACTCTAGCTAAGAGCTCAGCTAACTGTCATCAGGTCATCCCCTGCTGCTAGGCTGGCTCTGAGGTGTCCAGTTCTAACAAGTGGGGTTCTGCCTTGCACCTAAGTCTATCTCTTACTGGATTTACCAGAAATCCACCCAAGTCTTCCTATGATAACACCGGAAATCCTTTCTTGCTTTCCAGGTCTAATGTGATTTTGGGATCACATAACGTATCCAGTCTAGGACTGAAGCTTTGTTTCAGCAATACCACCCCCCACCCCCAGCTCAGACTTGATGTCCAGTCTCTGAACCGCAACCCTGCTATCTAGGCAGTCTGTGCACAGAGCATTGGCGACAAGCTCTCTGAGATCTCTCCTCTCATCTGTGGCTGGATTCTCTGCTCGCCGGCCTCCCACCCCCAGGCTCCCAGCGTCATAACTCAGGCCACTACCAGTCCCCTTGCTCTTCTCCTATCAGGTGATGACACGCCACATGGCTTCATTTTCCTGCATCCTGCTGTGAACCGTTGCACACATGAGTCCCTCTCTACAAACCACATACCTCTGCTATGGGCCTTCCCAATCTCGTTGCTATTGACATGTACGGTTGGTTCCGTCTTTATGGTGGGGGGTATTCTGTGCATTATAGGGTCCAAAACTAGTATTGCTGGCTTCTAGTCACCAGATGCCAGAGGCAGCCCCTCTCCTCCACCCCCAAATTGTGACAAACAAAAATGTCTCCAGGCATTGCCAAATGTCTCTGATGGGGAGGGTGTTTCAAAATTGCCCTTCGTAAGGACTTCCCTGCCGGTCAGGTGGTTCAAACTCTGTGCTTCCACTGCAGGGAAAAATGAGTTCAATCCCTGGTTGGGGAACTGAGATCCTGTATGCCACATGGCATGGCAAAAACAAAAGAAGAATGAAAATTACCCCCTTTTGAGAATTCTTGCTCTACAAGAACCCAGAAAGGCAAGAGCATTTTAAAGTCAGTTATAGATACTTTGAGGAAAAGTCGGAATGTTTAAATCTGGTAAACATTTAACAACTCTGCTCTGCTGCTGTTGCCGTTGCTAAGTCACTTCAGTCGTGTCCGACTCTATGCGACCCCATAGATGGCAGCCCACCAGGCTCCCCCGTCCCTGGGATTCTCCAGGCAAGAACACTGGAGTGGGTTGCCACTTCCTTCTCCAATGCATGAAAGTGAAAAGTGAAAGTGAAGTCGCTCAGTTGTGTCCAATGGACTGCAGCCTACCAGGCTCCTCCATCCATGGGATTTTTCAGGCATGAGTACTGGAGTGGGTTGCCATTGCCTTCTCCGAACTCTGCTCTAAGCTAGTTAAAAAGAGTTTCCCAGGTGGTTCAGTGGTAAATAACCTGCCTGCCAATGCAGGAGACTGGGGTTCAATCCCTGGGTCAGGAAGATCCCCTGGAGGAGCAAATGGCAACCTACTCTAGTATTCTTACCTGGGAAATCCCATGGACAGAGGAATCTGGTGGGCTAAAGTCCACGGGGTCACAGAAGAATCAGATATGACTAAGCGACTACTAACAACACAAAACTAGTAATAAACACCAAATAGAATTTTGTTAAGGTTTGTTTAACAACATAAGGGGTAAAGTGAGATGAAATCCCTTCACTCTAGGTCAGTGTTCCTAAGATCTTATTGTGCAGGAGAATCACAAAAGGACTTTTTTAAACGTTCATATCCTGATTTGGCAAGTTTCAGGCAGGATCTGATACTCAGTCCTAACAGGTTCCCAGGTGGTATCAATATCACGGGTTCCCAGACCTTCCATTGAGCAGCAAGGCCCCAGAACAAAATCACTCGTGAGAGGTAGGGGAGGGGCTATTTGAATCGTAATAGTTACAAGGTCATGAGAGCAAGATTAAAATTTGTATTAGAAGAACAGTCTAGAAAAATGTGACTGTTTCTTGCGTTTTTCTGTAAAGAATAAAACAGCTCTCAGAGATGCGTTTTGAAATGTGACATTTCTATTCGCTTGAAATTATAAATATTATACAAGCTACCTGCAAAAACTGGTGAGCTGCTATGTTAGTTTGGCAGAACTTGGAAAGGTTTCCAAAACCCTGATGCAAATCTGAACTTCAAGGTTTTCATAGTCCTTGTTTTAGGGAGGAAGAGGCTAGGGGTGCGGAGGCCTAGGGAAGGGGATGGAGAAAGGAGGATCATTTTAAATGGGGCCTTGCAAAGAAACAGATTCGTGAACCTGCCTCAAATGACAAATTATTCCGTGCTGAAATTATACTGACACCACATGAAGTTAATGCAACCTCGAATCAGATAACTCAGTTATGGCTATAAACCAGTTGCAAAAAATGAGTGCTATTTACTGTAATGTATAGCGATCAGGGTAATCAAATCTCCTGAAAGCTGCCGAAAGCCTGATATAAAAATTTCCTCTGCCTCTGAGTAACTCTGACTTGGAGCTTTGCAGACATCTGACTCACTGCTGCAGATCCTCAGTAAGGAAAGGCCCATTCACATTTGTTCCTAGTTTACAGTTAGAAAGATTTAGGCTCACTAGTTTGTCTAAACATGTAGATAATAAAGTCCTGACCCTTATGAGATCTCTTCAGGCCAGTGTTGAGACTAGCTCTGCCCTTATGCCAGCAGATAAGTATTCACCTTGGGGAAGGAGAACTAACACTCTAGCTCTGAAATATCAATATATTGATGGGTTGTTATCATTTGGATCAAGTGTAATAGAGTTAAATATCTCTACATTTAAAATTCTGTGCCTAGGGTTTTCTTTCTTTTCTTTAAAAAAAAAAAAAAACCAATAATGTAAGTACAGAATAAGGACGAACTGGCTTCATAGTAGAGCATGGGAACTCATGGGTATGAGTTGACCACAGTTTCAGAATGAGTCAGCATACTAACTGAGTGCCAAAAAGACTAATGCAAATCTTGGGCCATATTAATAGAAGTATAGGGTATAGATCAAGGGAGGTTACTATTCCATGGTATTCTGCACTGGTCAGACCACTCCTGGAGAGCCCTGTCCCATTCTGAGCACCATGATTTAAGAGATGCCTCACATCATAGTCCACCAGAGGTAAACACTTAAAATGATGAGAGCATGTAAAACCACATCACAAGAGGAATAGCTGAAAGAACAAAGGATATTTATGCTTGAAAAAGAAGATGTTAAGGGGACATGACGAGAAGTAAAAAAGAACAGGTTATCTGAGAAGAGTCTGAGGTAGAGTTTCCAGCAGCACAAGTTTAATTTCTTTCTGGATCCCAAGAGCCTTCTTGACTCTTTGTCTTTTGCACGGTAAACAGGTCTTCATCAAAGAAGACTCTGTTCCTCCTACAATGTCCTTGAAGTGCGAAGAGCTTATGTCCCTTTGCCAAGCCATCTTCCTCTGCCTGCAGAACCACCTCCTTCAGGAAGCCCTCCCTCCAAAGCCCCACCTGAGTCCTCTTCCTCAGGAGGTGGCACTGCGGAAGCATTTGCTTTCACTCGTCCTAGATCCCCTAATAGCTTGTTAGCTCTTTAGAGGAAAGGGCCCCATTTTCTTTTTGTTTTGATTACCCTAAATGTTCTCAGTACATCTGGGTCCTTGAATTAGGGACTGAGGGGATATCTGCTGACGGCAGCCAAAAGATGAATTAAAGTAACCAGACAAGGTGATATTTTTTTTATAGTGCCTACATGACAAAGCATTACAGTATGTTCTCTTGATGATAACAACACGTAATTGACCCTTTGCTTTATGAAATAATATGAGCTGACAAAGTTGGCTAGTATAGTAAATCTTACTTTTCCCTACATCTTGCATTTCAAAATAAAAGTTGTGTGTCCAGGGGACTTCCCTGATGGTCCAGTGGCTAAGACTCCATGCTCCCAGTGCAGGGGGCCTGGGTTCAATCCCTGGTCACAGAACTAGATCCCACATATCACAACTAGAGATCCCATACTCCACAGTGGAGACAAAAAATCCAGGTGCAGCCAAAAAAAAAAAAAAAGTTCTGTGTCGATGCCACTATTTAAGAGCCCCATCTTCCTTGTGTCAGGTCTTAGGAATTACTCTCCAGCTGGGAGATTCTTCGATTTCACACATCTCCTTCTTTGTTTACTTGGATATTTGCAGGGTACCAAGGGTAGCAAAGAGTCAGACACAACCAGGCACACAAGTACATGTATACCGGTGTCAAGTCACAACATCACACAGCTTCTGGTTTATAAAATGAATGAGTTGTCTATTTAACAACATTGATCTCAGACAGAGAAATTCCACAAATGAGTTTAAATGAGAAAGCACCCTGGTATGCATTTTTAAAAAAGAGAGGTTGCACATTTATATTATACCAAAGATAAAAACATCTTTGGGGGTAACGATGCACAGCTCTTCTTAAGTCTCCTGTGTAGTGGCTTAAAGAACAGAGGCATGGATGGGGCACTCTGAGTCACCCACGAAGCTGAGAATAGAATGCAGAACACAGAAGCCAAGTTCATGCTCTGCCACTCGTGTCACTGGACAGTATTACCTCCCACAGTCCAATGACCTGACATGGGACAGAGCAAATTATACACTTCTCGGCAAGAAGCTAATACAATTCCACTTTCCAGCCTGACGTTCAGGTAGAAAATGCAGTGAGCAAAAGGACAGGGCCCCCAATTTTTTATCATTGGCTGTTAATCACAAATAGAGACTGACACCTTTTTGGCTGCTGGGGTAGCCAGTCTGTCTGTGCTAATAGCTCTTGGCTCAGATGCTTCAGAAGACTAAGAGCAGGGTGGTTCCTGTGATGCGTAGAAGAACTTTGATTCTGAGTCACCACCGTTTGACAACTGATATTACAAAAGCCTGGTTTACTGACATCCAAAGCATGAGAATTTTCTGCTTGTTTTATCTTCCTGGAGAAGTCCAAAATAAAACTGGGGCTGTGTCATGGGTTTTGTATATCCATGCACTGTGGACACTTTTTAGAAATCTGAAACAAAGGCTAACACACAAATTTGTCCTAATTATACTGACTCAAAGATTCTTCAACCATCTCCCAAAAGAAAGGGTTTGGTCACATCCTTTCTCGTCTCAGGGCATCTGTGTTCAGTGCTGCTAGCTCTCTCTCAACTCCAATTTCCAAGCACATTTCAGAGACGTTAAAGGAAATAACTGTTAGTGATGAAAAATCAGGTGGAAGATGTGCGTCCTTCAAGAGAAATAACCTTTTTAGAAGGATAAGTTCTATCAGCCCCAAATAAGTCCATCAGCATTCTTTATTTCCATATCATATCCTGAACTACCCAAGAGGGATCATAAAATACCGTGGTACGTCTGTCTGATGCAGAGCACAGGGTTGGAGCAAAATTGTTGCGAGACTGCCAGCCCTGCAGGAAAAGGAGGCAACCAGCGGCACGACACACAAGTAGCCCACAAAAGCAGGATCCATGCTGCTAGTTTCTAACAGGATTTGGACATTGGAAAGGAACCCATCTGAACCGGACACCAGCTCTTATGACCTACAGGGAAGGGTGAAAGTTCTTGCCATCTGTCACTGAAAAGGTCATTTTTCTCTGCTCTCAGACTGCAGGAGGATGAGATAGTTTGCAACAGAGAACGGAAGGGGCTTCAGAGAACATGTGGTCTAACCTCTCACTCAACAGAGAAGGAAACTGAGGCCCAGAGAGGTTATAGTGTCACGTTCAAGGTCACGCAGGTAATTTCCAATAAAGCCAGAATTCAGATTTCCAGAACCCACGTCAAGAGTTTCTTGATGCTGTGCCCAGACCAGTGTGGGAGAAGGAACCCTGGCTACAATTTCACAGCCTTGGTACTATGTCTTGGTAGACGTTAGCAAAATTACCTTGAGCAACTCACTTAAACTTGCGAGCTTTGCCCTTCCCACTCTGCAACATGAGAGGCAAAATATGTGGTCTGCCTGCCTCACAGATCATAGGCAGATCAAACGAGATAATGTGTGAAAATGCTTTTTAAAACTTTATAAGGCTCAGGTTAAAAAAAAAAAAAAAGGTAAGGTTAAAAAAAAAAGAATTCCATATAAAGCATGTTTTTCCTTCTGAAGATATATGGATGGACACTGTTGGCGGTGGTGGAGGGGGAGGCAGGGAGTGTCCATGAGCCACTGAATATTCTGTGTAAAGGTGTGTGTGAATGATGCTAGGCATATTTTTTTCCACCCCTGGTGCTTCTATAGCTTTCATCAGCTTCCTAAATGTGTCTCTGAAACTCCCCTGCTCCTTTAGCCTCACCACCACCAGTAAGAACCTCTGTGCTGTGGATATCAACATGTTTATGATCAATGTAAAAGGTTGATATAATGTATTAAAATATGACAATTTTCTTAGATTTAATGTGTAGTTGGGATCTCCTTGCTAGCTTTACAATTCAATAATCCACATTTTTAGAATACAAATCTGTTCGGGAGAGGGGAATTAATCTGACCTCATGCTTTGCTCCCTAAACTACTAAAAGTCTATAACTTATAAAATGAAGATGAAAATTCAAATGATAAATCAACCAGGTTTTTTTTTTCCCTACTAGTGTACTTCCTTAGTAGAATGTCCTAGGTATTTTAAGATTTTTCTTTAAAATCATATTTAGCAAGAGAACTATCTGCTTATTATTTACTGAGTTCCTACAGAGTTTCCAGCAGTGTGTTTCCAGTGTTTTCCCATAAAGCACCAGACAATAGACACAAATCGTAAACCATTTGTAGGCTGCCACATTAAGCCTGTGGTTCTGGAAGGCTGAGAGGTGTGGAGAAAAACAAATGAAAAAGTATTATTCTTGACCAGTTGATCAATTAGCCTGCTTTTCATTAAAAACATAAAAAGGCAGGACCAATTTAGCAATGCTTGTGTTGGAAATGCGTAAAAACATTAATGTTGGACTTTTTTTCTCATTTATTTTTAGTTCTCTTTAGAAAATCATACTTGAGAGCTTTCTGTAGCAGCAATAGAAGGAGTGAATAAGACAGCACTGGAATCCTTTTTTAATGCTAATGAAGGGGTAGGGACCAATGGTTTGTGAGGCCTTTTCTGCGTGCAGTTATGTATTTCCAAAGACACAGACTGACTTATGGAATGTCTGAGTGACCGAGATAACCAACCAGAGAAGTTACCTACTATCAAGACTCATCCATCATCCCATAAAGAAATCCAATGTGGTCTTTTATAAATCTGACAATGGCTATACTCTTGTGTTTTAGTGGTAAAATTTTACACAGTACAGTAATGTAAAAAACGAGAGGCATTTTCTCCCCTTGACTGTATCAAAATGTCATCTTCTGCCCCAAGACTCTGAGGTCTCATAACTCCCTTCTTGTATTATTCCTTTCAGTTTTTCCCCTTCCTCTTCCTTTATACTGAATAGTTCTACATTTTCCAGTCTTAACATTATCTCTTTCTCTTAGACTTTCTTATACAGAGCCTGAAACTATAGAATTGCAATAAGTATACTCATCTATGCTTACTAGAGTGCTATTATCAGATGAACAAAACCTAAAATATATTTTGGTAGCAAGAGTCTCAGGTTTTGAATAACTCAAAAGAACTTAAAACTTGGGCGGTGATAGGATGCCAGGGTAGGGGCAGGCTGTAGCTGCTTTTCGTTCAGTTCCATTTCTGTTCCTTCTCATTCCATGTGTCAGAAGCCTTTGGAGAGAATGCTCTGGAATCAGACCACCTGGGTTCAAATCAAGGCTCTACCATATACTAGTTAAGTGACCTTGTGCAAGTGACCTAAACTCTCTGCACCCCAGTTTCCTCACTTACAAAAGAAGGGTAATATTAGCCCTTGCTTCATTGCGCCCTTAGGAGAAGCAAAATGAGTTAACACTGGTACAGTGCTCTTGGCAAATAGCAATAACAGATACTGTGTCAGAAACTTTATGTGTATAAATTACTTAATCTTCAAAACAGTATGATAAGATAGCTACCATTATCACTCTCATTTTATAGCTAAAGAACCTAAGACATAGAAAGACTAAGTATCTTGTCCCAATTGGCCTAGTTAGTAACTGAAGGATTGGCTCTCAAACCTAGACCTACAGCAAGCTCTCAGTAAGTGTTACTTATTACTATCATCATCATCATGGTTGTTATTACCTGAACTTAACAAAACACTCAAATATCTGCTGTGGCTGCTGATAACAATGAATGTGTATGTCTAATCCTTCTTCAAAGTATACGGAAAATGTATATGACCCCCAAACAAATAGTTGATTTAGGAAAGGATTATCACCTAAAGCCATTAAGTGAGGTTTGTTGGGAAACAGGATATCATCACAAAGCCTAAGCATTATCTTGCCAGACTACTTGTTAATTGCAAAAGGATCCCTGAACTGAGATCACTACCTTGAGCCCCGATCAAACTGAGTGTCACAAATAGAGGGACAATCTGGAACTAAGTGTCTCCTGTTGAGATACAATATGGAGCACCTTGTAAAATGCGTTCAATTGAAATGTAATCAATGCTTTATTTCTAATTTGGAGTTTATGGGAAATATTGAGGATAGAGGAACAAATTAAATGACACCGCTAGGCAAAAACAAATTAGAACATTCAACAAGACAACACCTAACCTTTTCAAAAACACTAACGTTGAATAAAAGACATGAAGCCTTCATGTAAAAAAATATTTTTTTCTTTAAAAAAAATTAGATCTTAATTTTTTTAAGGTATGGAAGACATTTGGGGGACAAATGGTTAAGGTTAGATATGGTCTAGATACTAGATATTAATGAATCACTGTTCATCTTCTTAGGTATAATGATGGCATTGCAGTTATGTAGGAGAATGTTCTTATTCTTTGATGTGTACCGAATTATCTAGGGGTGAAGTATCATTTTGTCTGTAACTTACAAGTAGTTAGAAAGAGATACATATAGGTGGAACAAATATGTCAAAAAGTTAGCAGCTGTTGAATCTAGGAGGTGAGTATGGAATTATTCACTGTACAAATATTTCAACTTTTCTTTATGTTTAGACATTCTCTTCACTTTGTTCATAAGACGTAGGTCTTATATCTTCTTTGGAGGGCAGTTTAAGACTTTAATCTTCACGTACTTAGTAATAATTTCTTTTAATTACAAAATGTTTGCTGTGAATGGATTTATTTTTTTAATCTGTCTTCTAAAAATTACTTACTGAATATCCCATTGGTTCATTGGTTCATTGAAACCTAATGTAATATTAACATTGTCGAAGAGAACTCAGTGCCTAGAACAAGGCCTGACACGTAGTAAATGTACAATGTGTTAATAAACATTCATTTGTTAAATGAGGCTACATTTTCCAAAGAAACTGTAAAGAGGTCAAAAAAAGATGCACGCACAGGAGGCTGTGTTGTTCCTTTGTAGATCAAGACATGCTGAGTTACGTACTTGAGGTGGACAAATAGGAGGGTCAGTCGGTCTCATCCTTTGATTCAAATAACTTAGGCCATAAAGATTCTTCACCAAGTTTTGAGTTTCATGACTGCACAAAAATGAAGCCTCTGTTCCTCAGACTAATCAAGTATCAACTATAACTTGTTTAAGAAATCCCAATGGAATCACCCACAATAACACATGTTTAAATGCGTGCGTGCTCAGTCACTTCAGTCGTGTCCGACTCTCTGCGATCCCATGGACCGTGGCCAGCCAGGCTCCTCTGTCCATGGGATTCTCCAGGCAAGAATACTGGAGTGGTTGTAGACTTTTCCTGAGTGAGGAAAAGAAGCAAGCTCTGTTTCAGGCACAAGCCCTGCAAATCACCAAAACCTACAGGTGTTATTCTCTGAGAATCAATAAACATGTGGGAAGTAGGCTCATTTTCAGCCCCTCCAGAAGGCAAAGACATAAAAGAGATGGCTTCAGGCAGTAAGTCAGATATATTTTGTATAAAAGGTGGGAAGAAAATGATCAAGATTCAAAGAAATCATTAATACTGATATCACCTTGTGTTTTCACAGCACCTTTTTCCTAAGCCATTTCATATCTATGTTAACTCATTTATTCTTACAATATCCCTAAGAAATAGATGTAGAACAATTGAAATTTTTAAAAAAGATAGAAGATTTTCATTAGGGCCTAAGATATGAAAGATATTCAAAAGGATATTATATTAGCAATAGAGATATTTCTTCATTTTGAACAAATCGATCACCTCCTTCCCCTATGCTTCAGTAAAGTCATTAAAAAAAAATAAAATCTATTATAATGGGAGAATCAGATTACAGTTTACTATATGGGAGACATTCTAAGTTCAATCTAAAAATATAGTTTTATTCAATGATATAGGACTGTCTCCCTTTACCCAAAAAACCACTCCCAGTTCTCCAAAAGGGTACAAATCAAATTTTTAAAATTTGAAATTTAAATACAGTTAGATGGTTCTCAATTTTATTGGTGCTCCTTATTTAATAATGAATCCTTTTGTAAAGAGGATCATTTTAAAATTATTTTATAAAAGTGAAGTTTTATAAACAATACTGGGTTGTTAAAGCAGAATACGCTTATACTCAGTCCTTTCTGAAACTAAAATAAGAAAAAAAGAAGAGAAAAGAAAAGAGGACCCACTGAAAAACTAATAAATCTATGATAAATGCAGTTGTAGGTAATGAAACATTTTTCAACCTGAGGTTTCCCACCCTCAGATGACAGAACATGAGCAAATGTAATCTTTTCTATTGGAGTTTTAGATCCTAAACATTTTTCCCTTCTCTTAATTCATCTGGGGTTGTATACTTTCAGTAATGTACAGATGAAGTTACATATACTTTATTAACAAGATCTAATTCCAGATATGTAAGCATGATATTTTTAAATTGGATTAATCTTTGGTGGGTATATTCAATCCTCAGGTTCAAAGAGTAGGGTGTCAAAGAGTTGTATTCAGATTTTATGCCTGAACTGAAGACGGTCTTAGGGACACAGTGTTAACTGTTAATAAAGGGATAAATATAGACAGCACTCTCTCAAATCTCATTTCAAAGTACAGTTTTCTTTTTGTAAAGGAACTCAACCTGGGGTTCTTTATAAAGGCAACATATAGGCAACATAAACACTAACAGAAGTAGAAATGCAAGCCCCAGGAACAAATCCTGACCATGCAGTACTTGTGTTCATTCATTGCTACTCTGCCCTCCACCTCCCACACCCACGCCAATTCGGAACAAATGCTGACACTGGTGAAGGGGAATTCCACCCTTGTACTCCCAGGTCCAGAGTCTTTCCCTGAGATGGCTCAGAAGCCAATTAGTGGAGTCTTCTTGGATAACGTTGGCTGAAAGGAGCAAGTCTTCTAGTTCATTCACTGGAAGTTGAATCCTACCACTACAAACACTGTTACAGAAAAAGATTTAGAGACCTTAGCTGATGAGCTGAAAATTAAAACCAATATTTACAGAGCCCAGGGGATTCATTTTAATTAGATTGACTCCAAGAGAACATTCTGCAAATAGTAAAAATCTGAGACCTCTAGAGCGTGTAGACTGATGTTGCATAAAGACATACCTTTCAGAAGAGAAGAGGTTGAGTCTATGGCTTTGCACCGAATGGTCAGAATCCTCTCTTGCAAGAAGGAAGCTGAATTCCGACGTCAAAATGACTGCATTTCAGAGTCCAGATCCACCTTGGGCTGTCGTCCACATAGCGCGCTAAACCAGGGCACAGGCTCGCAGATCCATTGAGTGCCTCCTCCTCCCCGACTTCTTACTCCCTCCTCCAAACTACCCCCAGTCAGCCCAGCAGTCTGTATGCAAACCACACAGGAACTAGCAGATATGGGGCTTCAGAGAGTTGGGCGTGAGCCTTAGATTATGTGGTTTTGTTTTCTTGCTGCCGGAGTTGAACTAAAATGCAGGAGGTTCACTGAAACACTTTTGCTTCTTTATGCTTGGTTTCAGTTTTAACAAGTTTGCCCCTAACGATTATGTTCACATAAGAAAATTTTTAATCCTAGAGATGGTCCATTGGCAAGTTACTGCTGGTCTTAAGGAAAATGCACTTTCTCCAAGCAGGTATGAGCATCTGGAAGAACATTAGGACTTCTTAGGGGAACTTATTTAACAGAATCCTGGATCACTCACATCATTCAAATCTCAGGGGAAAAAAAAGCTTTTTTAGTGTATTCAGCCCATAATATTACCCTTAGCCCCTAATACTACCCCTAACAAAAGAAAGAAGAAAAACTCAAAACCAAGATGCGTTCCAACCCCAGCTTTGCCATAACCAAGTGCGAGCTGGGGCTGGTTACTTAGATTTGGGGAATTTAATTTTCTCCTTAATAGGCTGGACTAAAATATTTCTGGGATTTGAAGACTTTTTTCATTGGCCTAACATTTTTATCACCTTCAACTTCCTTAGTTCTTACCTTCAGATTTGTAGCTCACGCGCCTCTTTCAGCTCCTTCCTCCTAGACCAAGTGTAACTTGCTAAGGCCTCTTCCTCTGTCTCTGCTTTTGCTAGAAAATGGATTGCCAACATTGCATCTTTTGCACAAAATTAGAGATATTGCGACTTGCTAAGAGGCACTGTTCAGAGTCGGGGGACCAGACCCAAAATAAAGATGGAAATGTTGGCTGACAAGATGTTCCAGCATTAATCAGATAAGACAACTTGGGGATCTCGAATTTGAACTTATTCCACATTGTGGAATGGTATCCTTTTCTCTTTGCCCCTTTATACCTAAACCTTGCTCAAGATTTGTTTTTTGGGGGGAGGGGGTGGAAATGTTGGTTATGATCACTCAACAATTTTATTGAAATAGAAAAGAAGAATCTGAGTATTTGATCATAGTAGGAGCTCAGCAAACGATTGGTCAGATGACTTAAAGGAAGTAATTTGTTCCTCTTAAATCTGTAATAGAGGGCTTTCTCTTTATTCATGCAAGTCTGTCAAAGATTCTTGAATCCAAGTTGCATCTGAATAGGGTCCCCACTACTTCCACACATTATAAAGACAGAAGTTTCAAGGTAACAACATGTGCCCAATTTTAAAACAATCACATCTCCACATGGGCCTCAGGGTTCTTCAGTCTCCAAGGTCTAAGGGCCTTCTTGGTGGGATCATCGTTATGCCTGATGACCTCATCCTTGGTTCTCAAACACTGGAATTCTCTGGCCACAACTCTTGTTCCAAGCCAGTGGTTTTGAATTGGGGAGAAAGCAGACTGTTGACTAGCGCTGTACAGGAAGCACCATGGTGTCCTCAGCACTCGCCCTAACGATGTAGCTGCTTTTCCTCCGGACACCGCCCCCAGGACACAGAACACAACCCCTTCTCATCCAAGAATGAGGCAGAGTGCAGAACAGGAAAACCTCACAGAGAAGTTCTTTCAGTAGTAAGTAATGATCGGCAGACGTGGTACAGAGCAATAGGGCAGGAAGCAAGGCTCCTTTAGTGGTTAATTTCCTAGCAGTTCTGTAATTGAACTAGTGTAAAGGCAGAACCTAAGAATAAAAACTCTCATGTGAGACTGTCAGCAACTTGGTCCTCACTATCAAGGGACACTCAGAATAGTGTGTCCCAATCAGCAAATTTGGGAGGATTAAGGAATATATGAAATCTGAATTTATCCACCATGGAGAAAATTTTGTTTGAAACCATATGTATTTAAAAATTTTCAACAGTTCCTTTTGAGAGGTTGTTGTTGGCATCAGAACTTCTTATGTAAAATTACACTAACTTTAACTTCATGGTTCAACGTGTACTCTTCATCCAATAGCATGGGTTCAAACGTTCTCTTTTTATTCATTCAATAGACAACGTTTGTACACCTACTCCTTGTTAGGTCTGTTGCAGGTGCTGGGATGTATCAGAGAACAAAACATAGTCCCTGCTCTCCTGGATCACACATTCTGGTAGAGGAAGAAATAATACGTGTGTCAGATGGTGGTACTGCTAAAGAGGATTATAAAATGGGGCAAGAGTCACAGACTGTGTGGCTGAAGTGGGGTTGGGATTTAATTAGAAGATCAAAAGACATCTGAGCAATGTCCAAAACAAAGCGAGGGATCTGGCCTGGTGGCTTTTGGGGAGAAATAGCTTTTTCAGATATCTGGACTAGCAGGAGCAAAGCCTGAAGGTGGATGCAGTGAGTGAGGTGGAGAAGAGTAGAGATGGAGGTCAGAGCGGGAGTAGGGACCAGAATACATAGGACCTCAATGGCCATGGCAAGGTCTTTGGATTTTACTCTTGAGATGGGAGTCAGTGGAAGATTTTGAACTGGGGTGTGATATGCTCTGTGAAAGTCACTCAGTCATGTCTGACTCTTTGCAACCCCAAGACTATACAGTCCATGGAATTCTTCAGGCCAGAATACTGGAGTGGGTAGCCGTTCCCTTCTCCAGGGGCTCTTCCCAGCCCAGGGATCGAACCCAGGTCTCCCACATTGCAAGTGGATTCTTTACAGCTGAGCCACCAGGGACTGTGTTTTAAGCTTTTCAAGGCTCACTCTGATCACTGTATTGAGATTAGACTGTAATAAAGCAAGAGAAAAAGCAGGGCGAGCAGGTAAGAGGCTGCTGCCATGATCCTGGCAAGACATGATGGTGACTTAGGACTGATGGTGGGAAGTATTGAATTCTTAATATACAGGGTAACAAAAAAGTCTGGAATCATAAATAGGATTATTTTATTGTGTATTAGAACATGGCATTGATAAACCATTTATTACCTACGGAGCACACATAACCCAGAATCAGTAACCACTCTGTGTCACAGGTGTACTCATGGATATCACAGGCTGTATGAGAGACAAAGAGAGGCGTCAGTGGTGACCCCAAGGTTCATGGCCTGAGAAACTAGAAGCAAGGATGTGTCATTCACTGAGACAGGAGAGACTGTGGGTGAGAAGGTCTAGAAGACCAGATGAGGAGTTTGCTTTTAGATGTATTAAATTTGAGATGTCTGTGAGACATGCCAGTGGAGGTATCAAGGGAGTTAGGCACCTGAGTCTGGAGGTTAACACAGGTTAGGGGTGATGATGAAATCTTGACAGTTGTTGAGAGAGAGAAGGGTGTTGCAAACCACGAGACTGGATAAAACCATCCCGGAAATGAACACAGCAGAGAACTGACCCCTCCAAAGTTGAGAGGTCAGAGAAATGAGAGGATACCAGCCAAGGAGACGAGAAGGAGAAGTAATGTCTTGGAAGCCAACTGAAGAAAGTTTTGTTCACTTTTATAAAACTGTGAGTTCAGGAAATAAATTAAAACCCACACCAAGTTATTGGGGCAAAATGATGTCTATGTTCTTGATGCTACAGTATTGCAACTAAATTATGGTGCCCCCAAATGGAGGAAAGCAGACATCTCTTTGTACATGTCACTTTCAGTTCAGTTCAGTTCAGTCGCTCAGTCGTGTCCGACTCTTTGCGACCCCATGAACTGCAGCACGCCAGGTCTCCCTGTCCATCACCAACTTCCAGAGTCCACCCAAACCCATGTCCATTGAGTCAGTGATGCCATCCATCCATCTCATCCTCTGTCGTCCCCTTCTCCTCCTGCCCTCAATCTTTCCCAGCATCAGGGTCTTTTCCAATGAGTCAGCTCGTTGCATGAGGTGGCCAAAGTATTGGAGTTTCAGCTTCAGCATCAGTCCTTCCAATGAACACCCAGGACTGGTCTCCTTTAGGATAGACTGGTTGGATCTCCTTGCAGTCCAAGGGACTCTCAAGAGTCTTCTCCAACACCACAGTTCAAAAGCATCAGTTCTTTGGCACTCAGCTTTCTTCACAGTCCAACTCTCACATCCGTACATGATCACTGGAAAAACCATAGTCACTTCAGCAGAGTTAATTCCATAGCGGGTAGCATGTGAGCCTTTTGCCTGTCTGATCCACTCAGTGACTGCTACCAGCCTCTCCACCTACAATGGGACTGTTGTCTTTGAGTTTGTGTTGTTCTCTTTTTTCCATCTGCCTATTCAATCACAACCTATGTATGTACTGAATATTCTCAAGTTCATGAGCCCTGCCCAGCATACTCTCCCTTTGTCCCAATTTTTTCTACTCAACTGTCTCTTGGGCATCTTCACCTGGTCACACCAGACACCTCACCTCACATTCAAAATGTCCAAAATAGAATTCATCACCTTTCCTGCCAAATCTGCTCCTCAGACTAGGTTCCTATCTTAGTGAAACTAGCAACCACCATTCACAGAGTCACCCCAAAAAGAAACTCGAGTGTCACTGTAGACTCCCAGATATATCTGGAGCCAAGTCCAATAGCTTCTGTGCTATAATTTCATACACAAACGTGTGTCAAAGGAGAATGAGTGGAGTGGATTATGTGCCACAACAATGGCTTCTGCTTTGGTTATGACTTTTATCACTTTATGTTTTAGGATTTTTTTTATGTGAACCATTTTTAAAATCTTCATTGAATTTGTTACAATATCGCTTCCATTTTTATGTTTAGGTTTTAGGGACTTGAGCTCCCCAGCCAGGCACTGAGCCTGCACTCCCTGCATTAGAAGGTGAAGTCCTAACCACTGGACTGCCAGGGAAGGCACCTTCATCACTTTGGCTCAGATGGTAAAAGTGTCTGTCTACAAGGCAGGAGACCTGGGTTCGATCCCTGGGTCAGGAAGATTCCCTGGAGAAGGAAATGGCAACCCAGTCTAGTACTCTTACCTGGAAAATCCCATGGATGGAGGAGCTTGGTGCAGGCTACTGTCCATGGGGTCACAAAGAGTCGGGCACGACTGAGCGACTTCACTTTCACTATAAAATTCTGTTCTTTTTCCAGTCCCTCTGTTCTGCTTGCAATCTAATTTTCTGAACACACTCAGAGATTCGTTCTGAAAGAAGAAAATGAATAGGTTTAAATTGAAAAAATTGAGATCTCTGACCTTCTCAAAATACAAAAGTTAAATTCATGACTGAGAAGGTCAATGGAGCTCAACATTAAGAACAAAAGATTGATTCTCAGCATAGGGGAAAGAGCATAGAAGTGTATACAGGAGATTTGGGTTCAAGTTCCAGTTAAATCCTTGCTAGCTGAATATTTCTGGACAATTCATATAACTTATTTGTTCCTGCAAACTCAGCTCAGTTTTAACTCCTCCAGAAAGCCTTTCCTAACCATGTTGTTTAGAAAAATTCCTTTTTTACTCTCAGATCAATCTATGTTTGCCTTTATCATAGTAATTTATCACAGTTACTGATTTATTCCTGTTTCCCTTATTGGACTGTAACCTTCTTGTATTCCCATGGCTCAGCATAGTGCCTGGCTCTAATGAAGAATGAATGCATGTTCCTCAAACTTAGCATTCTTACCTATAAAATGGGATAATATCACCTATATTTCAGACTTCCTTTAAAATTTACATAAGATATACATATGAAAATCTTCATAAACTATAACTCAATGCAAAAAAAAAAAAAAGCACTTTTGGTTTATTTCTCACTACTTTATAAAGCCCAACACCTTATCATGGCCTTCAAGGTCCTGAACCACCCATTTCCAGACCATCTTTTCAATTTCCCTCTGCCTTCTGCTCTCATTACTCTATATTACAGCCAGCTAAATTGGTTATAATGCACCAATTTCTTTCGTATTTCCTATCATTTTATATTACACTTACCCATCTACATGCCAGTATCAACAATGTAGGCTGTTATTATAGTAATTATGATTGAAGCAGTAGGAACTAAAAGCAAAGGTAACTTTCATTTACTAAGCATTTTCCTATTCTCTACATGTGTTTTCGTCCATTCTAGTCAGTATTCCACACAGCCACCATGGTTCTTTAAAACATAGGTTTGATTACACTTTCATTGCCTTCTGGATAAAACCCACCTGGCAGTACAGACAAGGCGCTTCATGATCTGACTGTCCTCTGCCACTTCACCTCCCTCTGCTGTTTCACTAACAGTCTTTGTGACTGCCATGGTAGCTACAGAGCTTGCAGTTTTACCAGGATTATAGGCTCTCTCAGCTTTCAAGCCTTTACACATGATGCGTCCTTTGCCTCTAATGGCTTCCTCTTGTCTATGCAGTGAACTCCTGTCATCCTTTAAGAATCAGTTCAGATATAAATTCTTCTCTCAAGGCTGCCCTCAACTACTCCTTGGTAGAATCAGATGGTCTCTCCTCTCTCATTATGCTATGCATACCTTGTCACAATCTTCTGTGATGGTGCCTGTCACCTCCACTAGCCTGTCAACTTAATCGAACTCGATTCTATCTGAGTCCTTGATGCTTTAGATGCTCAGTGAAAATCAGTTGACTGTTTCAATGACTAGCCATCAGGGGTACCCAGGGCCCTCACTGGAAGCACTCAGTCATTTCCCATTACTTTTCATCTCTAGAGACTACTACTAGAGATTATATTCTTTGTCCTTCAGATCACGTTTCCAGTCAGTTAAAATTAGACTAATAACACGGATTGTAAAATTTATTCTTTCATTGAAGGATTAGGCAGTGCCACACCCCAACTGATCACAAAAGGAAGACATCTGCCTTCATACCGCTGGATAGCCACAAGCAGGGATTATTTTAACCCGAGGCGTCTCCCTTCCTCGAAGTCCTGGGAGTAGCGGGCATCAGCCGAAGGAAAGGCCGGAAGTGAAGAGCCGGAAGTGAGGAAGCGGAAGTGGGGGAGGGCGTGAGCTCTCCGGCCTGGTTGGAGGAGGCGGATCAGCTTGCGGGGGGCCGGCCTGGTGTTTGGCAGGGAAAAGGCCCAGATGCCAGGTGGTTGGACATTCCCCTCAGGTAGTAGCGTCTCATTTGGGGGTGGGGGTGGGGATGGAGGGGGCCTGGAGGGGTGCTCTCCGACTGCCCATTCCATGCGGGTCCCTACGCCTTGTCAGGCGAGGCGAGAAGGGGACAAGGCCCGCAGGTCTCCCTGAGGGAAGGTCACTGTTGTGTGACGGTGTTACATCACTCCCTCCTTCTAGAAGCTTCTCCAATACCCACTCCCACTACATTGCATGCTCTCTGAGGGCAGTCACTGGTCTGAGTCGTCTGTGTGACCCAGTGTCCCCCACACGGCCTGCATGGAACACAGTGGTCGTTCTGAAACCACTGTTGAACGAATTAAGTGATGCCAAGGAATGGATACAGGAAGCGGATTCTTCCTCTGCTCTTTACCTTCAGTTCTTTGTGGAGCATGTCATGTCTTTCCCACCACCCCTTATGTGGTGATTTTTTCCCCTTATGCTGCAGATGGGGAAACTGAGGCTCAAAGAAACCTTAATAGGAAATGGCAGACTAGGACCTCAAATCCATGCCTCTGGAGTCCTAATTAAAGTAATGAGGTGAGGTACTGAATGCCTAGGTGTGAGCATGTTGTGAGCCTACAGCGAAGAGTAGCACTTACACAGCACTTCACTGAAGGGACTCAGTGGTTAAGGATCCACCTGCAATGCAGGAGATTCAATCCCTGGGTGGGAAACATCCCCTGGAGAAGGAAATGGCAGCCCACTCCAGGATTATTGCCTGGGAAGTCCCGTGGACAGAAGAAGCCTAGTGGGCTACAGTCCGTGGGGTCACAAAGAGTGGGACACGACTTAGTGGCTAAGCAACAACAGCATGCCATTTACACCAGAGGGTGAAAACTGTGTCTTGTGCTCCTGTTTCTCTGTTTCTTAGAAATGGAGCCTGTCACACGGTAAACTCTGGGAAATAATAGTTGAGTGATTTAGTGAACGCACAGGCAGGACTCTAGTTTCTCTGCCTCTTGCAGTGTGCTTTCCATCAAAACAGTAACACCTGCTAATGCCCTGGTGATCTCTGTAATCCTTCTTCCAAAACAATCTTGGCCAGAGTTTATTTTCTCCTGAGTTGATCTCATGTCTGCAGGCAGAATCCGTATAAACACAAAAGCTGTTCTGTCTTCATAGCACTACCCTAAATGTGTCTTTCCAAAGATGCCTCTTGGTACTCAGCCTCTTAGATGCTGTTATAGTTAGTGTCCTAAATCTTTGGATAAAGTCAGTGTAGCCCCTCAATCTCTTATTCTCAATTCTGATATCCAAGAAGTTTTGAAAACCACTTTTTCCCCCCCTAACTTATCTAGGTCCAAGATTTGAAATGAAACAGCCATTTGTCTTTACTTACTACAAATATTTGCAAATTTTTATTGCAGTCATGTTGATGTGTTTAATTGTTCAGACCTCTTTACTTACCCCAGACCTTTGTGTGGATATCATGTAATATATAGTGTAGGCATGGCATTACTTTTCAAAAGGTTTTCACACACCCCAATTAAGTTTGAAGTCCCTAACTTATTTGGCCTCAAAAGATTCAGATAAGAGACTGTGGACCTGTAGTTTAATGCCAGTTGGCAACTTAAATAGTCTCCTGTTATTCAGGTAAAGTTGAGGGAGAAAACAGCCTTTGTCACAGAGTTGAATAAGTGGGTAAATGGAGTAAGAAAATTAAGAGATGTTTTATACCTAATTATTTATCTTGGAAGTGTTAATGGGAGAAAGCTCCTTAACTAATTGATATTTTTAAATGTATGCAGCATGTTTTACATTTATTATTTCTTCCACAAAGCTATATAAAAATAAGTACTCAAGAAATACTTGTGATTGATTTGAAAATGTTTGCTTTAAACTCTAAAGTTAAAACTAGATATTAACTCTAGTTTTAATTCTAGATTCATAAGCAAACATTAGAACTTTACTTGACTATTGCAAGGGTTGGATTATATTTTTAAATGTCATATTTATAACCCAAAGCTGTAGAATCAATTCATGTTTGTCCCAAAGCAAAATCAATCCACCACTTGGTCATTCATGCAACATATTTGAGTGCCTGCTAGGTACCTGTTTATGCAGTAGAATTTACTGATAAGATGATCATGGTTGCTGCTCTCAAGGAGTTTCTAATCTGGTGGTGGAGAAAGCCGAAGAGAAAATGACAAACACGTGATTATACATCCTGATAAGTGTCATGAAGGAAATAAACTGGGTCTGAAAAGAGCATGATGGGAGGACCTAAGTAGTAAGTGTGGTGGGTGAAGGCCTTTCAGAGGAGAAAACCCAAATTTACAACATGAAATATCTTACTTCCCTATATATTATAAGGACTTGGATAGCCAGGCAGCCAAAATTCAGGTGTGAACATTTATCCTCTCAGGCACTACGTTTGTCTCTGTATCACTATATTTACAATCTCAAACTTTTGAAGGACCGAGTAAACTGAGTGTTTGCATATAGCCAGGTGTCTAAAACACATAATAAACCAACCTAATTTACAATGAACACAAATGAATTTCTTGTTAGCTTGAGAAGATTTCAAGATTTCAAGTAGTAGAATGGTGTGTTATGTATTCTGTGTTCATGTCACAATGTACTGTATGTTAGTAAATAATACTAATTCACTTATCCAGACATTTTTCTTTAGTTTTTTGAATGGTTAAGAATATATTTAATTTTGATAAATCCAGCACATCCCATTGTGAACTACTCTATTGGATGGAAGGCTATTATGTAGATAATTTTCTATGGCAGAAACTTCATCTAAGAAAGCATTTTTTTAATTTAAAAATGCAGGTTAAGAATAGAGGAAAACCTAGATATTACGATTTTGTCCCTCCAAAATATACATAGGTAGCTATTTGAAAAAGAAAAAAATTTTAACAACTGTATTCAATTCTCCAAGTTATGATTCTAACAAGGCCTTTTTTTTTTTTAATAGGCTTGTAAAGAAACAGATCAATATTTGTTGCTCCAAGCCAATGTCACAGTACATCGCTGCATTGAGTGAGCTTGGTAGAGGGCAAAAAAGGACAATAGAAAAAGAAAACCCTCATGACTGAAAATTTTAATAGCTTATTGAAACACATTATAAGTCGAGTTTTCACTGTAGGATTGAGTCAGATAAAAATGTCTGTATTCAAAGTGCAAACAGGAGAGAAAATCAGAAAATTGTAAAAATACACAATTTCTCTTTTTTTGTCTAGGGTTGATGATGGTCTCTTTAGGAGAAATCTTAATTAAAAAGATACATTTTCTGCCTTGTTTATTTGAGAATGCGTTGCACTTTTACCAAAAAAAAAAAAAAAGATTACTTATTCCCTTCTTTTATTTTTTAAAAAAGAAGTGATAGTTTATTTAGGTTGCTTCTGAAAATTATGTCTTCCTTAAATACATATAGAGAAATTCATCAAACCTGAGCTAAAAATCAAGAAGGTCAAGGAAGAGAAACAAAACTAAAAATAGCAAGCATATTTGTTATGGATTTTTAGCATTTTTTCTTTAGTATGTATGCAGTTTCTCTAGTAAAATCTGATTATAGATTGTTGAGCACTCATTGGGTCTGGATGCTTATCAGGGAATATGTTTCTAAAGCTGAGTAAAGAAAGTAATTTAACCTTTCCTTCGACGTACCAGCCTTACCAGGACTAAAACATTGGTTTAGGGCACCGTGGGTTACATGTAGAGTCCACTGAGGACAATTTCTTAATAGTTGATGATCCTCCCTTCTTTTAGATTAACAAGAAAACAGACCATATTTAGATTTGATTCTAATGACTTGTAAGTTCTGAGAAGGATAGGACCAAAGGTCAGTTGATGATTGTAAGACTCAGTTTTCGCTTGATTAGTCTCAGGACATAGCATATTTATACGTGACAACAGATCTTGAGATGTCACAGTGCAAGTTCCATTTTCTTGTCCACCATTAATTTGTCCACTGTTCTTGTAATACTTTATAATAATTTTATTTCTGGCCAAAGAGGTTCAGGGATACTTTTTTTTTTTTTTTAATTTTTGACTGTGCTGGGTCTCTGTTGCTGCGCCTGGGCTTTCTCTAGTTTTGGTGAGTGGGGGCTATTCTCTCGTTGTGGCACCTGCGCTTCTCATTGCAGTGGCTTCTCTGGTTGCGGAGCACGGGCTCTAGAGCGTGCAGTCTTCAGTAGCTGTCATACATGGGCTTACTTGCCTTGCAGAATGTGGAATCTTCGCAGACCAAGGATTGAACCCGTGTCCCCTGGCATTGGCAGGCAGATTCTTAACCGCTGGACCGCCAGGGAAGTCCCAATACTTTCAATGGAAACTTTTAGGTCTCGAAAGACCACTTATGTTTCTTTAAATAACATAGGCTAATCCCTCGTGAGATATTTTCCCGTATTGATCCTAGGAACATTTACATGGTCCCCTCAGTTCTGGCTGATGTATGTGAGGCGCTGATTTGGAAACTACAGCTAGATTTTTCAGACTGAATTGCTCTTCTGGAGACTTTTAAAAAATGTTTAACTTACTTATTTTTCGTGTGTATTCCTTTGCAGAAAACTGATACCTTGTCAAGATGGAGGGGAGTCATTTGTATTTGGGAGCAGCAGACTTGGGGACCAGCTACCTCTCAAGGGTTCTGTAAACCAATGACACAAGCACCTATTGTGTTGCTTTCAGCCCCCGTCCTACCTTCAGATTGGTCTTACCTATGGCATTCAGGAGGCAAGTGAAAAACTTCGTGAAGAATTACTCAGATGCTGAAATAAAAGTCAGGGAAGCAACTTCTAATGACCCTTGGGGTCCTTCCAGTTCTCTAATGTTAGATATCAGCGACCTGACTTTCAACACAATTTCTCTCTCTGAAATTATGAACATGCTATGGCAGAGACTCAACGACCACGGGAAGAACTGGCGCCATGTGTATAAATCCCTTACCCTAATGGATTATCTCATCAAGAATGGATCAAAGAAAGTTATTCAGCATTGCAGAGAGGGGTACTGTAACCTTCAAACGCTGAAAGATTTTCAACACATAGATGAAGCTGGAAAAGATCAAGGTACCAGATGAAGAAGTTTATACAGTGTGCTAGTAAAGAGTAAGAGTGTGGGAGGGGGGTTACTTTAAAGCAGAAGCTGGGGAAAAGTAGTTCTTAAATGTACGAGCTGCCTTTCCTCTGGGACAGTTTGGGTTTCCTGTTTAATCCTTTGTGTTGACTCTTGAGTGCCTTTGAAAACAATGTATATATATTTTTCAAAATGATGTGTCAAACTAACACAGTTAGGTGCCTCATAAAAGGACACCTCGTAGACAATGAACATAAAAGAGAGATCATGTAGTATTCATCCTTCTCAGCCTGACTTATTTCACCTAGCATAATGCCCTCAAGGTCCATTCATGTTGTCGCACAAGGAAAGATTTCATTCTTTCGGACCTCAAGGGCATTATGCAAAGTGAAATAAGTCAGACAGAGAAAGACAAATATTGTATGATTTCTCTTACATGTGGAGTTAAAAAAAGGAAAAGTTTATAGGTACAGAGAGCAGATTAGCAGTTGTCAGAGGCGGAGGGAGGGAAGAAAATGTGTGAACTATTTTTGTTTTAGTCTAAATAAATTGATTTAAAAAATAAGTAAGAAAAAAAAAAATACACCAAAAAGTTAAAAAGTGGAACTTGAGTTCCTGCTTAATTTACATATGACAAAATAGCAATGAATAATTTTCCATGAGCAAGCTTCATGATTAAAGTCAAGGAACTATGTCCTTGGAGTAAATGTGTTATTTTAGGGAGCTAATCTAAAGTATTAATCCTGGTACGATTTTATAAAGATACAGGATATCATATTAAGATCTCTTTCATGAGTTAAAAGCTCAGAGTATTTTTTTATCAAATAGGGTTTTCTTTCAACCTGGGGTTGAATCCTGACTCTGCTGCTGCCTAACTGCATATACTAAGGTAACTTATTAGATTACCTCAGTTTAGCTCTCTGTACATTGGGATAAGAACAATGTCTGTCTCATAGGATGGTTGTGAGGAGTGTAAATATGTTTGCCTGTTTCTCCCCAAAGGATGTCAGCTCCATGAGGGCAGGGACGTTGTCTACCTTGCCCATTGCTGGTTCTCAGCAGAAGAGGCACCATCAACATTTGTTAAGAGAGATAATAAATGGAAGAAAGAATATGCAAATTGTCCCAATTTTGTTTAAAAAATTATATTTATGTATATGAAATTTATTATATAAGAGTTTAACAAGTGGTCCTGGTAGGACTAGAGATGATGTTTTTTCATTTTGCTATTGTGTTTTTTGTTTGTTTTGGCTGCTGTGCACGGCCTGCGGGATCTTAGTTCCCATACTAGGGATCAAACCTGCGCCTCCTGTAATGGAAGCTTGGAGTCTTAACCACTGGAGTGCCAGGGAAGTCCCTAGAGATGATTTGTATTTTGTTTTATATGAACTTGTATGTTTTAAAACACAGTTTATAATTAGACCAAATAAAACTAACATGGCCCTGTGAAAAAAAAGAACAAAGTGAATAAACTAGGAGGCATGACAACTTAATATAATAATGTCACTGTAATTATAATTAGACTGGAATTTAGTCATAAGTGTGATAAACTGTTTCCAAAGACTATGGACTCTTCAGAAACTATGATGGGAGTAGTTTTATGAATACAGAAATTTAGGTCATGCAGTAATATTGTCGGGGGTGGAAGAGAAGTCGGGAAAGGCTGCATAGGGTATTGCACTGGGATGATTCAGTAGTGCCTGATATTGTTCTACAGTGGTAAAGAATCAGCACTTCCTCCCATCTAAAGTCAAATTATAATTTGTTGAAGTGAATAGCCTTATGAATCATGAGAAGAGGATAAAATTCAGTGCAGTCTCTGTTAAGTATACCTTTTAAAAATAGAGTCTTTTTTAGAGCAGTTTTAGGGTTACAGAAAAATGATGCAGAAAGTAGAGTTCCCACACGCCCTTCCCCACCCACACATGGTTTCTCCTGTTAACATCTTGCATTAGTGTTGCACATTTGTTACAATTAAACCAGTATTGATACAGTAATATTAACTAATAGTCCTTAGTTTACACAAAGTGTTCACACTTTGTGTTCTGCAGTTCTATGGGTTTTGGAAAATGCATGATGTCATGGATCTGCCATTCCAGTATTGTGCAGAATAGTTTCACTGCCTTCAAAGTGCCCTGTGTTCCACCTGTCCATCCTCTCTCCCCTGCCTTGAGCCCTTGGCAGTGACTGATCTTTTTATTGTTTCTGCAGTTTTGTTTTTTCCAGATTGTCATATATTTGGAATCATTCCATATATAGCTTTTTCAGAATTTTTTTTCTCTTAGCAATATGCTTTTAAGATTCTTCTATATCTTTTATAGCTTGAGAGCTGATTTTTTTTTTACTTTAAAAAACAGCTTTATTGAGACATAATTCATACACAATACAGTTCACCCATTTAGAGGTCACAGTCCTATGACTTTTGGTGTATAATTAATTTTTAAAATTGAGATAAAATAAATGTAACATAAACTTTGCCATTTTAAGTGTATGACTCAGTGGCATTCATTACATTCACACTGTGGCACAACCATCACCAGTGTCTGTTTCCAGACGTTTTCATCACCCCCAACAGGAGCTCTGTAACCGTTCAGCAGCAATTCCCGTGCTAACCTCTAATCTGCTTCTTGTCTCTCTGATTTTGCTTATTTTGGGTGCCTCGTGAAGTGGAATCATGTAGTAGTTGTCTTTCTGTGTGTCTGGCTTATGTCACTTACCATGTCCGCCAAGTTCAGCCATGTTAGAGGATGTAGCAGAACTTCATTCTTTTTATACTGAATCACATTAATCTGCAGGTACTTAACCACATTTTGTTTATCTGGTCATCTGTTAATGGGCTGTTTTCACCTTTTGGCTGTTGTGAATAATGCTACAGAGAACTCTAGTGTACAAGTTACCAGACTCCTGCTTTCAGTTTCTTTCTTTCAGAAAGTATACTTAGGAGTGGAATTGCCGGGTCATGTGGTAAGTCAATATTTAGCTTTTTGAGGAACCACTAAACCGTTTTTCTTAGCAGTGGCACCATTTTACATTCCCACCAGCAGTGTATTAATAGGAGGATTGCTGTTAACATCCTTGGTGATCCTGTTTTTGTTTTATCTTTTGTATTATAGCCATTCTGCTGGATGTGAAGCAGTATTAATACTTACTGTGGTTTTAATTTACAGTTTCCTGAAGACTAATGATGTTGAGCATCTTCTCATGTCTTTGTTGGGCCATTTATATGTCTTCTTTAGAGAAATGTCTATCCAAATTCTTTGCCCATTAAGTTTTTTTTTTTTTTGAAGAGTTCTTTATATATTTTGGATATAAGACCTTTATCCAGATAGATGATTTGCACGTATCTTCTCCCATGCTATATAGGTTGTTTTCTTCCTTTCTTGATTAAATTTTGAAAAAGTCCATTTTATCTGTTTTTCCTTTGGTTGCTTGTACTTTGTGTCATAAGTAAGAACTCATTGCCTAAAGTCACAAAGATTTACACCTATGTTTTCTTATAAGAATTTTGTAGTTTTAGCTATTACATTTATCTTGGGTCCACTTTGAATTAATTTTTATATATGGTGGGAGGTGGAGATCCAGACTCATTCTTTTATACCCAGTTGTCCCACTACTATTTGCTGAAAAGAGAATTCTTTCCTCATTGAATTATATTGACATGCTTACAGAAATCAATCAACCATAGATATATGGGCTTACTTCTGTACTCAGTTCTGTTCCACTGATCTGTGCATCTATTCTTATGCCTGTGCCACACTATTTTGATTATTGTAGCTTTGTAGTAAGTTTTGAAATAAAGGAATATGACTTTATTTCCAACTCCAACTTTGTTATTTTCTGGTATTGTTATGGCTGTTCTGGGTTCCTTGCATTTCCATATCAAGTTTAGCATCAGCTTGTCAATTTCTTCAAAAAAGACATCTAGAATTTTGTTTGACATTACGTGGAGTCTGAAGATCAATTTCAGGAATATTGGCATATAAATAATATTATTTCCTCAAATTCATAAACATAAGAAATCATTCCTTTTATTTAGGTCTTCTTTCATTTCTTTCAAACATGTTTTGTAGTATTCATTGTACAAGTTTTATTTCTTTTGTTAAAATTTATTTCTAATTTTTTTTTTTTTTGGTGCTACTATAAATGAAATGATGGGTACTTCCGTGGAGGTCCAGTGGTTAAGACTCCGCACTTGGGCTGCAGTAAGTATGGGAACTAAGATCTTGCACAGACCAAAAAAAAAAAACCACAAACATTGTTTTCTTAATTTCATTTTCAGATTTTTCATTGCTAATGTGTAGAAATTCAGCTGGTCATCTGATTTTTGTATATTAATCTTGTATTTTATTACTCTGCTATAATATTTTCTGTAATAACTATTTGCTGTAATACTTTTGGGGTATTTTGGTCTTTTTTTATATAGATTTCTTTGAATTTCCTACATACAGGATTATGTCATCTGCAGATAGAGATGATTTTACTTCTTCCTTTCCACTCTGGATGCCTCTTATTTCTTTTTCTCTCTTAGTTGCTCTGTCTAAAACCTCCTGTACAATGATGAATAGAAATGGTGAGAACAGACATTCTTGTCTTGTTTCTGATCTTAAGAGCTTTCAGTCTTTCACCATTAAGCATGATGTTCCATCCATCATGTGCTCAGTCGTGTCTGACTCTTTTTCGATCCCATGGACTGTAGCCCACCAGGCTCCTCTGTCCATGGGATTTTCCAGGCAGAATACTGGAGGGGGTTGTCATTTCCTCCCCCAGGGGGTCTTCCCAACCCAGGGATGGAAACTGAATCTCCTGCATTGTAGGCAGATTCTTTCCCACTGAGCCATTGGGGAAGCCTCGAGTATGATATTAGGGATGGGTTTTTCATAGATACTCTTTATTAGGTTGCTGGAGTTCTCTCCTCTTCCTAGTCTGTTGAGCGACTTTCTCAGGATAGGGTGTTGACTTTTGTCAGATGCCTTTTCTGCATCAGTTGATGTTATGTGTTTTCCCCTGTTTCCCTTGCATTTTTAGCAGAAATCCCACTTGGTCATGGTGAATGTCCTCTTTTTTTAAGTGTTTATTTTAGGTCTGGTTGAGGCTTGATGATAAAACTGGAGAATATCTTCTTGAGTCTTGAGCATGCTGTACTACTTAATCCAGAAATTACAAAGAAATTACAAATTATTAGGGTTAAATTTATTATTAAATATTAATTAAAATTTTGCAAGCCCAAGAGTTAGGTTTATTTTTTTCTTTAAGGAGATGATTCAAAACTACAGACATTAACTCTTTCTTTTTTTTTAATTTTAAATTTATTTTTTAATTGAAGTATAATTGTTTTACAGAATTGTGTTAGTTTCTGCCAAATATCAACATGAATCAGCCATGGGTATACATATGTCCCCTCCCTCTTGAATCTCCCACCCATCTCTCTCCCCATCCCACCCCTCTAGGTTGTTAGAGCCCCGGTTTGAGTTCCCTGAGTCATACAGCAAATTCCCATTGGCTCTCTATTTTACATATGGTAATGTAAGTTTCCATGTTCAGTTCAGTACAGTTCAGTTGCTCAGTTGTGTCCTACTCTTTGTGACTCCATTGTCTGCAGTACACCAGGCTTCCCGTCCATCACCGACTCCTGAATCTTGCTCAAACTCACGTCTGTCGAGTCAGTGATGCCATCCAACCATCTCATCCTCTGACATTCCCTTCTCCTCCTGCTTGCAATCTTTCCCAGCATCAGGGTCTTTTCCAGTGAGTCAGTTCTTCGCATCAGATGGCCAAAGTATTGGAGCTTCAGCTTCAGCATCAGTCCTTCCAATGAATATTCAGGGTTGATTTCCTTTAGGACTGACTGGTTTGGTCTCCTTGCAGTCCAAGGGACTCTCAAAAGTCTTCTCCAACACCACAGTTCAAAATCATCAATTTTTCAGTGCTCAGCTTTCTTATTAGTCCAGCTCTCACATCCATGTATGACTACTGAAAAGCCATAGCTGTTACTCTCTGCATACATCACACCCTCCTCCTTCCTTCTTTCCTACCCATAAGACTGTCTTCTATATCTGTGTCTGCAGTGAAAATGAAAGTCCCTCAGTCATGTCCAACTCTTTGTGACCCCATGGAATAGTCCATGGAATTCTCCAGGCCAGAATACTGGAGTGAGTAGCCATTCTCTTCTCCAGGGGATCGTCCCAACCCAGGGATCAAACCTAGGTCTCCCATATTGCAGGTGGATTCTTTACCAGCTGAGCCACCAGGGAAGCCCAAGAATACTGGAGTGGGTAGCCTAAACCTTCTCCAGTGGATCTTCCCGACCCAGGAATCAAACTGGGGTCTCGTGTGTTGCAGGTGGATTCTTTACCAGCTGAGCTACCGGGGAAGCTCTGCTGCCCTGCAAATAATTTCATCAGTACCGTCTTTCTAGGTTCCATATATATGCGTTGTGTGTGTGCCAAGTTGCTTCAGTCGTGTCCAAGTCTTTGGGACCCTGTAGAAAGGTTTCTCTGTCCATTGGATTATCCAGGCAAGAATGATGGAGTGGATTGCCGTTCCCTTCTCCAGGGGTCTTCCCGACTCAGGGGTTGAACTCGAGTCTCTTATGTCTCCTACATCAGCAGGCGGGTTCTTTACCACTAGCGCCACCTGGAGTATATGATATTGTTTTTCCCCAAGAGTTAGGTTTTAAAGGCATAATTTTTTGGATAATGGTGAATGGGGTATAATCATTTCTGTACTTCACAAAACGGCTATGTTATTACTGTATTTACCACTGTGATAATATCTTTTTAAATGGAAAGAGAGGGTCAGCCATTGCTTTAAAGAGTTTATGAGCTATTTCGAGAGAGAAAGTAGATAAGCATGCAATTATCAATATATAGAAAAATCTATTTATTCATTTATACCTTTCATATGTACAAAGTATCATATGTACGGTTATGTTTGAATACACTGTCTTTCAGATTACCTAATGTTTGAGTTTAGGATTAAAGAAATACAACTATGCTGTGTTGGACTTTATAAATACTCGCTTTGTTAGCATCAAGAAAGAAAAAAAAAAAAGGCAAGTTAGAACTGAATTTTCAGCAGAAGCATATACAGTTGACCCTTGAACAACTGGGGGGTTAGGGCGCTGACACCGTCCCCCTCCGGTGAACAGCGGAAAATCTGCACGTAACTTTATAACCTGTTTTCAGTTTCACATTCTCAGGTTCACCCAGCAGTGGATTGTGTGGTATCATAGTACATATTTCTTGAAAAAAAAAATCTACATTTAAGTGAACGCACGCAGTTCAAACCCGTGTTGTTCAAGGGTCAACTGCATATTCATTTGTTGATTATGGAAGGCATATTAGTTATCGATTGATAACTGGTGCACACTACTAATTTAATAAATATTAATGAAAAACTATTGCATTGGGGAAAGTATTACTTATTTTATGTTTTATACACTTCTCTTTTTGTGTTTGTTCTCTAGTGAGTGTAACATATTAGAATAGTAGCTCTTGAGATAATTCATACATAAGTAAATATACATATATTTAGGGGGTGGATACATATGTAAAACTTTGTTATTGAGATGTGCTATTGAAATAGTTCAAAACGACTGGTTCTCATGATAATGTCAGGACCATTAATGTGTTTCCAATCTACCTTTCTACTCATTTCTTTAGTTTTCAATCTAGTGCATTGTATCACCAAGCAATCCTGATATATTATTTGCTTATACACCTCTACTTGTACTTAAGATGTTTCTTCTTCCCTGTAATATTCTTTCCTTGATATCTGCTCTTTGAATTCCTATTTAGCCTTCAGATCCTAGCTCAGAAGCGTCTTCCTTTGTACCCCCCACCCCCAACTCTCTTCCTTTCTTCATTGGGCAGAAATAATTGCTACAGCAGTTTATGCATAATATCAGAGTGGTATTTTTATAGTGTATCTTATCTGCTATGTATATCTGTTCTTATCTAAATTCTGAGGGTATATACCATATGTTAAATGATTAGTAAATTTTTATTGAATGGAAGTCATAAAAATAACAAGAGACTTGAAGAAAGGAATGTGATCCTTAAAAAACTGCTTGGTGCGAATAATTTTGTTCAATCAGAGAAGAAAAAAAGCAGAGTGAAATCTGTAGGGAGAAATTAATCAAGGAGAAATTGTAGTGACCGAAGTAATCTACAGCTGGATCATACCCTAGATACAGGTTATCAAGAAGAGACCAGAGAAAAGATAAAAGTAGAAGATATTATAGAAAAGAGTCTTTTTTTTTCCTCCATGGTCTTTATACTTGCTGTTCCTTTGCCTGGAGTCCTCAGATATCTGTAGTGCTTTCTGCATCCTTCAGATCTCTGCTCAAAAAGTCATCTTATTAGTGCAGGCTTCTGTGCTGTGCTGTGCTGAGTCGCTCAGTCGTGTCTGACTCTTTGTGACCCCCATGGACTATAGCCTGCCAGGCGCCTCTGTCCATGGGGATTCTCCAGGCAAGAATACTGATGTGGGTTGCCATGCCCTCCTCCAGGGGATCTTCCTAACCCAGGGATTGAACCCAGGTCTCCTGCATTGTGGGCAGATTCTTTACTATTTGAGCCACCAGGGAAGCCCAAGAATACTAGGGTGGGTAGCCTATCCTTTATCCAGGGGATTGTCACAACCGAGGAATCAAACCCGGGTCTCCTGCATTGCAGGTGGATTCTTTACCAGCTGAGCTACTAGGGAAGCCCATGCAGACTTCTAGATCTACCCTATTTACAAAAAAGCAGCCCCGCCCACTCTTTGCACTGATAAGTTTTGCACCTTCTGTTTTCTTTTTCTTCATGATATTTCTTGTCAGATGTTGGTATGTTTTATCTTATTATTTATGACATAGCTTCTCCTACTAGAAAGTAAGTTTCATAAGGACAGGAACATTCTGTGTCTGGTTTTTTAATTTAATTTAATTTTATTTTTAAACTTTACATAATTGTATTAGTTTTGCCAAATATCAAAATGGATCCGCCACAGGTATTTGTCCAGGCTTCATCTCCAACGTTACAACGGTGCCTATCACAAAGAACATGCTTAGTAATTAATAACAGTGATACTACTGGGGAAAAAAGTTGAGAAAACAAGTCAGAAGAAGTGGGAAACGAGAGAAACTTATTTGCAAATAGTACGTTAATATTTTCAAATGATATTCTCAGTATGGTTTTATTCAACCTCCAGACAGCTTTTCAGGTGAAGTAAATTTAAAGCAATGAATCAAATTGTTTATCTCAAAATAAATACATGACTTTTAAAATCTGTGCCTCAAGATTTTGACGAACTCTTAGAAAGCGTTTTCTGCCTCTTGCTGGTTGTGGAAGCATTTTCCCTGCAAAAAGTTTTGAGCTGCTTGAAGAAGTGTCAGTTGGCGAAAGGTCAGGTGAATATGGCGGATGAGGCAAAACTTTGTAGCCCAATTCATTCAACTTTTGAAGCATTTTTTGTGTGATGTGTGGTCGGGTGTTGTCGTGGAGAAGTGGACCCATTCTACTGACCAGTGCTGGCTGCAGGTGTTGGAGTTTTCAGTGTATCTCATCGATTTATGAGCATATTTCTCAGAGGTAATGGTTTCACCGGGATTTAGAAAGCTGTAGTAGATCAGACTGGCAGCACACCACCAAACAGTGACCATGACCTTTTTTTGGTGCAAATTTGGCTTTGGGAAGTGCTTTAGAGCGTCTTCTCGGTCCAGTCACTGAGCTGGTCATTGCCGATTGTTGGATAAAATCCACTTTTCATTGAATGCCACAGTCTGATTGGGAAATGGTTAGCTGTTGTTGCATAGAATAAGAGAAGATGCTTCAAACGATTTTTTTTTCATTTTTGGTCAGCTCATGAGACACTTATGGAGATTTTTTTCACCTTTCCAATTTGCTTCAAATGCCAAATGACTGTAGAATGGTCAATGTTGAGTTCTTTGGCAGCTTCTCAGTTGTAAGAGGATCAGCTTTGATGATTGCTCTCAGTTCGTTGTTGTCAACTTCTGATGGCCAGCTACCACAATCATCTTCAAGGCTCTCGTCTCTTTTGCAAAACTTCTCAAATCACCACCGTACTGTATGATCATTAGCAGTTCCTGGTTCAAATGCGTTGCTCATGTTGCAAGTTGTCTCTTCTGCTTTACGCCCCATTTTGAACTCGAATAAGAAAATTGCTCAAATTTACTTTTTGTCTAACATCATTTTCATAGTCTAAAATACATATAAAATACAGAGCAAGTAATAAGTCATTAGCGAAAAATCATAAAGCAAGAAATGCACATTAAAATACTGTAAACATAACCACATTTATTTAAGAATATATTCCAATATCAAACAGTAAATTTCAACAATGCAAAACTGCAATTACTTTTGCACCAACCTAATAGTTCACACAGTGACAGAGCCAGGATTGCAGTCTAGGTGTTTCGGTTTCAGAATCCATGTTCTTAACTACTGCAGTGTATCGGTGAATGAATGAATGACATTATCCCCATCCTCCTGATGCTCGTCACACTTCTACTCCGTCTTGTCAACACGTGTCTGTCTCCAGACTTGACCAAGCATTTAACTAGTTACACAAAGCAGATAGGAAGGACCTAAGAACTGAACTAGCTCTGTTCACTAATCTGGAGCAGGAGCTGAGCAGTTTATCCTTTTTTGCATGTTTCAGAGTTATTTATCTTATACCATTTATGGTTATTTATCTTATACCATTCAAAGATGGTATAAGAAATGTACCCCTTGCAGCTCTCATGGCTTAAAAAGTCCTTCACTCGCAGGAAGCTCAAATCTGGTGTTCTGTGACAACCTAGAGCGGTGGGATGGAGTGGGAAGTGGGAGGGAGATTCAAGGGGGAGGGGACATATGTACTCCTATGGCTGATTCATGTTGATGTATGGCAGAGACCAACACAATATTGTAAAGCAGTTATCCTCCAATTAAAACAGAAAATGCTTCACTCAAGTGTAACTAATTTGGGCAAGTAACTTGATATAGCTAGCGTGACTGGCCAGTTTTCTTTTATCTTTGATTTAGGGCCCATTACAGGTAAGGCTCAGACTCATCAGAGAAGATGCCTTGTTTCCATAGTTGAGTCAAGAGTCCTGAATCTGCTTGACATCCTCAGAGAGAGTGGACCATCCTCTCCTTTATGTCCACAGTGTCTGTATACCTCTGTCAGAGTACAGTGATATCCGTGTCTGTATCCCTTACAAAACTTGAATTTCTCTTCTTTTTTTAAAAAATATTTATTTCCTTATTTTTGGTGTGTTGGGTCTTAATTGTGGTTCTTGGGATCTTCGTTGCAGCACGTGGGCTCCAGTAGTTGTGGCGCGCGGGCTCAGTTGCCCCACGGCACGTGGGGTCATAGTTCCCTGACTAGGGATCAAACCCGCATACCCTGCATTGGAAGATGGGTCCTTAACCACTGAGCAACCAGGGAAGTTCCCCAAACTTGAATTTCTTAAGGGCAATAATAGTGTTCCTAGTACTTAGTATGATGCCTGGGTGGGTGTAGGATCACCCAATAGGTATTTGGTGAATGGATGATTAATACCTTTATGTATTTATACTTTCAGCAAATTTATAGCAATTGACTTTCTTTTAGGAATATAAAAACTGTAAAAGTGATAACTGACTCCTTTAATAATATTTTCCATTTCTTTACTATAAATTATTTTTAAAGTATATTTTTAATGCTAACAATGCTTTATTGAGATGTAACTTACGTACTTTAAAACACATAGATCTTAAGTGTACAGTTTGGCAAATGTTGATAAACATATCCATCACCCACTTAAAATAAAGAACATTTCCATCATCCCAGAAAGTCCCTTTATTACCCTTTCCAGTCAAGCCTCCCTTTTTCCTAGAGGCAACGACTATTTGATTTCTTTTACCATATAAATTGGGCTTCCCTGTGACTCAGTGGGTAAAGCCTGCAGTCCACGAGGTTGTAAAGAGTTGGACATGACTGAGCAACTGAACAACATATGCCATCAAGTGATGGGACTGGATACCACAATCTTAGTTTTTTGAATGTTGAGGTTCAAGTCAGCTTTTTCACTCTCCTCTTTCACCTTCATCAAGAGGCTCTTCAGTTCCTCTTCGATTTCTGCCATTTGGGTGGTGTCATCTGCATATCTGAGGTTTTTGATATTTCTCCCAGCAATCTTGATTCCAGCTTGTGAAACATGCAAATGTTTCTTAAGTTTCTCTTAAGAGAACAAGGATAGTTTTGGCCTTCATGGATATTGTACTCTAATAGAAGAAAAAGACATTTATCACACAGACAGTTACAAACCGTGGAAGCCTCTGAAAGACAGGTATTGGTGCTGTGAGTGTGTGAAAGTGAAAGTGAGTGAAGTCACTCAGTTGTGTCCGACTCTATGACCCCATGGACTGGAGCCTATCAGGCTCCTCCGTCCATGGAATTTTCCAGGCAAGAGTACTGGAGTGGGTTGCCATTTTCTTCTCCAGTGAGTATGTGAAGGGGGGCCTAATGTGACCAGTGAGGTCCTGAGGTACGTGTAGGGTGAGGCGGAAAGGGGTTGTTATCTCTCAGTAGGAGGCTTTCCTGAAGAAGCGAAATCTGGGTTGTTCCTTCTGCCAGGAGCTCTCCCTGTGCAGGTCTATGCAGCTGGCTTTTTCTTGCTGTTTAAGCCTCAGCTGATATGTAACTTCCTCAGTAAGACTTTCCTTGACCGCACCCTGAATTGATGTTAGCACATCTCTCTTCTTCATTTCCTGTAAAACATGAATTTTTATCTGAAATTATCTTTGTAAGGGATCTTGTCTGTCTTTTCCTCACCGGTGCCCCCACTACTTAGAATATTTCCTGAAACTTAAAGTATACAGGAAACGGTTAAACGACTGCGTAAGTTAACATCCTCGAGAATTACCTGTTGCATAGTTAATCTAGAGACTTGCATGTTCTCATCCTTTGAGTTTGGGAGGATTGTTCATACTGGCTTTTTCCTCGTTCATTTTTCTATCCTGTTGATCCTCCTCTCACCCCACTGTGTCTTTTTAAAAAAATTTTTTTCTAGTTTTCTTGAGATGTATTTGACATATGGGACTTCCGAGGTGGCATTAGTGGTTAAGAACCCGCCTGCCAGTAGCACTGTTTAAGTTTAAGATATACAGCATACTTACATACATTATTAAATGATTACCACCATAAGTTTAGTGAGCGTCCATCATTTCATATGGGTACAAAATTTAAGAAATTTTTTTTAAACTTCTTATTTTGTATTGGGGTAAAGCCAATTAACAAACAGTGTTTTGATAGTTCCAGATGAACAGTAAAAGGACTCAGCCATACATATACAAACCCTCCTCTCATCCACGTTGCCACATACCATTGAGCAGAGTTCCATGAGCTATACATTAGGTCCTTGTTGGTTATCCATTTTAAATGTTACAGTGTGTACATGTCCATCCCAAACTCCCTAACTATCCCTTCCCCCATCCTCTCCCCTACCACAGCCCAGCAACCATAATTTTCTTAAGTCTGTGTCTGTTTCACAAGTTCATTCGTATCATTTACTTTAGATTCCATGTATAAGGGATGCCATATGGTGTTTCTCCTTCTCTGTCTGACTGGCTGCGCTTAGTATGACAGTCTCTAGGTCCGTCAGTGTTGCTGCAGACGGCATTATTTCACGCATTTTAATCCACTGTGTCTTTCTAATGAGGGTTGCCAATGGTAGCATCCTACTCTCTGGCCATAGTGACGGGTAGGTGACTTTCAAGCTGGGCCACTCAGTGTGATTCTCCTGGAATTTTCAAATTTGAATAATGAAGAAGGAGACTTCTCAGGTGACACAGTCTGAGGTGTGAGTATGGAGCTGTCTGTGGCCTTTTCCACATCCAGATTGAAGAAGCGGACCTGTGAGAAGAGAAAAGGCGTCACAGAGGGAAGCAGAGGTGGTTGGGCGAGGGTGCTGGCAGTTTGCTAGTCTCTGCTTCATTTGTATCTGTAGCCCAGTTGCAACCCCTGATTTTCCCACAAGCAGTTCAAATTGAGGTTCTGTCACTAATGACCAGAAGATTCCCAATGAAATGGTATATAGCTTTGTTTTTGTTTCAACCTTCACCTCAACTAACAAGCTTTCCATCTTGATGTGTCTTATGTAGTATCTGGCTGTTGATCTGTTACGTAGTTTAATTTCCTATCTCAGAGAATCTGTTTTCTCTCTCCTCCCCTGTCCTCTCTTTGTCTCTCTGTCTCCCTCTCCTTCCCTCCTCTCTCCCCCTCTTCAGTCCCCTTCACTATTCTCCCTTTTTCCAAACACAGAGTAGTTGCTGCCTAACTGTTTCAGCACTATCCTGTTTTAGTTTGTTGTTGTTGTTTAGGTGCTAAATCGTGTCTGACTCTCTGCGACCCCATGGACTGTAGCCCTCCAGGCTCCTCTGTCCATGGGGTTTCCCAGGCAAGAATACTGGAATGGGTTGCCACTTCCTTCTCCAGAGGATCTTCCCAACCCAGAGATCAAACCCATGTCTCCTGCATTGGCATACAGATTCTTTACCACTGAGCCACCAGGGAAGCCCATTATATTTTAGTACTATATATTCATCCTTTTCAGAAATGTATTGGTAAGAAGTAAGTAGATGCCATCTTATTACTATTGTTATTATTTACCTCATCATTGAAGCAGGTTTATTGGGTTCTTGAATCTTTTCAGTTTCAACTCTGATCCTTTTAAACATCCAGGTTCCTACCCTCCAGTACCTAGGGGATGATGGGAGGTGGCTAGGGCAGTGGGCATCCTTGAATGGGAAGTTCACTTTGGGATGATTTCTTCCCAATTTTCTGTGAAGTGTTGTGGCCTCACTGTCCTGATGCTGCAGACTGCTCCTCAGGAAGGAGGCCTGAGGCTGTGGGGGGAAGCCCCTCATCCTTGTATTTGACATTCTGCTCAAGGCACCTGGTTCTCCCTTTGAACTATTGCAGCTCTCCTCAAAGCCACCCATCCATGCAGACTCTGAGTAGAATGTTCCACATCTGCCCCATAATTTGTAGTTCTAACCTTTTCCAATTAGGAAGGTTCTAAGAAATTATTTCAGGCCAAATAACTTTCTCAGGCAGCTAAGTTGTAAATTGCAACCAGTATTTTTCATCTGTTGGCTCCATTTGCACTGCATCAAGAAGAAAATGGAGACTTTTTGGTAATTTTCTCCTTTATTGATTCATTCACTCAGTAAATATTCATTAAGTATTTACTATGGGCTTCCCTGATGGCTCAGTTGGTAATGAATCCGCCTGCAATGCAGGAGACCCCAGTTCGATTTCTGGGTCGGGAAGATCTGTGGGAGAAAGGGTTAGGCTACCCACCGCAGTATTCTTTGGCTTCCCTTGTGGCTCAGCTGGTGAAGAATCCACCTGCAATGCAGGAGACCTGGGTTCGATCCCTGGGTTCAGAAGATCCCCTGGAGAAGGGAAAGGCTACCCACTCCAGTATTCTGGCCTGGAGAATTCCATGGACTGTATAGTCCATGGGGTCGCAAAGAGTCGGACACGACTGAGCGACTTTTACTTTCACTTACTGTGTGCCAATCATCTTCTAGACACTAAAGAGTCTCTACCCTCATGGAGCTTGTATTCCAGGTGAGAAACTAATAAACAAGTAAACAGACGCCTATATAGTACAGTATTAGGTGGTGCTCAATGCCACTTTGAAAAACGAAATAAATAACGTAGTGCTTTCAGAAGAGAAATTCAATGGCATATTTAAAATGCCATTGAAAAATGTAATGCCAGTGCATGATGTGATTTCATCATATGCTTACTTCTCAAAGTGTAAGAATAAGAGTATAGTCATTGACAATTCTGATGAAATTTGGATTTCCCTCTACATTTGCTAAAGGTTTTTACAACTTTGCTTATTTTTTCTTAGAATAAAATTCTATGGTAGCCTTAATTAAAATTTTCTAAGCCAATTAATGTATTTTTCAGGTTATTATATCCGGGAAAAGTCAAAACAAGTTATAACGTTGCTGATGGACGAACAGTTGCTGCATAGAGAGAGGGAAGTGGCGTGTCGGACTAGACGGCGTACCTCCTACTCTATGACATTTCCTAAAAGATTACCTGGTGCGGGTAACTCACCAACAGCGTGCGCTTCTGCCCCCACACCAGAAATTCCTGTTTCAGAGAAGAAGAATAAGCTTCTTAAGGTTGCACGGCTACATAATAAAAGTGCGTATAATGGGCATTGGCCTAAAGTGCAATAGATATCATTTAAGAACAATTAAAAAGTAGAAAACATTGGGTTTTAGTACTGAAGTATTAATGCTATGTTAGTAGTATTGTTACTACATTAGACATCATAATGTAGACAACAGTGATGAAGGATACTGTTCAGTAGATAATTTTATGACTTTTTCTGAATGCAGTTATCTGGGATGCAAATAAAATGTTTTTGAGCTTTAAAGGTATTAAACTAGTACTACCCTATTTGGCATCCGGATTGAGTTTTAAGATGTTAATCATAACTGGAGATGAAGGAGAAGTGTGTTCGGAGACTAGGGGTCTGGGTGTGCACACATTTGCATTCTTTGAACCTCCAAATCAGGACATTGACATTAAAAAATGTGCCTCCAAATTCTGAGAATGCTGTAAAACTCTTCTAGGAAAGTTCCCTGTGTTATATAACACTTTCCTTTACCTAAAACGTTAAATCTGGACCACTGAAAAGTAGTCCTTCTTAGAAAAGAAGGCACTTATTTATAATGTTTTAATAGAAATCAGAAAGGCAGTTATCTTTTCTACTGAATTTGCTGAAACACAAAGGGAAATCCCACAGACAGATGAGCCTGGCGGGCTACAGTCCACGTGGTCAAAAAGACTCGGACACAACTTAGCGACTAGACAACAACAAAGGAATGTCATTTGGCTCTAACTTCTCCAGTATAAACCCTGTTCATAAATTGTGTGTAAAGAATGGACAGTTTGAAGAAGCAAAAATATTAATGAAATGTGACTTAGGTAACTGGCCCTTGAAAGCAGCTACACACTTTGTGCCATAGTGAGGGGCATAGTAGGAGTAACATACACATATGTTATGTTACATATATATATGTATGTTACATGTATGTTACATACATGTAGGAGCACATAGTTGAAAGCATCTTCAAATGCCTGCCTCCCAGCTTTATCATGTAACCATATTAAGCAAGATATTGAAAGATAGACATTCCAGGTGTCAGTTAAATATTAAAAATTTTAAATGTTAATATTAATGCCAATACAAAACGATCCTGCTAAAAATCGTTAAAGTATAATACTATTCTGACAAGTCAAGAGTCCTCAAATGTTCACTCCATTTGCACTGGTGTGGACTGGGCAGTTGAGAGATAGTAAGAGAGGTGGGCATTGTAATTATAATAGTATTAATAAATACCAACCAAATACTTCTAAAAAGTACTGGAACCTCTTTCTTTGGGGACCTGGTCCTTTGAAACAAATCTTGAAAGAGACACATTCTGAAATTTTCTCATAGAAGCCTTAAATTCAAACTGATACCTAAAATGAAGTATCAGAGTAAAATAACCAATTATGACTCACCTAGAGTTTCTGCATCTCTTTCGCTACTTCTCTGTTATCATTTTTGTTCTTCCTTCTTCCATTTGCTTTCCTCTTCCTTTCTTTCATTATAAATATATTTATTAAATTTATAATTTGAAATTTGGATATCTAGCAGAACTTTGGAGTGAAAGCAGCGAATAAAACAAAGCCCCTCTCATCATGTAGCAAATATTCTAGTGCCAGAGATAAATATTAAACACACTTAAATAAAACAGATGTAAAATACTGTGTCAGATAGTGTCAAGTCCTGTAAAGCAAAGGGAAGCAGTGACAGGGCAGAGAGGGACAGGAATGGCTTTATTTTAGGTCAGGTAGTGAGGGGGGTTCTTTTGGAGGAGGCAGAGATGTAAACAGAGACCTGAATGAAGTGAGGGAACTGTCTAGGTATATCTGGGATCTTTGGGCAGAGGAAACAGTGGTGCAGATGCTCTGAGATGGGAGAAAGCTTGGCACCCTTCACCGTCAACTCATGAGATGAATCCCTAAACTGCTGCAGAAGTAGCTCAGCTCTGAGCCATTTTCGTGATTCATATATGAAAATCTAGCTTATTGCCTTACAGTCACTGCTTTTTTTAAACCCAAAATGATACTTCCCAGCTTTATGATAGCTTGTTATTCAACTAGACTGAGCTCTGAATACCTTTTGACTATTAAAAAAAATCAGTCTACCTGCAAATGAAGAAGTTTTGCTACAATTCATTTTTTTCATACTACAAACATGTATTGAGTACCTGGCTACTATGTGCCAGACACTGTTGGCTAGGCCTGGTAAACAAATCGGGTGTATTTCTGCTCTCACAGAGGTTATATCCGGTGATGGACTTTCAGTCCGATTAAAAAAAAAGATGTTCAAAGGAGTTTTGGTGGATGGCAGCATCGCTGAGGTGCATTTGTAGCGAAGATTTAAAGTGAATAATGAATTTTTACATATAAAGCTGTAGTAAGTTTGTTAAAGAATCTGTTACATGATTTTAACATTTCATTTACCATCACTGTATATCGTATACATACAAAGGGGATATATAGAAGTGCATGTTTGTGTTCAAAAAAGAGAAACTGGATTAAGTAAGCTTAGCAATACTAACCATATCCATGTAGGCATTTGAATCTGAAACTGTATTTTTTTTTTTTTTTTCAATCATGGAAGAAACCCATGCCCCGTGCATTGGAGGCTTGGAGTCTTAACCATTACCAGTGAAGTCCCTGATTTCTATATTCTATAAACTACCATTTATATGATGAAACTGTATTTTAAAAGAAGAAAAAAAAACTGTTAATTCGGCTGGGCCTGGGGAAGATAAGAAAGTTTATTAGGAGGCATTATTAATAGGACAGGAAAAACAGCAAATAAAAACTTGGAGATGTGTGGATCAGTTAAAATCAGGGGCACCCGTGAGTGACAGTATTAGGGCCACAGAACTGGTAGTGGTGTAAGCATAGTAAGAACTTCTCTCTTCTAAAAATAGTCCAGAACTAGGTATTCTAGGACCAGTATGGCTCTTCATGATGTCAGGGCTCTTTTCTTGTTCCACCAAACTCACCGTGTAACTTCCACTTTATGATCCACAATGGCTGCTTGCCTCCAGCCATTACCTCTGCCTTCTAGCCAGCAGGAAGGAGGAAGCGTTGAAAATATGAATGCCCCTTCCCTTAAGGACGTTTATGGAAATTGCCTGTAACGTTTTGGCTTATGTACTCTTATTGTTTAGCACTTAGTTACATGGACGCTCCTAGCTTCAAGAAAGGCTAAGAAATGTAGTCTTTATATAACAGCAGCATGTGCCCAAATGAAAGAAAATCTGTTGTTAAGGAAGAAAGAGAGAATAAATATAGGGGACAACAAATAGTCCCTACCATAGTGGGAAAGAATACAAGAAATGAACTAATCATGGTAATACATGGTTGTCAGATTAAATGGAACAGAAAATATAAATTTTAATACGTAGAAAAATGTGGGCAGATAGTTGAGAGTACTCTGCACCGTTTATAAATACAGTTTATTAGCAGTATTTGGAAATTTGTTTGATACAACTAGCAAGAAGGATCCATAGTAGGCCTTGGAGAACAGAAGGGACGTTCAGCTTAGTCACAGAACTTAGCTTTCTTATTACTGAAAACAGCTGTTGGTGGAAGATAATTCTTATTGCTTTGTGTAGAAATGAAGGAGCTACAAATTGGAGGGAAGCTTTCTAGAAGACAGTTGTTTGAATCTAGGACCCGCTCAAAGGTTATTGAAATGAGGAAAAGGTAATGTTTAAAGACAGAATATAGAGAGGGAATGGATACATAGATGATATATTGGAGAAGAAAGACAGAAATTGAAAATGACTCTAACATTTGAGTCAGAGAAAATGAAGGCAAGTTGTAGTTTCATAAGGGTAAATTTCCATCAGAAGGAATTTAAAGATGCTTCTGAATTATTTAGTTATAATGAAATGTAAAATTGAATGCATTGCTAGAAATCTGATACCCTGGCTTTAGGATCTTGAGCTGAAACAGCTGTGCCTCACTTCTTTGTGGTGAATTAGCAAGGGAAAAAAGATACTTTAGAGAAGGTGTTATACACACATCGCTGCTTCTACTCCTTTTTTCCTATTCCTGGATGTTTTCCTCATGTTTTAATTCTGGTGGATAGCTTGGGTATTTTTTATTTAGATGATTTTGTTGTTTGAAGGAAGAGATGAGCTGAAGGATAAGTGCTGCTTGATGGCAAGACAGAAAGCTGTATAAAGCACAGTGATAACTCAGCTTTTATGAGCTGTAAGCATCAGAGTTAGGGCCTTTCCTCAGAGGTAGTAATTATAAAAACTATCACCGGAGACATTGCTTACAGCTAGACCAGCAAAGCATTACCTCTGTGGATCATCAGGTCTTCTATAAAGAGCTCTTTAGCGGTACTATTCTTTGCAGTGGGACTTTACCTGTATCAGAGAAGGATTGCTCTGGCCTGTGTTAAATGTAATAACATTTCACATCATGGAAATATTTCCCTAAAAATTGCACGATTCCTGTTGAACCAAAAGTTAGAATTCAAAGCAGCTGTCATACTTTAATGAGCAAAAACACCCATGTTGGACTTCCCTGCTGTCACAGTGGATAGAGTCTGCCTGCCGATGCAAGGGACACAGGTTCGATCCCTGGTTTGGGAAGATTCCACGTCTTGCAACTAAGCCTGTGTGCCACAGCCACTGAGCCTGTGCTCTAGAGCCTGCGAACCACAAGTCCTGAGCTCGTACACCACAGTTACTGAAGCCTGTGTGCCTAGAGGCCGTGCTCCATAGCAAGAGAAGTCCCTGCAGTGAGAAGCCCACGCACCACGGCTGGGGAGTGGCCCCCACTTGCTGCCACGAGAGAAGGCCCGTGCGGAGCAGTGGGGACCCACCACAAAGATAAACAAACAGGACATGCATCAAAAACAGAAAAACCACCAGCATTTTCCCACAGTGAACTTTATATTTATGGAGAGTTGATGTAGAGCCATATTTGGTGGCTTTATCACAGTCTCAGCTGCAGAGTGTGTGGTTCAAGTGTGATTGCTACTAAGACATTTACACTGATGAATGTTTAAGCAGTGATTTTTTTAAAATTTAAAAATAAATATACAAAAAAGAAATAGCATCTTATACCTCTACCACCCTAAACCAACCACTATTCACATCTTAGAATATTTGCTTCTAGTCCTATTATTTTTCTTCTTTTGTTTCAGAAAAACCACCTTATTCTTGTAAAAAAAAAAATATACCCACTGTAAAGCATCAATCACTTCCAATCCAATCACTCAGAAATAGCCATAATTGATACCAGATGAATGTAAATTCTAGGCATCTTGCTAACCATCCATCCATACAAATACGTATGAAGATGAATAACTAGAGAGAAACTTTTTATAAAAATGGAATTGTGCTAATGCTAAGTTTCACTGACGATATTTCAGGTCTGCTTCTGGTAATAACACTTATGAGGAGCTCCAAGAAACTCATTTATTGCACAATAATTAAAGACTAGAAATGATATACTGAGACATTTCTGGACTCACCAGAGGTATGGGAAGTCTCCAAGGATCTTCTAAAAACTTAATTAAATAATGAAATATATATATGTATTTTTTATTGCAAGTCTAAAAAATAGTAAGTATCAGTTGTCTCCAAATTGCACAAATTTAGTGGAGGGTTTCTAAAGCCTGGTACTATTGACATTTTAAGCCAGATAACGCTTTGATGTGGGGACCGCCCTGTGCAATGTAGGTTGCTGAGGCTTATCTCTGGCCTATACCCACTAGATGCTATTATCTCACACCCCTTCCCTTTGTGAGAACCAGAAATGTCTGCAGATGTGGTCAGATGTCTCTTGGGGACAAAAATTGCCCCAAGTTGAGAATCACTGATTGACTACATTTAAAATCAAAGTCCCCAAAGGATTTTAAACATGGAGTTTGATCAGCTAATTCCAGAACTCATCCGAAAGGAGCAAAAGGTCAGGCACATCCAAAATGTTCCTGAAGAAGAATAAGATGGAGGGCTTGCCTTTCTAGATCACAAGAACAAAGAGCTCTGATCATGGCAGTGTGGTAGTGATGCAGGGATAGGTGCTTGGCCAGTGGAGCCAACGATAGAGCCCTGAAAACAAGCCTGTACAACTGTGTTATCTTAGCGTATGACAGAGGTGGTGTTTCACATGGTGGGGGGAGGATGAACTGCTTAACAGTACCAGGATATTCATTTATCCATGCTGGGAAAAGTGAAATTAGGTCTCTGTCTCATATTGTGCACAAGAATGTGTGTATGTGTGTGTGTGTGTAGGTGTGTGTATGTTAGTCACTCAGTCCTGTCTGACTCTATGCAACCCCATGCACTGTACCCCACCAGGCTCCTTTGTCCATGGGATTCTCCAGGCAAGAATACTGGAGTGGGTTTCCATTCCCTTCTTCACGGGATCTTCCCGAACCCAGGGATCAAACCCAGGTCTCTCACATTTCGGGCAGATTCTTTACCATCTGAGCCACCAGGGAAGCCCACACAAGAATGTATCCTGGAGGAATTAAGGACTTAAAGGTGAAAAAGCAAAACTTCAGAATGTTTAGAAGAAAATATAGAATATCTTTTCCACATTGGAATAGGGAAGGATTTCTTAAACCAAGAAAAGAGCAAACTATTAAATACTGTTTTTTAAAGTATTTGTAAATTTGACTACTGTGGTAGGCAGAATTCTGTGAATAGACCTCAATGACCCTTACCTTTATTGAACCCCCTCTTTTGAATGTAAGGATAACCTGTGAATTATGATGAATTATCACTCCCATGATTATGTTACATTATATGTCAAAAAAGGGAGTATTCAGGTGGGCTTAATCTAATCACATGAACCCCTTATAAGCAGAATTTTCTCTCACTCAATGATCCCCCACCTTTTTGGCACCAGGGACCAGTTCTGTGGAAGGCAGTTTTCCATGGGGAGGGGATGGTTCAGGCAGTAGTGGGTGATGGAGAGCAACGGGGAGTGGCAGCTAAAGCTTCACTAGCTTGCTCACCTCCTGCTGTGCAGCCTGTTCCTAACAGAGCAGGGGTTAGGGCACCCTGCTCTTGCTGGTGTTAGAAGAAAAAGTCGGACAGGTTCCAAGATTGAGAAGGATTTGATGCACCCTTTCTGGCTTGAAGATGTGCACGCTCAGCCACTCAGTTGTGTCCAGCTCTTTGTGATTCCCCTGGACTGTAGCCTGCCAGGCCCCTCTGTCCGTGATACTTCCCAGGCAAGAATACTGGAGTGGGTTGCCATTTCATACTCCAGTGGATCTTCCCTATCCGGGAACTGAACCTGCATCTCCTGCGTTGGCAGATAGCAGTTTACCACTGCTCCACATGGGAGGTTTGAAGATGTAGTGATAAGCAGTGTAGGTGGCTTCTAGAAACTGTCCCTCTGAAGCATTTGTCCTGAGTAAATATAGTAGTAAAGTGAAATCACAGAGGTGGTGTCTGTAGTGGATGCTGTGGTGTTTCCCAGATTCCTGCTTCAAAATCAAGGCACTTATTCCGTCAGCTGCTGGGGGAGCTGGCGCAAGAGGGGTCTCGGCTGAGTTCTCTTCAAACTCCCTACAACTGAAGAAAACCTTTCTGCCTAAAGTTCTGCCCCATCCCTAAAAGAACCTACTTTCAATGACTTGTGGATATGGGCCAGCCACCTTGCTTCAAGGCAGGACAACTGTGAAGGGCTGTTCCAGCCCCAGAGCTCCCAGGAGGATTGGCCAAGAGCTCTGTTGCAAGCGCACTGCAGTTCAGTTTCTCCCTTGGCCCAGGCCTGCCTCCTTCCCTACTCTAGATGTGGTTTCTGAGAGTGTTTCCTAATGAATCTCCCTCATACAAATCTGAGTCTCAAAGTCTTGTTTCCTGGGGAACCCAACCTACAGCAGTGACTTTGCCTCGAGACTTAGGATATAGGACAATGATATGTACATAAACGAGGAAAGAATTATAAAGCAAAATGTTAACAATTGGCGGCTCTGGATGAGAAGTCTTTGTACTATTCTTGCATCTTTTCTATCAGTCTGCTCCATGATATTAAAATTGTTAAGGTTCCAAACTCGTGATAATCTTAATCACCATGAGGCTTTGAAACCTTATCAGTTCTTCATTTTCTATGATTGATGCACTTGTTCATTTTTAAAAGTTAATTTTGGGGGCTCCCCTGGTGGTCCAGTGGTTAAGAATCTGCCTTGCAATGCAGAGGACACAGGTTCAATCCCTGGTCCAGGAAGATCCCACATGCCAAGGAGTAACTTAGCCCATGTGCCACAACTACTGAGCCAGTGCTCCAGAGCCCACCAGCCACAACTACTGAGCCTCCGCACTGGAGCCACTGAAGCCTTCACACCTACAGCCTGTGCTCTGCAACAAGAGAAGCCACCGCAGTGAGAAGCCAGAGTGCTGCATCAAAGAGTAGCCCTTGCTCACCACAACTAGAGGAAGCCCGTGAGCAGCAACAAAAACCCACCACAGCCAAAAATGCTAATAATAATTAAATCATATTTTTTAAAGTTAAGTTTGTTAGGTACGTGACTTAGTTTACTTCAATTACACCTAAAAGGACACTATTAATACATAGCCAAAGTGTCTATTAATGCTAAATAATACATAGAACAATTTGTGCACTCACGGAGCATTTCAACTCCAAAATGCGCAGTGGCGTTGTTACTGTCTGATAGTTTGAACATCAGTTTGATACCTTATCTGAGAAGTATCACAAGCTTCACCAGTTCTGCTTTGTGTTATTATCTGAGTGATACAGGCTCAATGAGATCTGTAGCTTCTCTCTAGATTGTTTCTGCCAAGTAACTACAGCCTCGGTATCTAAGCGCTCATCTTTGAATGACTCAATAGCATCACTTCCTGCAACATCTTGACTTTTTCCTTTGAGGTTTCTCATTCACATACTGGTCCTCCTTGGCTGTGACTTCACAGTCTCAATTGATAAATAGCTTGTGATATACAAGGTACTTCATTTCCACTAGGGAGCTAAATGTGTGCTGTGTGTTCTCCCCCTCTACTTGATTGTGAAAACCCAGAAAGCAATGTTGTGTAATCACCTAATTTAATTAAACACACTTCACTGGCAATGTTGTGCTGATACTAAAAAAAAAAATCTAAATGGATTTCTGTAGGCTCACTGTATTCTGCCTGCCTTCTTGCCCCATAAGATTATTTAATATACATGCAAGGAGTATGTCAAGGCTGTATTTTGACATGCTGCTTACTTAACTTATATGCAGAGTACATCATGTGAAATACTGGGCTGGAAGACACACAAGCTGGAATCAAAATTGCCAGGAGAAAATACCAACAACCTCAGATATGCAAATGATATTACTCTAATGGCAGAAACTGCAGAGGAGCTAAAGAGCCTCTTGATGAAAGTGAAGGAGGAGAGTGAAAAAGCTGGCTTAAAACTCAACGTTCAAAAATGAACGTTCATCACTTCGTGGGAAATAATGATGGGGAAAAAGTGGAAACAGTGACAGATTTTATTTTCTTGGGCTCCAAAATCACTGTGGATGGTGACTGCAGCCGCAAAATTAAAAGACACTTGCTCCTTGGAAGAAAACTTAGGACAAACCTAGATAGCATGTTAAAAAGCAGAGACATCCCTTTGCCGACAAAGTCTGTATAGTCAAAGCTATGGTTTTTAAAGTAGTCATGTACAGATGTGAGAGCTGGACCATAAAGAAGGCTGAGTGCCACCAAAGAATTGATGCTTTCAAATTGCGGTGATGGAGAAGACTCTTGAGAGTCCCTTGAACTGCTTGCTAGGAGATCAAAGGAAATCAACCCTGACTATTCACTGGAAGGCCTGATGTTGAAGCTAAAGCTCCAATACTTTGGCCACCTAATACAAAGAACCAACTCATTGGAAAAGACCCTGATGCTGGGATAGATTGAGGGCAGGAGGAGAAGGGGGTGACATAGGATGAGATGGTTGGATGACATCACTGACTCAGTGAACATGAGTTTGAGCAAACTCTGGGAGACAGTGAAGGACAGAGAAGCCTGGCATGCTGCAGTCCATGGGATTGCAAAGAGTTGGTCACAACTGAGCAACTGAACTACAACAACTTCTGGGATGTCTGAAACTTAAGTCCATATCATTTCAAGGATAATAAGTTGCTGAATGCTCAAAGACTGATAGTATAGATCTTCATTAAATCACTTGAAAAGTCCATAGATGATCTAAACCTCAAATTACTGCTGTTTGCCAGGATTAGTTATAGAATCTCTAAGTCCAAAATAAGCTCATTTTAATTATTAATTTTTGGATAAAGTTATAAGAAAATGAAAAGTTAGAGCCATAAATGCAAAATTTGTGTTCTTCAGCATCTTTGGCTTATACCGTACTTGCTCCTTTTGCCTATGGAGTTCCTTCTGCTTGGAATCATTTCTCCTCTATATTTATCAGAATCCTAGCTGTCCATCAAAGCCTTGTTCAAATTTTCCTTCCAGTTTGAGGCTCTTTCTGATTACTCTGGGGCACACTGATTATTTTTTCCTTAGAATATCTATTCATTGTTGTTGTTCAGTCCCTGAGTCGTGTCTGACTCTTTGTGACCTCGTGCACTGCAGCACGCCAGACTTCCCTGTCCTTCACTATCTCCCTGCGTTTGCTCAAAGTAATGTCCCCCAAGTCAGTGATGCCATCCAACCATCTCATCCTCTGTTGTCCCCTTCTCCTCTTGCCCTCAATCTTTCCCACCATCAGGGTCTTTTCCAATGAAAGTTATTTTCAGAAAGTTTTGCCTGTAATTGTTTTCCTCTAATTGTTTCCTATAAGTCCGTATTTTAGACTTACCTCACTAGTCAGTCTGTAAACATTTTGAAGGCAAAAATCAGGCTATTTTTCTTGTATAACTCTTAAAATGATTTTGAAAAATTATGTTCCCCCTTAAATATTTTTAATTGACATGTGAAATTCTGTCTTAGCTATAGCAAATGCAAAGGATATAATTCAAAATATTGACTTTAAAGACAAGAAAACAATCAGAAGTGTTTCATGAGTTTTTTAAGAGCATCTAAAGGAATATAGACAATGGCACCCCACTCCAGTACTCTTGCCTGGAAAATCCCATGGATGGAGGAGCCTGGTGGGCTGCAGTCCATAGGGTCGCTAAGAGTCGGACAGGACTGAGTGACTTCACTTTCACTTTTCACTTTCATGCATTGGAGAAGGAAATGGCAGCCCACTCCAGTGTTCTTGCCTGGAGAATCCCAGGGACGGGGGAGCCTGGTGGGCTGCCATCTATGGGGTCACACAGAGTCGGACACGACTGAAGCGACTTAGCAGCAGCAAAGGAATATAGATACTATTGTGATTGATATCTGTAATCGTTCATTTTTAAAAATGCATGGTCTTCTTTGTTAGAAATTTTGTATCATTCTCTTTTCTCCTTGAAGTCATATTTCTCTTTCACATCTCACAGAATTTTTCCTAACAGAAAGTATGCTTATGCTTGAAAGCCTTCTCTACGTGAAATATGTATATAAATTGTGATTATTTTTCTAAATTGTCTGCAACCAGAGGCTTTAAGTGGCAAAATAGTCCCTTTAGATTGACTTATCATTGTAATTATTTTTAGTACACAATCAATCACAACCACATAAATGTATTATACATTTTTATAAATACTTATTAAACATAAAGAATAAAATTTTATTGGAAGGACATGTTTTTTATGAACTACATGAAACTGTTCATTTACCACATGTGAACATTACTTATTGCTTGAAATAAACAAGGTTCAATGAAAATTCTGTTTCTGTTTTACATTTTTATAGATGTAAATGCTGAGAAGACTTGTTCACATAAAATTGTCGGTGGGAATAGAAGGTGTTTTATTATAGCAGTGTCAATCAATTCTATGATTTCTTTCCAAGTAATATGCCCAGAATTATACAGTGATTTATTATAAAAATGTTTTCCATCACTTGTCAACTGTTAACATGATTAGGTCTTTCTTCATTGTTGAAAGCAAAGGATTGGAAACAGCCTACTTAGGAAAAGACTTGTTAAACAGTCACTGGGAGCAATTTATGTTCTCAATTTCTGGGAATAATACCAAAAAACTTTCGCTAAAATGTATCAAATGACTATCAATTATACTGGTTACACATTAAGTTAACCCAATATACTCAGAATGTGTGGGAAAAATAAAAACACTAATTGCAATGTACCTGTCAACACAAATGTTTCTGAGAAATGATTCTTTTTGTGTGTCATATGCTTTAAATGAATTTTCATCAAATCTTCAGAACTGCAGGTTTGTTTCATTCAATTACTGGAAAATATTTATCATATTTACCTAGTTTACAAAGCTGGTCCTCATTGTCAAAACAACCAGTCAAATCAGATTTAAACTTCCTTTCAGGAAAACATTTTACTTTATTTAAATACACATGGAAACAGCCATCACTCTGGTTGTATTAACACTCTCAAAGCTAAGGCACAAAGCCTTGCGCAAGTGTGTTGCATTGGGGGAACTCCTCTTAGGGCTTCCCTCATAGCTCAATCGGTAAAGATTCTGACTGCAATGCAGGAGATCCAGGTTTGATCCCTGGGTCGGGAAGATCCTCTGGAGAAGGAAATGGGAAGCCACCCCAGTATTCTTGCCTGGAGAATCCTATGGACAGAAGAGCCTGGCAGGCTCCAGTCCATGGGGTCATATGAGTCAGACACGGCTTAGTGACGACACCACCACCACCACAAAGGCTTGCCCTGAGTGTGTTGCGCTGGTGGAATGAGGTGCTTCTATGCCCGATGATTTCTTTGCTCTTCTCTTCTGGGACTCTTCCCCAGGAATGACGCATTCTTTGACAGTACCAGGGGGTGGGAAGCAAGAGGACACTGTCCTGCTTCTCCATACTGTGATACATCTGAGTACCACACATCCTGGTGTGGCCCCAAAGGCCCGTGACTTATGCCATGCTTTCTGAGAGAAAGAAATACGTGTAAGACGGGACAAACTTTGAAGCTGTGCTTTGGGTTTTTCATGCCTTGAAGAAAAGAAGCTTCCCTACACCAGTCTTTTTTACTATTGTTTGGTGCCTCGGAGATTC